>NC_065585.1:105652824-105955855 GCF_024542745.1 Macaca thibetana thibetana | reverse complement strand
TGTAGGCATGCTTCATTGTTTTTTATGACCTGTTCTTTTGTCTCCTCTGACTGTGTACTTTCAAATAACCTGTCTTCAAGCTCACTAATTCTTCCTTATGCTTGATCAATTCTGCTATTTAAAAAACTCTGATGCGTTCTTTGGTGTTCCAATTGCATTTTTCAGCTTGAGAATTTCTGCTTGATTCTTTTCAATTATTTTAATCTCTTTGTTAAATGTATCTGATAGAATTCTGAATTTCTTCTCTGAGTTATCTTAAATTTCTTTGAGTTTCCTCAAAGCAGCTGTTTTATATTTTTCTGTCCGAAAGGTCTGTTATCTCTGTTTTTCTAGGATTGATCCCTGGTGCCTTATTTAGTTCATTTTGTGAGCTCATGTTTTCCTGACCTTGGTACAGGTCTTGATACCTGTAGCTGTCCATCTTTGTCTGGGCATTGAAGATTTAGGTATTTATTGTAGTCTTTGCAACCTGCGTTTATTTGTACCCATTCTTCTTTGGAAAGTTCAGATACTTGAAAGGACTTGGGTATTGTCATCTGAGCTGTGTCTGCTTTAGGGGACATCCTAAGCCCAGTAATGCTATGATCCTTTCAGGCTCATAGAGATACTGCCATGATGGTCTTAGACAAGATCTGGAAGAGTTCTAGTTTGAGCCAGGTTTGCTTTCTGCTACAGTAAGGCAACGCTGAATTCAATGCCTCACAATTGCTGCACTCTCCCTCTCCCCAGCACACAGAAATGCTCTCTACACCACACCACTGCTGCCTGGAGATGGGGGAGGGGTGGTTTCTGTGATTCAAGCCGGTTTTTCCTACCTCCATAGTGCCTCTTTCAGTGAATGAAGTTAAAACCATGTACTGTGAATGCTTACCTGATTTTTGGTTCTTATGAAGGTGCTTTTTTTTTGTAGATAGCTGTTAAATTGGTGTCCTGGGACAGACAATTGGTGGAGACTTCTATCCTCCCATCTTGCTTTGCCTCCTCCTTCCAGATTTAATCTTTATCAAGATTGTTCCTGTACAGTGAAAGAGATTCTTCTAGGGTCTCTGTAGAAGCATCTTAGTTGTCTGAACATTGGGATGAAAGTTTAAAGACTTCATCTCATTGCATCTGTTTCAAGTTCTCCAGTGTATTTAGAAGCAGCCATTGCATACCAGGATTCTTGTAGATATTACTATTATTGACATATTAGTCAACTACAGTAGCTATTTGGTTCCCGAGGCATTGGTACAATAAGTAGTTACTACAAGCAATCATAGGTGACAATCTGTCATGTTACCACTGCATGCTATGAATTAGCAGTAGCTCATCTGCTATTGGCAAGGAGTTCAGCATTGTGTTCAAGGGTCCAAAGAAAACTAAACTAAGTCCATATAGTTTTGAGTGTATTTTTCCTGTGACTATTTCCATTCTCAAATATTGTACCAGTCAGTGTCCAATCAGGAAAATAGACCACAGTAGGTATATCAGCAGAAAAAAAATATAGACCATTGGTTATACAAGTATTGATGGGCTAATGAAGAAAAAAAAACAGTCAACTATCATAGAGATAATAACTACAGAAAAACAGCTACTACAGCAAGAGCTGAAGGACAAAGGGAAGAGGTTAAGGTTATCAGAACTTAAAGCTTATAGCATAAATCTCAAGATGCAGGGCTCATACTATGGAGGACAGGGCATACTTGAATGCTGCTAATTCCTTAGGAGTTTATAAGAGGAAGCCCAGAGAGCTGAGACTTATGCCTCAGAAGAGGGGGCATTGCCTAGCTGCTGGTGGTACCTCTGACGGGTCATAATGAGTTGGTTTAGGAGTGGTGACAGAAGCTGAAGGATAGAACTAATTGCTGCATCTAGGGTGAAATATTCTCAATGAGCATTATGGATAGGTACAGAAGCAAATAAGAAAGCAGAAGTACCTTCTTCCCTCCTGTCTTCCATCTCCTTCTAGAGTCCCCAGCTGCAGAACCCACCAGGAGGCCAGACGATAAAGGAGAAAGATTGTTTGCAGACTCCCAGCACTGGCAGCACAGAACAGAATCTACAACAATATACTTGAAAATAAAAGCCAACAGCCTAATAATCAGTACAAATAGGTCTTAGAAAAACTGAAACAAGAAAGGTAGAAATGTATGTTCTGATCATTAAATTTTTCATGAAAGAGGATTCAAAAATCTTTCTCTAGACCAAGCATGGTGGATCACACCTGTAATCCCAGCACTTTGGGAGGCTGAGGAGGACAGATTGCTTGAGCCCAGGAGTTTCAGACCACCCTGAAAATACGGTGAAACCCTGTCTCTATAATAAATACAAAAAATAGCCAGGAATGGTGGCATGCCTATGGTCCCAGCTACCTGGGAAACTAAAATGGTAGGATCACCTGAGCCCGGGAAGTTGAGGCTACAGTGAGCTATGGTTGTGCCACTGCACTCCAGCCTGAGTGACAATAAAGATCCTTGAAAAAAAAAAAAAAAAAAGGAAAAAATAAAACAAAAACCAGTGCTTCACGCCTGTAATCCCAGCACTTTCCTGAGGCTGGTGGATCAAGAGGTCAGGAGTTCAAGATCAACCTGACCAATACGGTGAAACCCCATCTTTACTAAAAATACAAAAATTAGCCGAGTGTGGTGGTGTGTGCCTGTAGTCTCAGCTACTCTGGAGGCTGAGGCAGGAGAATTGCTTGAACCTGGGAGGTGGAGGTTGCAGTGAGCCAAGATTGTACCACTGCACTCCAGCCTGGGTGACAGAGCAAGACTCCGTCTCAAGAAAAAAAAAAAGAATATTTCACCAACACAGCCTATCAAAGACAAATGGCTTCACCAACAGGCTCTACCAGTTATTCAAGAGGGAGAAGATAATTTCAATTATATACAACCTCTTCCTAACACACAACATGAAGTTAGTGTTACCTTTATATCAAACTCAACAAGGATAGATATTCCAGTCTCACTCATAAACATAGATGCAAAAATCCTAAACAAAATACTAGCAAAATGAATCTAGCAATATGTAAAAAAGGATAATAAATCTTACCAAATTGGATTTATTCCAAGAATGTAAAGTTGATTAAATGTTAGTAAATAAGTTGTTGTAATCTCACATACTAAGATATTAAATAAAACAACATTTGAACAATTCAATATACGAAGAAAAAAATGCTTGATATCATTTAATATTCACTCATATATTTTTAAAAAATACTTTCAGTGCTAAGAAATAGAAGTAATTTACCTAGCATGATAAATTTTATCTATTTAAAAAATTATAGAAAATATAATATTCAATAAACTTTGAAAGCTTTCCCTCTGAGACATGAAACAAATCTATCACCACTTCATCTCAACCCTTTACTAGAGATACCAGTCCATGCAGTAAGACAAACACAGAAATAAAAGGGATATTGAATGAAAAAGAAGAAATAATACTGTCTTATACACCAATAATATAATTGTGCACATTAAAAGTTAGAAGCATCTACAAGCGAATTATTTGAATTTGTAAAAACATTTCAAGATAGATAGATATACTAAATACCACTCTATGATAAGATGGAGTAATTTGTATTAAACTAACACTCTCACAGATAATATGTATAATATGTATAAAATATTTTAAAACAACTATTTGGAAGTACTGGAAGTCAACAAAAAGCAGTCAGAAACTGGTGAAGAGTCAAATATGAAAGAGAGAAACTGTCCTGGATATGTTTTTGCCTAAGGATACTCTATGGTCCACATGGCATGAGTCAGCTAGAAGTCAAATAGAAAGGTTCTGGCTTACCAGCTTAAGAAGCCAAAAAAAAAAAATGAGCAGTCAAAAATAACCAGAGCAGCAGCATAGTAAGAGGTGAAATTCTGGAGAAGAGTAAGTAACAAAAATGGCCCCTGAATCAATGTATAATTTCACCCAAAACACTGAGCAGCTCCTGAACTGCACATATCTGGGAGAGATCCTAAGAAGAACAATGGGAAATAACAACCATAAGACTAGGCTGAAAGAACAAGCAAGGATTTAAACTACTGCCTATTCCAGGGAGATGGTTTAAAACTGAGCCCAGCCAAGTTAACTACTTGCTGAAATAAAAATAAACATTCTTCAGAAAAAGATAACAAAATCCAGAATCTCTATGTCTCATCAGCAATGTCTGGTATACAGGAAAATATTATTATGTACTGGGGAGAATTAAAAAAATGTAACCTAGAGTCAAGAAAAAAAAATTTAATGTTGTCTGTAGAAACCAACCACCAGATGACCCAGATGTTAGCATTAGCAGACAAGAACTTAAAGAAATCATTATAAATATGTTCAAGGACTTTAAGAAATTAATGTCATAATGAACAAATAGATAGGAATCTCAACAGAGAAATGAAAACTATAGAAAAGGTCCAAATGAGAATTTTAGAATTGAAAATTGCAATATCTGAAATGAAAAAGATGATTAGATAGCCTTAACAGCATACTGGAGACAATGAAAGATGAGGCCAGCAAGCTTGTTGATAACTCATTAGAAAGTATCCAATCTGGGCAAAAAGAAGGAAAAGTCTTCTAAGGAAGGAACAGAACCTCAATCACCTGCAAGACAATATTAAGATATCTAACATATGTGTAATTAGAGTTCTAGAAGGCAAGGAGAGAAAGAATGGGGAAGAATAAATATTCAAAGGCATATGGTAAAATTTTTCCAAATTTATGTGAAAAACATAAGGATCTAAGGAGTTCAGTAAACCCAGGAAGGTTAGTTACAATGAAAACCACATGTTGAAAAGTTATAATAAAACTGTTGAAAACTAATGATAAATAGATAATATTGAAAGCAGTCAGAGGAAAATGATATATTACCTACAGAGAACCAACAATAGAAATTATGGCTGAGTGTCATGTAAAAAAAAAAAAGAACAGTGAAAGCCACAAGAAAATGGAAAGATATATTTAAAGGGCCAAAAGGAAAAGAAAAACTATCATCCCAGAATTCAATATCAAATGAAAATATATTTCAAAAGCAATAGTTTAAATCAAAGAAAACTTCCACATATATGCACATTTAATATATGACAGAGGTGTCATAGCAGATTAATGAGAAAGCGATGGACTTGTCAATAAATGATCTGAAGTAACTACATATACATTTGGGGGAAAAAAAGAAATTGGATCCCTAACTCACACCATACACAAAAATCAATTCAGGATGGATTAAACACCTAAGTATAAAAAGCAAAGTGATAGAGAGTTTCACACAGGATATAAAACCATCAGTCACAAACTATTCACTGAAGTTCCCTCAGGACACTGCACTGAACTCACAGGGATCCTTGACAGCTGTCAGACACTGAATGATTAGCTCTAGACAGTTCCAATATTAAATCGAGCAACAGTCCCCTCAAGGGCATCAAATCTTTGCAAAGCTAGGCTTTCAGCAGTTGCTGTAATAACAAACAAACACCACATAAAAATCAATATGAAATAGGAAATAGAATGGTAATATCCTGTCATATTCTAAAACTCGAGAAGTTGTACATCCCCTTAGTAAGGAAATGCAATCATTTAAGGATGAAATAATTCTTTGTTTTTCTTTCAACCAATTTGTATTATTTTTTCAAATGACTACCAAGTTGTTAGTAGGTAAATGCCTATTAACTTGCTTGGAACTAACTACCTAATAAATGGAAATGTTAGATATTTATTTTGGCCTAGGTATTCCATGAAAAAATAATTGACACACAAGGGCATCATGAACTGAGAAAGTTGAGAAAGTTGATATGGGAGAATATATACGTGACCTCAGGGTGGGAAAGAATTTCTTCAACAGGAGACAGAAAGTACTAATCATAAAAGAACTAAAACAGAAATTCAGATTCCTTAAAATTAAGAACTTCTATTCACTAAATGACATCATAAAGATACTAAAAAGGCAAATCACAGAGTGGGAAAAAATATAAATCATGAATGAAACTGACAAAAGGCTCTCTCCAGAATACATAACAATTCCTAAAAATCAGTAAGGGAAAGAAAACTTTACAGAAAACAGCAAAAGGCTTAGACACATCATAAAATAGGAAATCCATATGACAAATAAACATGAAAAGTGCTCCTTCTCATCAGAAATCAGTAAAATACAAATTCAAACCACAATAAGAAATATAAAACTATAAAATTTCTAGAAGAAAACATAAGAAAAAGTCTTCATGATTTGGGATAAGTGAATAATTTTTAGATAAGGCACAAAAAACTCAAAGCATAAAAAATGATAAATTGGTTTTTATCAAAATTTAAAACTTTTTTTTTTCTTGGTAGAGACAGGGCCTCACCATGTTGCCCAGGTTGGTCTCAAACTCCCTGCCTCAAGAAATTCTCCTGCCTCAGTTTCCCCAAATGCTGGGATTATAGGCATGAGCCATCATGTCAGGGAAAAACTTCTCTTCAAAAGACACTCTTAAGAAAATAAAAATACAAGCCATGGACTGGAAGAAACTATTTGCAAAATACATATCTGATAAAGAACTTGTATCCAGAATATATAAAGAACTCTTAATCAATTTAAGCAAATGATCCTATTTAAAAATGGGTAAAAGATTTAAACAGACACTTTACCAAAGAAGAGATACAAATGGCCAATGAAAAGATGCTCAATATCATTAACCACCATTTTGCATTATTTAAATGTAAATTAAAATATGAGCTACCACTGCACAAAGGCACACACACACAAGAATAGCTAAACATTTAAAAGACTGAATAAACCAAGTGTTGGCAAGAATGTGAAGCAACCAGAACCCTCACAGACTGATGATATGTAAAATTTTAAATGATTAAAAAACACTTTGGAAAACCACTGGTGATTTCTTATTAAGTTAAAATTACACCTGCCCTACGACCCAGCAATGCCACTCCTACACATTCATTAAAGAGTAATGAAAACATATATCAACAAAAAGACTCATTGTATGTTTTAGAAGCTTTGTTCATCATTACCCAAAACTGGAAACACTCCAAAAGCCCAACAACAAGAGAATGGATAAACTGTGATTTGTATATGAAATGCAATACTACTCTGCAATGAAAAGGAACAAACCACCAATCCATGCGGCAATATGGATGCATTTCCAAAGCAGTCCACTAAGTGAAAGAAACCAGACACAAAAGAGAATGTGTTCTAGTTGGTTCCACTGGAAAAGGCAAAGCTATAGTGACAGAAAGCAGATCAGTGACAGGAGCAGGGGACTGAGTGCAAAGGGGCATGAAGGAACTTTCTGGGCTGATATAAATGCATCTGATTATGGTGGTGACTATATGACAGCATACAGTTGTCAAAACTCATCTAACTGTGCACTTCAAAAAGGGGGTTATTTTACTGTTTGAACTATACCTCAATAATTGTAAAGGTTTAAAATATTTAATTAAGGATATAATTTTTAAATTTTTAATTACAGAAAAAAAACCACAATGAGCCACCCTTAAATACCCACCAGATTAGCGATACATTTTTAAAGTCTGTTGATATCAAAGGCTGGCAAGGATAAAGAGTCCAGTAACTGTTGCAGTTTGGGTTCCCAGGAAGCAAGCTCTGAGACAGAGTTTGGTGTAGGAGGTGTTTATTAGGGATCAGCTCCTATGAAAGGAGGGGAGGAGCAGGAAGAGGCAGAGGAGCCCAGATGGACCACTCCAGAGCCAGTACTGCCCATCAGAATCATCCCACAGTGGTGCACAGTGGCCAAGCCCTCCCACCTCCACTCCACACAGCCATGACAATGACAATTCAAATATGTATGTATGTCTTAGAAGCTTTGTTCGTCATTACCAAAACCTGGAAACATTCCAAAAGCCCATCAACAAGAAAATGGATAAACTGATAATTTGTGTATGCAATGGAATACTACTCTGCAATGAAAAGGAACAAACTGTCAGGCTGTCCCAGGCAAGGCAAGGCCCTGGGAAAGGCTGCTCTGCAGTGGAGGCAGACTGTGCAGGAGCTGAGCTGGGCAGCAAGTCTTCCTGGAAGGGAAATCTGCACAGCCCACCTTTGGGTCTACCACCGAAGCATGCCTACTCTGCTGATGGCATTGTAATGTAACACAAGCATTTTGGACTCCACTTTGGTCAAGATGAGGATGCATGTGACCTATGACTCAGCATTCTGCTCCTAGGTATGCATCCTAGTGAAATGCAAGCCTGTGTACACTGAGATAAATATTCATCGCAGCACTGTTCATAAGGGCCCCAAACTGGAAACAGCTCAAAAGTTCATCAGTGATAGAACACATATGTAAATTATGGTACATTTATATCATGGAATCATCAATAAAGTATCACAGGTCAATAAAAGTATATCTACATATACATAAAAATATATAAAACTTTATGGATTAGTAAAAAATGAACTAGCTACACCAGTAAGCAAAAACATGGATAAATCACATTAACATAATGTTGAGCAAAAAAAAAAGGCACAAAAGTGTACATATGGGATGATGTCACCCATGTACAGATTTAAAATGGGCAAACCATATGGTTTGGAAATGAATATATAAATTAGAAATCTACGACGAAAAGCAATGGAATGATTTGCACAGAAATCAGGACAGTGGTTACTTCGGAGGGAGTGGGTGTTCTGATTCGGGTCATAGCTCCAGGTAAAACCACCCATTTTAGCCATCCCTGGGTGTTCACTTTCTGAATATGAATCAAGTCACCTATATAGGTTTGGAGTATTTTTATTTGCATTTATTTCCCAATAGAAAGAAGGAGATATGTCACATATGTAATTGTTAGAGGAACGGGGCATATTTAGCCTGAAAAAAAGAGAAGGCTTAGGGGTCATATAAAGGTTGTCAATCACCTAGAGAAAAAAAAAGTAAATTTACCACGTGCTTCTCCACAGGGTACAGCTCAGACCTTGGAGAAAGAATTGTTTGTTGCTGTTTTGGTTTTATGTTTGTAGAGATGGGGTCTCGCTCTGTTGCCCAGGCTTGTCTCAAACTCCTGGCCTCAAGCTATCCTCCCACCTCAGCCTTCCAAAGTGCCAAGATTACAGGTGTGAGCCATCACACCCACTCATTTTTTTAAAAAAGTGTCTAATGATTCAAATACAGGAAATGGTACTCCAAGCTCAGCAGTCCATCCACTGTCCTGTTTCATCTGAGGTTGAAGTTAAGTTTAGTGGCTTCAACCTCTCTTCCAGTTCTGAGGCCTCAAGGTACAAAGAACTAACTTGGAAGAGGATGGGCTGATGGGAGTCAGGAAGCCGTTCCACATATTAGAGCAAAGAATGAAGGAGGACATGTTTTCGTTTTTTGATTTTGGAGGGTTTATTTTAGACAGAGTCTTGTTCTGTCACCCAGGCTGGAGTGCAGTGGCTCGATCTCAGCTCACTGCAACCTCTGCCTCCCAGGTTCAAGTGATTCTTCTCCCTAGCCTCCTGAGTAGCTGAGACAGACGCATGTCACCACGCCTGGCTAACTTTTGTATTTTTTGTAGAGGCGGTGTTTCACCATGTTGCCCAGGCTGGTCTCAAACTCTTGACCTCAGGTGATCCACCCACCTCAGCCTCCCAAAGTGCTGGGATTACAGGCGTGTTTATTTTTTTAAATAAATGTCAGTTAATGGACCCTTACTGTGTGAGCTCCACCTCCCCCGCCATTTCTACCTGGGAAACTCCTGTTGCTTTTAGGCAGGCAGCGTGCAGCTCCCAGCTGAACATGTTCTGCTACGGCCCTTCAGGCCAGGCCCTCAGTAGGCCCAGCATCCCCCTCAGAACAAGAACAGCCCTGGGGCTGCTGACCGTGGTTCCCAGCCACCCTGAAGTCCACCAGAGACAGTGCAGGGTCTTGTCTTCCAAGAACTGCCCAGGTGGATGCCGTCCCAGAAAGATGAGGAGCATTGACACAAGGCAGGGGGTGCCAGTGCCACCACTCCCGATGGTCACGAGACCATGGGTTCAAGGGCGTTGTCTCTTTTTTGGTTGTTTCATGTGCCAGTGCTTTATTAGGGGATGCTGTCTTAGGAAAGCAGGAGAGGGGGAAAAGGAGGGGGCTGGGAAGAAGGGAGAGTCAGGAGAAGAGGGGCCCCTTGCCGCGTGGGACACCACTTTATGGAAACTGATTGCTTGGTGTCAAAGGTTATCTTCAAAGAGGGCAAGGGAAGCCACTCCACCTTCAAAGAGTCCATGCAAGGGAGAAAAGGAGAACAATTTACTCACTGGCAGCCGTCTCCTATTGGTCAAAGTATGCTCCCCACCCAGGATGTTAACACCAGTGTGCTTCAAGGATGCACGTGCCCGAGTGCTAAGTGGGAGCTGCAGTGTTCACTTCATGTCTAAACAGCAATAGAAAACTCCAGGGTAAGAGACAAAGGACAAGATGCATGGGCAAGAGCAAGGCGTGTGTGCATCTGTTGCACTCAAGGACCTTGTGAGGAACTAAAAGAAGTCACCACAACAGGCTCCTCAGGCAGCCGTGGCTCCAGCAGCAGCAACAGAAGCAGCAATGGAACCCAGCTCCAGGCTTCAAAGATCAACACAGGCATTTTCCAGGGCCCCTCTGGTAGGACAAGTGTTCCCTTTCCAGACAAGTGATGCAGAAACAGCAGGTACTGCAGCCCACAGCCCAAGCCAGGAACCTGAGAGTCCCCCTTGACTTTCTCCTTTCTGGGCTCCACCTCCTTTAGCGTCTACATTATCTCATTTAAACAATCAAGCTCTATTTAAGCCTTCAACCTACATTGCTACAGTCACCATGACTCAGAAGATTAATCCACCCACGTTTACCATTAGCAATGAGAGACTGTTCTGGCAGAAGGGGGGCTCACCTCAGTTTGGACAGGCTGTAGGGTGTGGGTACAAGTGATCAGGTTCTTATTCCAGACTAAGTGGAGGAGCCTGCCGTCATCTCCCACTGCCAGCTCACTTTCATTTCCTTGTCTGCCATCTCCCTTGCTTATAAATGATAACCTTTCCCACTGACCCCCAGATAATAAGTAACATTAAATTTGCCTCTCCTGTGGATGAGACATGGAACTGGAAGTTTTGCAGACCTATTTAATTTATTCATCTCAACACCATTTTACTGATAAGCAAAGAAAATCTCAGAGTATTGAGGTAACCTACACAAGGTCACATAGCTATTTAGTAAAAAAGAACAAGAAAGAACTCAAACCACCTCAGATAACCGAGTTCTCCTCCAACCTTCCACTTTTATGCCAAGTCCTTCCTCCATGGAGAAATTGACTTACTACTTCCTCAAGAAAAGGCCCACCTGACCGTCCAGGTCTAACTTCTTGGCTATTAAGACCCATCACCCTCCCCAAGTTCCTCAATAAAACTAAGAGGTTTTCTCTATCATACCCCAAAACAAAAACGTCTTACATGTTGAAAAATGTAATTCACTCCATCCCTACCTACTTTTTTTTCTGCTTAATTTTTGTGACACCCTCGCTGGTGACAAAGTATGAGGCTCAATCCATCCTTATTTATGTATTTGCTGAGGAGGCAGTGGATGGAGCACGGTGGCTAAAGGTTTTGCGGGTGAAATCCATAAAAACTCAGCAAGTCTGATGGCTTGGGAAAAAACTATTTTCAAGAGGGCATGATGTTCCGGACTTTTCAGCTCCCCGGAACCAGGTCAGCATGCAAGCAAAGGACACAAGTCAGCTGCACAGACTCGGGGCATCACCCACCAGGCTGTCTCAGGCTGGGGACATAATCCCACCAGGGCCCACTGAGCATGCCCTATTCCCAGACCCCCTCCCAAAGTACAAGTTCATATTCACCGAGATTGCCACCGCACCAGTCAAGCCCTGAATCACGCGTGTGACTCACTTGTCAGCCGATTTCTCTGCAGAAAGCTCTTAGCAGTTAATTTCTGGCTAATTTATTATCCTTCAGCTTAGCCCTACAGCGCCATTAGCTAGAAGCCTGCCACGACTGAGTGAAATATTGTCTAATTTATTATCTTATTACTCCTCTGGAACAGGATCAATTAATTACCCATTAAAGTATTTCAACTGCGGAGATTTATTAGGGGCCCTCTGCATTTTAACAGATGATTAGTTATACATGTTTGTTTGCTTGAAGAGCAGAGACTAGCAAATGAATAGAGGCAATGGAGAGAAGGAGAGAGGGAGTGAGGGAGAGAGGGAGACGGTGCAGCAGGGGGCGGCTAATGGATCTCCTCTAACTCCGTGAAAATGGAGCAGTCAATGACAAGAATTATCGACTCATTCACTTGCGGTTTTGAGATAACCATATGTACAGGGGAAGGGGAGGAGGGGGAGAAAAACCCTCACTCAACTGCTTTTTCCATTCAATAAATTCGCTTCAGAATATATTGGATTGGGGTTTGATGGCTATTTCGTGTTTTGCAGAGTGCTGACACTGGTATGATTCAGTAATTATTGTTTCTTTTAAGTTATTGCTGTAATTTTGCTCTCTAAGATCCCAATCAATTTCTGCCTCTCAAGGGCACGCTTGAAAAGCGATATTTGAAAACAGCCCTCTGATAGATTGTGCTGCTAGACAGTGGCTGAGACAAATAGCCTAATCTGGCACAAATTAGCTTGGCTTCCACAGATAGTTTTATACAGCAATGTAAATTATATTGTCAGGCCGAGTCACTTTCCTGCTTAGAGAGCAGCTAACAAGAAACCATGGAGACATTATTGGTGCTGCCGTGTACTCCCAGGGCCGCTGCAAAGCCATTTGTATGGAGAGGGGGAGAGGGGAAGAGAGAGAGAGAGACTTTGAGTAACAAAAGCAAGGTAGTCAAGCAGAAGTGAGTTAGAACGAGGAGGCGTGGATCAGGTTCTCCGGTTCTCTTGGTTGGACTGAACTAAGTCATGGGAAGGGGAGGCTGCTGAGTGTGCGACGGGCCAGTCCATGCCATAGGGGACCGCAGGCTCCGCTTGGAGGCCTGGAAGCAAGAGAGGCAGTGCTCTGTGGGGAAGCAGCAGTGGAGAGATGACCTGAACCCAAAACTCCTCTCTGCCTGGAGAGTTGATTTGCACTGAACTGAGCCAGGGGAGGGATGAGGAGATGTGCTAAGCTCAGCAGAAGTAACAGCGCGCTGAGCAGAGCTGGAGGAAAACCGGCTGAGCAGAATGTGCCGGCTGGGCTGTGCTGCCCATCCTTGGAAGGGCCTGGCAGGGTGCTCCGACCAGCCCGGAGCAGGCTCCCTGTATGGGAGCGAGGCCCCAAAGCCCAGGCGGGCACTCAGCAGCCCTGCATCCTCCGCTGCTGGCTCCTCTTTCCTCTGGCTCTGGAGAGATCTCCCCTTCTCTGTGCTTCTTGACAACCGCCCTCTCTTCAAACCCTGCCTCAGCCCCTGCTCCTGGGCCCACCCTTGAGGAACACTGCCTTGAGGCTATGTGACAGCCGCCTAATCAGATTCCAAGTTCTCAGAGGCTGGCCCTGAGCACCAGTGTGCTGGCAGGCCCAGCCCCCAGGGCAGAAAACATTGCTAACCTAACCAGCGGCCACAGAACCCGCTCTGGGTATCTGCCTAGGCTGGCCTGATGACACAAACCCAAGGAAGAGTCAGTGTCAGGTGGCAACAAGGTACCAGAGGTGAGCAGAGAGACGTCCCGTCCACCCATCCCAAGGCCCCACCTGGTGGGCTACAGCGAAGATGCTTTCTTATTGCCCTGAGCCCTTAGACCTATGGGATTGCTCAGTTTGGTTTTTTGGAGATGGTCACACAGTCCTTCATGCTCTCAGTTCTAAGCCTGCCTTGATGCTGTAATTGATAGTCAAAGACCCATCTTTGTCAGTGACTGAATATACACTTCCAACTGAACGTGTCACATGCATTTTAAGAAGGACACTCAACAGAAAGATTTCTTAAGGGAAAACAGCTTCTCCCCAAACTCCTTGTCTGATAATGGCCCAACAACATTTGCTCCTTTCAAGAAAGATTTTGTTTTGTGTTTCATTTAGTCTCACCTGCCCCATCCAGTTATCATCTGATGTTTCTGGAATACTCTCCGCCACAGCTTTCACATTCCTGCTGAGTAGTCACTTATTTCTCAATGACTGTAGGAGGGCGGTTGGTATTACTACCTCTGCTTGGCTTATTTGGGAAATGAGAGTCGCATGTGTAGATGACAAAAATACAACATAAGCAAGAATGATGTCGACTCCTCATCCAATCTGATAAAAATATCCTTGTCAGGCAGAAGGGCACTTTTATTTATTTAACCCTGCCATGTGACAGATAACACACCAGATGCTTTACGTAACTTGTGCTTTCTAAATGAACGAGGTAACGCTGTAAAAAGAAACCCCAAAATGTATGACAGCTGTAACACAATAGAAATGCATTTGTCGCTCATGCTAATTCTAAAACGGCATCTGTAAGGAGTGGGATAGCTCTGCTCCAGGTAGTAACTAAGGGCCCCAGCAGCCTTGAACCTTGTGGCTCTACCATCTCCAACATGTAGCTTCCAAGCTTGCTGTGCTCTTGCTGTGCACCAGGTCTAAAGGGGAAAGAACATGGAGGTTTGTCCAGGAAAGGGCTTTGGGGGAAGGGGACTGCCCTGTAAGTAGACTGCATCAGCTTCTGCTCACACTAGATTGATGAGAACTAATCATAGACGCACTCCCAGATGCAGTTCCTTGGCACTAGCTGAGCAACTTCCAGAAACTTCTATAGTATAGAAGAGAAGCAAGTCTCTTTGGTGGATAGCTGATCCTCTCTGCCATACAATCTAAGCATTATTATCCCCATGAGATAGAGGAGAAAACTGAAGTGTACTATCCAACATCACATACCTAGTGAGTGCAGAGCTAGAATTTAAACCAAAGCCTATGTGTATTCCACTCTATCAAATTAAATCCTACAGGAAAACAAAATTGAATCAAGAACATAAATTTCAGAGTAAATGTCTTCAGTCATTTTGCCCAAGACTCGAATTGGAGAATTGGT
The DNA here is from genome assembly GCF_024542745.1 of Macaca thibetana thibetana. NCBI lineage: Eukaryota > Metazoa > Chordata > Mammalia > Primates > Cercopithecidae > Macaca > Macaca thibetana. Next base: position 105,940,949 of record NC_065585.1, on the reverse strand, counting down.
TTCAGAACACCTACTTCTATGTGATTTTAAAGTATTGCATGTGAACCTCTGAGCCAAACTGACCTTGGAACTCAGGAAACAGAGCTAGATTTATCTCCTTTAAGAGCAATGGCGATTACTAGCTGGTTTTGCAAATGATGAAACTGAGGCTTAGAGAGGCTAAGTGAATTGTGTAAAGTCACACAGCTGAGCGAGCAGCAGGCAGGACTGGAACCTCATCTTCTCACTCTGAGTCAAGGGCATAAACCTCAGCCTTCCAAACCTCCCATCTCATTGAGACTTTTCCCACCACAGCTAGAAAAGAAATCAAAGAATATCATCCTCTCTATGCAGAAAGTCTGCTTAGAGCAGCTATTACCTAAAGCTAGAAAGATGGGTGTTTTTGAGGCCCCCACTAACTCTTTCCCTAAATGGCCCCAAAATGACAAGTTTGAGGACTCCACCAGTACAGAAGTCAGGAGAGTGTTCATCAATTCATGGAGGAGAAGGACAAAGTTCCTTGAAGGCAAGGATTATGTGCTATTTTATTTATAGCCTCAAAGCCTAGTACAGTGTCTGAAAATCTAACGGCTGTGCAATAAATATCTATTGGATGGATACACATCTGAATGAATAGATGAAGGCATTCTTCAGTTTCCGCTGACAACTAGTAAACAAGATGACTTTCAGACAGAGGGGGACAGGGGAAAATAAATCTCTTCTGTGTATCTGTTGGCTTTTCTATAACTCCTTGCATTATTTTTGTTTGTTTTCTCTAGTGATTACCATATACATTCTTAACTTTTCAAAATCAACTTAGAATTACTATCGTACCTTTTCATGCGAAGTATAAAAAGACCATGACTGTGCAGGTCTGTTTCCCATCTCTACCATCCTTTCTGCTGTTGCTGTCACTTGTATCACATCTACTGTTATAAACCCCACAAGTTAATGTTATATTTTATGCTTTAAATGTGTCACATGCATTTTAAAGAAATTAAAAAATAAAAAATAGTATTTTATATATTTATCTTTCTTTTTTTTTTTTTTTTTTTTGAGACAGTGTCTAACTCTGTCACCCAGGCTGGAGTGCAGTGGCACAATCATGGCTCTCTGCAGCCTCGACCTCCCCAGCCTCAGGTAATCCTCCCACTTCAGTCTCAGAGTAGCTGGGACTACAGGTATGCACCATCACACCCAGCTAAATTTTTTTGTATTTTTTGTAGAGACAGAGTTTCACCATGTTGCCCAGGCTGGTCTCAAACTCCTGGGCTCAAGAGATCCACCCACTTCGGCCTCCCAAAAGGTTGGGATTACAGGTGTGAGCCACCATGCCCAGCTGTATTTAGCATTTTTTATGATCTTCATCCTTCCTGAAGATCCACTTTTCCATCTGGTATCACTTCCTTTAAGCCTAAAGAACTTTCTTTAGCATTTGCTGTAGTGTAGGTCTGATGAACTCAGCTAGTTTTCTTTTATCTAAAAAATGTCTCTATTTTACTTTTATTCTTAAATAATATTTTCACTTGGATATAAATTCTGGGTGAACAAGTCTTTTTCTTCTTTTACAATTTCGAAGGTGGTCCTTTATTATTTTCTGTCTTCCATTGACTCATTGTCCTCCTGTATATATTGTGTCCTTTCTCTTGAGAGTTTTTTTTCATCTTTTAGGTTTTCAGCAGTTTGACTACGATGTGCCAAAGAATGATTTTCTTCATATTTATCCTGCTTGGGTCTTGCTAAGATTCTCGAATGTGTAAATTTATGTCTTTCATCACCTTTGGGAAATCAGTGAAGACTAATCTCAACTTGGTCAATATTTTTCATATTTTTTATATTTTATATTTTCATATTTTTCAGTATACTTTTGCTCATTATTTCTTCAAATTATTTTTTTCTACTCCATTCTCTCTCCTGTTTTGGAACTCTGTTAAACGTATGTTAGACATTTCTATTTTGTCTCACAGGTATCTGAGATTCTATTCATTTGTTATTTGTTTGGAATTTTTGTTGTTGCTGTTGTTGTTCTATTCTTAGGATTGGATACTTTTTATTGCTCTATCTTCAAGTTTACTGAATCTTTCTCCTTCGTCTCCATTCTGTTTTTAAATCCATTAAGTGAATCTTCACTTCAGATATTCTATTTATCAGCTCTATTTGGTTTTTTCAATAGTGTCTCTACTGAGATTTTTTTAAATTTATTTCCATCATATTTTCTCTGATGTTAATGACTACATATAATAACTACTTTGAAATCTTATTTACGTATTCCAACATTCGGACCAAGTAGGGATCAGTCTTCAGTGATAGTGTTTTCTCTTGAAACTAGCTCACATTTTCCTGGATCTTTTTGTGTTGAATATTTTTGGATTATATTCTGGACATTGTGAATGTTGTGTTGTGGTTACTCCGAATTCTGTTATATTCCACAGAAGAGTGTTGAGTTGTTGTTGTTGTTGTTGTTGTTGCTATAGTAGGTAATTAACTTGGTTAGACTCAGATTGCAAACTGCCTCTTGGGTGTCAACTCAAATCTCAGTTCAATTCTTCTATCTTTAGCTGAGCTTTTTGGATTCTACTCCATACATGCTTGATTCAGGGTCAACCAGAGATTTGGGTGAAGTTTATATTTAGCGGCTGTGGTTGCCTGAATCTCTCATCTGGTTCTTCTGGCCAGAAAGACTGCAGGTTTTCTATAGAAGTTTTTAACTTCCCTATCTGGTGCTGACTGCAGCCAAAGGCCTCAGTAAGTGGAAAACTTATCCCAGACTCTTCCTTCTTCTAAATAACAATATCCCTGGAGAATCTGCTCATCTTTGTTCACTCTCCAGTACCTTTGGGTAGATGATATTTTAAATTTATTTTTACTAGAGTTAAAGTTATTGCCTGTTTGTAGAGGGTTGGTCTGATAGGAGTCTGCTTAGCCATACAGAAGTTGAATTATCTCAATATATTTTGAGATGGGGCTAAAAAACCCAGCTATTTCAACAAGACCTCTTCTCATAATTCCTTGTCCTACTGCATTTCACAAAACTTTCACAGGTGAAAGAGCTGTATGTGGTGGGGGTGCAAAAGGACAGAATCCAACTATAAATTCAGACATTACTTGACCTTTAACATGGATCATTGCAACATCTTTAACACATTAAGAAGCACTTATTGAGTGTCCACTATATGCCAACCAGCAGTCCTAATGGATAGTACATGTCAAAGCTCTTCCAACTCTGGCTAATACGGATATATAGATTGTCCTGTACCACCTAAGGCACAATTAACAGTGATAGCTACTATTTTGAATGCCAAATGTGTGCCATGTGCTGACTCTAATCATCACAACAATTCAGCATTTTTGTCATCTCTATTTCACATAAGCAGTGTTATGAAGTGGAAAATAACCAGGTGTTGGAATCAGACCGACCTGGACTTAGCTCTAGCTTTGACATTAGCTAAATGACCACATCATAAGACAAATCACTAATGTCTCTGAGTCTCAGTTACCTTACCTATAAACTTGAGCATTCAAAATTGCTGTAATGCTAAGAAATAACAGGAATACAAGACCTAATAGACAACCTCACCCAAAATGACTACTGTTATTTTCATGGCCGGAAATAACTTAAGATTAGAATGTTTAAATAACTTGCTCATGATCAGAAAGCTATATTGCCACATAATAAGTGTCAAAACTGGGTTTCAACCCATGTCCATGCACTTTCTTTATAGTTGGCTACATTATGTTCATAATTACAACCAATTATTGAGCACCTATTCATATTATGTTCAACAACTATACTAGGTGCTTTACATACCTGTAGCTAACCTTGAAACTAACCAAGAAAATTAAAAATGCAAGACCCTCAGATCAGGCAAATTTTTCCCTCTTAGAATCACCAGAATTTAGGTCTTTAAGATAATTCTTACCATCCCAGAGTTAAGGTCTCCCCTTGGAGGAAGCATTGTTATTCATGGAGGTGCTGTCTACCCCAAAATACCCCACCCAGAGAAGGATATGCTATCTACCCCAAAATGCCCCACCCAGAGAAGGATACGCTATCTACCCCCACATACCCCACCCAGAGAAGGATACTCTGACTGTTCTGCAGAAGCTCTGTAGATGGCCACCTGGTACCCACTTTAGTCAAGAACACATTCCAATGCTCAGATGAGGTTAGAGAGAGAAAGAAGTTTCTACAGAAGAATATTTAAGCCTTCCCAAGTCAGTGACAGAGACAACAGCCTTCTGTTTCTTCCTGTGCATAGATGAAAGTCAAACTGGGTATTATTCACACGTTTTACACCTTGCATTTCAATCAAGTCCCAAGTTATAAAAAAACCTCCTTTGTCAAGCCCATCATCAGTGATTTCAAGATTCTTGAGACTTAGATACAGACCTCCCACACCCACATAGTTATTTAAAGTGATCATTGAACTCACTTAAGAGCAATTACCTAGCCTGTTGGCCAGATTCCATCTCTCTCCTGTATAGTATAATGTATTTTATTTTTTCTGTTTATTACTCCATAATTGTTGACTTACATGTTGGTGTAACATCTCAGTAATATTGTCATATCTACTGGTATATCTATTTGTTCAACAAGTAATTATCAAATGCCTGCCTGTATCAGACACAGAAGCTAGAGATATGCATAGTTGTATTTCATGTTCCCTCTCAGGCCTGACACAGTAGACAGGACTCTGGCTCTGAACTCAAGAGATCTGGACTCATGCTCTGGTTTCTTTATTGATTAAGTCAAAGACTTTGGTTAAATATCTTAACTTCACCTAGCCTCAGTGTTTACACCTGTAAAGTGGAAATAATTCATCTGACATTTCTGACAGGGTCTCATGAGGATCAATAAAGTTATATAAGTAAAAGCGTCACAATTATAAAAGTATATAAATGTGAGCTATTATTACAATTAAGTATTATCTATCATTTGTGTTTATTACTAATTGTTTCTTTCACTGTACATTTGTAATAATTTTTTGAACAGAAATTGCTATTGTTATCATTGTAATACGTAACCATACATCATTATACAAAGACTTTGCTTAATGTAATAGTGGGTAAATAAATAAAGGAATTATTTGAAGGTAGCATGTTTTTTCCAAATATTTTTACATATCTTATTCATCAAATAAAGAAGGTAACCCAGCCTTCTTAGAGCTTACGATACAGTCGCAAATACAGATCCTCATCATTGAATTATTGGCTAGATCAGTGTTAGTAAAGATGAATGACAAGGAGCGATAGGAGCACAGACCAAGGAGATGGCTCTAGCAGGAAGGAGGAAGGTCTCACTAAGAAAATCATCGCTAAACTGAGGTTTTTAATTAAATAGTATTGAACAAGCAAGAGAAGGAGACAAGAAGAGTGCTCCAAAAGAGAGACTAGTATGTTTGACAGACCAGAATCAAGTGCTAACATTACTGAGTTTAGGAACTGCAATCAACTCAGAGTGTTAGGACTGGAGAGAACCAAGGTCAGGGAGGCATGAGATAACCCTGGGGAGACTGGCAGAGGCCAGATCATACAAGGTCCTCTAGAGCACATGAAGAATTTGGGGTTAAGCAAAACCCACTGAAGAATTTGAAGCAGGAGAACTATGATCACATTTCCATTTTTATAATGGAACTTTCACAATGAAATGGAAAATAGATCTGAAGGGACAAGACTAAGTGTAGAAAGGTCAGTTAAGAACCTTTGCAATGATCAAAAAAAGAGGAATGATGTCTTGGACTAAGCTGGTAACAAGGTAGAGAGAAGTATGTGAATCTACAAATATTTAAGACCAGGTGCAGTGGCGTGCACCTGTAATCCCACGACTTTGAGAGGCCAAGGCTGGAGGATGACTTGAACCCAGAAGTTTGAGGCTGCAGTAAGCCATGATCTCACCACTGCACTCCAGCCTGGGTGATAGAGTGAGACCCTGTCTCAAAAAATAAATAAATAAAATAAAATAAAAAATATTTCAGAGGTATAAGTGACTAGGGTTGGAGAAAGATTGGCTATGCAGCAGTGAGGGAAAGAGAGAACTCAAGAATGATTCCAGTTTTCTGGTGTGAGCAACTGAGTGTATGATGAAGATACTTACTGAGAGTATGATCGAACCATAGAAGCAGCAGGTTTGAGGGGGGAAACAATGAGGTTAGTCTTGGAGATGTTAAGTGTGAGGTGCCTGTGGCAGAGGGAGCTAATTGTCCTCCCAATAATCATTCTGAGTGGCTGGGGGTTATATGTGCTGTAGACACTCAGCTCACCTGAGTCTCTCTCTCCAACTTTCCATTAGGCAGAGCCATATGACTGCTTTGCAAATACCAAAGAGAATGCATGATATCATAGCTCAAATAGGACTGAAGTGTATTTCTCTTGCACAGCATAGTCCTGAGTTTCTGGGCACTCCAGGGAGGGCAGGTGAGAAGGTGCAAAGAACCTTGGCCTTACAAGCCAGTTGGACAAACTTTGTCCCTGTCATTTTCCTTCCATCATTTTAATAGATTTACTTAATTTTTTATTATTCTATCATTGGGTTGATAAAGCCTAGGGCCTTCTATTTTTCATTTTCACAATAGAATATCCCAGGTTTTAACTGGCTACTCGGTCACCTAGGTAATAGCACATTGCCTAACTTAGCTTGCAACTAGGTAAGGCCACATAGGTCAAGTATACAAGGGCCAGGTACGATTGGGTCACTTTCATTTCTTTTTTTTTTTTTTTTTTTTTTTTTTGCGATGGAGTCACACTCTGTCACCCAGGCTGGAGTGCAATGGCGTGATCTCGGTTCACTGCAACCTCTGCCTCCCAGAATCAGGTGATTCTCCCACCTCAGAATCCTGAGTAACTGGGACTACAGGCATCTGCCATCATGCCCAGCTAATTTGTGTGTGTGTGTGTGGTTTTTTTTTTGTTTTGTTTTTTGTTTTGTTTTTTGTTTTTTTTTGAGATGAAGTCTCGCTCTGTCACCCAGGCTGGAGTGCAGTGGCATGATCTCGGCTCACTGCATCTCTACCTCTGGGTTTACACCATTCTCCTCTCAGCCTCCTGAGTAGCTGGGACTACAAGCACCCACCACCTCCTTGGCTAATTTTTGTTTTTAGTAGAGACGAGGTTTCACCGTGTTAGTCAGAATGGTCTCCATCTCCTGACCTCGTGATCCGCCCGCCTCGGCCTCCCAAAGTGCTGGGATTACAAGCATGAGCCACCACGCCCGGCCAATTTTTGTGTTTTTTTAGTTGAGACGGGGTTTCACCATGTTGGCCAGGCTGGTCTCAAACTCCTGACCTCTGGTGATCTGCCCACCTCAGCCTCCCAAAGTGCTGGGATTACAGGCATGAGCCACCATGCCTGGCCTACTGGGTCACTTTCTTAAGAGGAAGCGGGTTGCCTTCAGCTTCCTCTTCGACTTTGTACATGCTGGAAACACAGTGCGTATAAGACACCTTTCCCCATGTGGAAAAGGACAATACTTTAAATGGTGAAGTCACAAGATAGAACAAAAAACTAAATCTCTAGACAACTTCATGGACCCACTTGCCCTCCCTGGAAAGCCCAGGAATTCTGGACTTTGTTGTGAAATAAAAATAAACTTGTCTTATTTGAACCATTGTACTGTGTATTCTCTTTGATACGGCAAAGGAACCAACAAGAGGTGCCTAGTAGAAAGTTGGAGGAAAGGCTCATGAGAGTTGGCGAGTCTGAAGCCTTCAAAAGGCCATTGAAGTTGTGGCACGTAGACAGATCGTCTGGACAAGGGGAAAAATAGAGAAAGGAGAGACTAGGTCAAAACCTTAAGGACTCCAACAAGGTGACAAGGACCAAACCCCAAGCTAACAAAACAAACTGACAAGTGAACCAAAAAGTGAGCAGACCCCAGGAGAAGGTGATGTTCCAGAAGAGAGTGATCATATGCTAGGGAGGGGGCCCACAAGATGAGCACCTGTAAGATTTAGCGTCTTGCAGCTCTTTGGTGACCTTGAGGAACAATTTCAGAGGCATTGGTAAAGGACAGAAGCCACATCCAAGTGGACTGCAAAGTACCTGCAGTGATGATTATGACACCGTCATTTAGAAAGTGTGGCTGGAAAGAGACAGAAAGAGGTAGTAAATCTAGAGATTATGGCAGGAGCATCGTTTTTAAGATGGGAGCAGTTTGGCCATGTTTAAGTGCTAATGAGGAGGGAGAGCATGCATGCAATCTACAGTCCGGATCACAAGGCGGTGAGAAAGAATGGGAAGATCTAGTGATCCAAGGTGGAGGAACTGGCCACAGAGAGGGTAAAAAAGATCACTTCTATCTTAACAGAGGGGAAGAAGTCTATCCAACTACGTATCCACTCCTCTAATCTGAGTGCAGATTAACAAGTCCTTTATTTAACTTTTATTTTAGGTTCAGGAGTACACACGCAGATTGATTATATAGGTAAATTGCATGTCACAGCAGTTTGGTGTACAGTTATTTCATCACCTAGGTAATAAGAATAGTACCCAACAGGGCTTTCTCAAACCATACCTTCCTCCCGCCTTCCACCCTACAGCAGCCCCCAGTGTCTGTCATTCTCTTCTTTGTGTTCATGTGTGTACTCAATGTTTAGCCCCCACTTATAATTGAGAACATGTAAAATTTGGTTTTCTGCTCTTGCATTAGTTCTCTTAGGATAATGGTCTCCACCCCCATCCATGTTGCTGCAGAGGACATGATATTCTTTTTTATGACTGCGTAGTATTCCATGGTGTATATATACCACATTTTCTTTATCCAGTCTACCATGGACGGGCATTTAGGTTGATTCTATGTCTTTGCTATTATGAACAGTGCTGCAATAAACATACACATGCATGTGTCTTTATGGTAGAACGATTTATATTCCTTTGAGTATATACCCAGTAATGGGATTGCTGAGTTGAATGGTAATTCTTTTTTGAGTTATTTGAGAAATTGCCATACTGCTTTTCACAATGGCTAAAGTAATTTACATTCCCAGCAGTGTATCAGCAACAACCTTTTTTTTAATCATCACTTTAGACAAGCTAGTTACCAAATCAGTCAAGTAGGACTAATAAGAGTTTTTGAACAAACATTTATAATAGTAAACTCTCTCCTACAGAATTTTGAAAACACCCTAATCAGTGGATGCTGGATGCTGAAACTGTCCACATTTTATTATCTATACTAATGTGTATATGCAAAATGCATGTCATTCCCAATTCGACATTTAGATTAAGAGCCCCTTGAAGGCAAGAATTTGAGAGTTTTTATTTGAATCCTGAGTACTTCATAGGTGCTTAATAAATATCTCAGGATTCAGTTAAAAACTAGAGACTTTGCAAAGCTGTTTGTTTGTTTGTTCTCTCTCTTTTTTTTTTTTTTTTTTTTTTTTTTGAGATATAGTTTCGCTCTTGTTGCCCAGGCTGGAGTGCAATGGCATGATCTCAGCTCACTGCAACCTCTGCCTCCCAGGTTCAAGTAATTCTCCTGCCTCAGCCTCCCAAGTAGCTGGGATTACAGGCACGTGCCACCACGACCAGCTAATTTTTATATTTTTAGAAGAGACAGGGTTTTGCCATGTTGGCCAGGCTGGTCTCGAACTCCTGACCACAGGTGATCCACCCACCTAGGCCTCCCAAAGTGCTGGGATTACAGGCATGAGCCACCAAGCCCAGCCAATTATTTTTCTTTACCAAAGAATTCATCACTGGGTACCTTCAAATAGTCGGCAACCCTGGTGCATTTAAAATTTAATATAAACTGACATTCAAATTTAGGATATAAACTTGGCATTTTGAATTATTAGCATTTGAATTATATGAATTATTGCCATAGAATCTAGCCACTCTGGTGTTTTAGGGGTATATCTATTAAGTAAAATCAAGAACCCAGAGCCTTTCTCATCAGTGATAGGAGGTATAGCTATTGAAAAAGATAGCAGTCAAAGAAATATTTCTGAAATTTCCAAAGCTAGGGATGGAGGGAAGATGCAAAGAACCCCAACCTGACCGGCCAGTTGGATAAGCCTTATCCTTGTGCCTCGAGTCATTTTAATAGATTCTCTTAATTTCTTATCATTCTATCATGGGTTGACAAAGTCCAGAGCCCACCTATTTGTCTTGCCCCTGCAGTGAGTTTCTTTTTGAGGCCAAGAAGTGATTATGGGAAGGAAATATGCAGCTATGCACACTCTGGCGCCAGTTTTTACTTAAGCTCTAAAAATCACCCTGCCATGCCTTTGGTTTCTGAATTATTAGTCTATTCACACTCTTTGCCCCCTGTCAGGAGATGGAACTAAGACATACTGACAGTTCCTGGAGAGCCGTGTTTCTCTCTTCTGGGTCACTGCAAGTCACCCTCAAGAACACAGATCGGACGATGTGGTTGATGGGAATCGCAGCCTTCAGTCTTTATCTGCCTTCGGGAACAGAAAAGGCAAGTGGCTGGGAGCGTTAAAACATCAGTTCTAGAGAATCACCATCCAGTCCAGTCCCATCGTTTTGTAAACAAGGACACTGTGCCCCAAGATGGGGAAGCAATTTGCCCAAGCTCATGCAGCCACGTCAGCAGCAGGCTGAGGCTGGGATCTGATCTCCTGACTCCGGGGACAAGGCTTCCCCTGGAGATCTCCAAATTAACACATTAACCCCTTTTCAAGTATTTGGTTCCAGCCATTTCTACCTTTTCTGCATGGGTCTGGGAGAAGAAGAAGGTACACATTCCTACCCACAAGCTCTATGTTTTTCTAAGATAAGAATTCAGTTGGGGTAGAATCTGTCCCTGAGTGACATGTACTTTCCATTTTTCCATCTTACTGTTTTCTACAAATGCCCCCAGGAGGTCACAGAGGCTGGAGAACTCACCTTAGTGCTCTGCCTTCCTATTAGAGTCTTCACAGCACCCCTACTCCCTCTCCTAAAAAAATTATTCCCAAATACCCAACCTGCCTGGCTCCTTTCCCATTTTGCAATTTCATCCTCTCAAAGCAAGGCATCTAGGCCTGTGAGGTCTGCACAGTCCAAAGGCACACATTGGCCAGGGAGCCAAGACAGTCCTTGAAAGTGGCCTCTGAACTTGGAAGCAGGAGCCACACCTTTAGGGCCCCTTTGTGTCTTTCAGGCCCTTTCAAACGTGCATACACAGATAAATATGCACACACATACATAAACAAGCACGCACGTATGCAAACTCACACTTGAAAATGTGTATATACACAAAAACATGCATACACGTATGCAATGCACGCGCGCGCACACACACACACGGGACAGCCAAAAAGCCAAAACAAAACAAAACAAAAACAGGCCCACGCCGGAGAGGAGAAAATGTCCCCTTTCCATCTGCAGGCTGCCTCCAGTGAAAGCATTCCTAAATACGATAGGTTAAATATATTGCTGCCATTACACTCTACAAGAAACACATTCCATAAAAACGAAGGTGCTGTAAATTATACAAATATGATGCTAACAAGCCAGGAAACGCGCCGCTAATGAGGTCAGCTACAGAACTCCCGCAGCGCTGCAAATCATATGCCAATCCTGCATATGAGGTACAAGAACGGCATTGGGTCAGCATTTTCTGAGTGTGTTTGTAACCTGCTGTTTGGTGTATGGTTACACAGGTAGATAAAAAGCCTCCACTTCTCCCCCCAGTGGCACCCCCACAACTTTGTTTATGTGTCAAATATCCAAGTCACCAGACGAGCACACTCTGCATTAATGTACCTGACTATTATGCCTATTGTTCTTCTGCTCGGAGTAGAGAATTAGTCACTCAGATGTGTAAATATTGGTTACAGTTTTGAAGCATGCAAGCTTTGTGTTCCTATCAGCCCCGTTCCTGGAGGAATTATGCATGCTGTTGGCACCGGGTTTTGTACACACTGTATTTGCTAAAGCTCTAAAAATCAAATAAACATGTTCTCGGCTCCTGAATTATTAGTCCATTCACCATCTTTCCCCGTTAGGGGGGGAAACAATAAACACACCAAAATATGGCATTTAGGAACTGCAACAAGATTTCTGCTTGGCATTTACAAGTTGGAGAACAATTGAAACACCCTTCCTCCGCCTTTGTCACGCAGCCTTCGGCACAGAGAGCCGAGACGGCTTTGAGGTCACTCCTAACCTCTTAGCGAATTAGATCTTTACCTAGGGTCAATGTGCAGGCTCCATTTCCGGACAGGTGTCAGACATGGGGTTCGGTGCTTCTCCCAGGGATGAGCCAGGGAGGGACTCAAGAATCCAGGCATTACCAGCTGGGCCATATAGCAAGACTCCATCTCTACAGAAAGAATTTAAAAACAATATTAGCCAGGAGTGGTGGTACACACCTGCAGTCCCCGCTACTCAAGAGGCTGAGGCAGGATTTTTTGAGCCAAGGAGTTCAACGCTGCAGTGAGTTATGATCATGCCACTGCAATCCAGCCTGGGTGACAGAGCAAGACTGTCTCTTTAAAAAAAAAAAAAATGGAAAAAAAAAAGAATCTAGGCATCAAAGAAACCCACTCCACCCAAATTCAGAGGTTACAACCACATCTACCAATAGCAGCCTGACTCCCCCGTCTTAGAGTTCTCTAACACTGTACTCCCTGCCAGAGGTTGGGATTAGCAAAGTCACATGATACAGTTTAAAAGGCATTGTTCAAAATGGTTAGATTCACCCCATAAACCAAAGAACCCCCAGACTGGCAACTATTTGGAAGAAAAGAGGGTTGCCAGTTTCATAGGCCAATCCCATTGTTTCTTGGCACATTTTTTTCCAATACTAAGATCCAGGGCAGTTAAGGTTTAAAGCCATTGAGGGTGAGTGAATAGAAAAATTGAGAAGTTTATAGTGAGATGCTCAAAAGGATACAAGCGAACGTTTAGCAGATACATACGATCACAAAAATATCTGCTACCTCCCCCAACGCTAAGCAAGGTATTTATGGTAGAGCTTAAGTTTAGAGCCAACATCAGGGGTGGGGGCTATTTTTCTGAGCCGCCTGGCCTAGCCCTAGTCTCAGACACCTGTTTATACTCCATCTCAAAGGTTTTATTGAGTCTGTGTTCTCCCCAGTCTAGGGGCCCTGCCGTGGATCTATTTGTATACACACATCACAGGTTTTGGAAATAACTTCAGCACATAAATGCCATTATTTCCAACACAGTTGGTGTAAACCATATTTACTACCCAAACACTCAGCTAAAAATTGAGCTGCAAGGAAACAGTCGCAGCCGCAGCAACAACAACAACAACAAAGAAATCCGTGACAGCTACAAACCACAACCACAAATCAAACACATTTGTAAAGTGGCCTTGAGGTGGGAAGCACAAAACAAAGGCATAGCAAGATGGCAGGCAGCGGCGGCAGCCTGCACACTGGAAGGAAAATTCGATTAGTAATTCCCTACTCTAAATTAAACACAGACTGCGTGTGGGGAGCACACAGGGATGTAAAAAGGAGTAGGATAGGCGCAGAGGGAGGGGGACACAGTAAGAGAAGCACTAGTTTTTTCTCACTACCATAAAATCTCAACAGTCTATGTGATCACTGACAAGGAAATCTCAGGATCTATACAGAAAGTGCTGGAACAGTCACTGGTATTCAACAGCCACCTAATATCCAGCATCGTCCAAACAAGACGGGATATTGAATAGGCAGCATCTCTGCAAATCAAGGCTCTCTCCCTGGCCTGGAAGTGGGAATTGTCTTGCTTGTTACTCCAAAGAAGAAAGAGAAGGCCACAACATCAAAGCCACACCCACACCCCAAGTGGGAATTTTCATTCATTCCTTTTTTTTTTTTTTTTTTTTTGACAAGCATTCAGTAAGCACCTGTTTGGTAAAGAGTAAAAACGATGTGTTTGGCACTGTAAAGGACAGAAATATAGGTAAGACCTTATAGTCTCATAGAGAAATAAGAAACATTCATAAGCTCAACACAGTGACTCACACCTATAGCCCCAGCACTTTTGAAGGCCAAGATGGGAGGATGGTTTGAGCCCAAGAGTTCAAGACCAGCCTGGGAAACATAGTAACAAAAATACAAAATAATCAGCCGGGTGTAGTGGCATGCACCTGTAGTCCCGGCTACTTGGGAGGCTGAGGTGGGAGGATCACTTGAGTCCAGGAGGTCGAGGCTACAGTGAATGGGGATCACGCCACTGCACTCCAGCCTGATCAAGAGAGTGAGACCCTGTCTCAAAAAATAAATTCATTAAATTAAATTAAAATAAAGGAAACTATTTTAAGAAAAAAAGAAATGTTAATAAGAAAATGATGGTTAAGTAGAAAATAATGATAATAGCCTTTTTTAAAATGTCAAAAAAGCAGTATATGATTGGCAGCCCAGTGAGAGAATGATATGAGCTGTAACTCCTGACTGAGTCCCAGGTAAAGAGAGAGCACTACAGGCTGGGGGCGATTCAGGAAGGCTTCAGGAGGAAGTGGACCTTGAAAGCAGACAGAACTGAACTGGACAAAATAGAGTCAGGAGGAGCAGACTCAATGCAGGAGAATTACAGGAGATGGGAACAGCCAGGAGATGGGAACAAACATAGGCTGTCTGGGAAGTCCAAAGCGACCGTTTTGAAAGATGTGCAGATTTGTAAAGGGGAAGGGAGGCAGATAAAGTTGGAAAGGTTGTTTGTTTCTGCTGAACATTAACCAAACTAATAACTTGGAGATTTGATCATAGTTCAAAATTACCTGTAATAAACACTAGGCAGGCTTCAGTAGAAGATAACCCTTATTCCTGTATTCCTCATGTGTTTTCACAGAGGGAGAGGGAGTCACTACAGAAGCAGGCACAGGACTGTGTGCTGGAAGATGGAGGCATCTCTCTCCAGCCTGTGTGAGTCCGTCGTGAACACATAAGCACTGGGTCATTCACGCTACCTCCCTCCTGGAAGGCACTAAGCCAGCGTAGTATACCTACCAACCGCCTCTGTCTCCTCTCAGGCAAAATGCATGTTCAGGGGAGGGCAGGTGAGGGCCAGAGGAAGAGGGTGACAGAGAGATACGGTTCTTCCAGGCCAGGCAGAAGGTACTTGAACTCGGTAGGAAGGTCGGCTGTTTGTAACGGGAATGAGTCGAAAATCACCATCACCTAGAACAGACCAAGTGTGAAATATGCATTTTTCTCTTTCGTTTTACACCATTTTTATGAGACCTCTGTGTAGACGCAGCAAGCAAGCCCTTGGCTCAGGCCCTGCAGGGTTGGCAGATTTATTACTGAAGAAGAAAAAAAATGAAAACAGTTCAGCTGTCTGGCCAGGTAGAAGGGATTATCTCCACTTGAAAGAAATAGACAAAAAAAGACTTGCTGGGGTGGTGAGAAGGACACTTTCCCTGCCCAAAGCTGTGCGCCCTCCACGGCAGCTAAAATCCGCCACTAATTCTTCAAATGGCTCTTATTTCCACCTCCAACCTGGCTACGAGAACCAAACTGCCTCTCCTGCAAGCCCCTTCACTGGCTCTCTTTGTACCAAACCCTCTTGGTGCCTGTCCCAGCATGGTGGAGTTGCCAGCCTGATACGGACGGACATTTATTCTTCCACCAGCACCAAGGGGTTAGGCCCAGACCTGGAAAGTGCTCCCCAGATGGGGCACCTGGTAGGACCTGGGTCTAGAGAAGCAAATCACCACAAATTCCAGCTCCTGGAGAGGACTCCAGTCAAGAACTTGGAGCACCTCCTCTGGCCTTCTCCAGGGCCCTACCCTACCCAGGGCTCGGCCCAGCATCAGTTCAGCCTTGGGTCAAATACCCCATCTTATTCTCCGAAATAGTAAGACTGTCAGAGTACCAAAAATGGCTGTCACAATTTACAAAATGCCCTTTCACTCACATTATCACATTCAACCAACTATTCATTTTAACAGACTTCATTCTTACCATGTGCCAGGTACCATGCTAGGTACCAGGCATAGAAAGGGGCCATGATGACACAGCGCCAGCTCTCAGGACTCTCACAGACCAGCGGGCTGGCGTCTTAGTCCTCAGGCTATAAATGGTCCCCCCTTATAAATAACAGAAATTTACTGCTCACAGTTTGGAGGCTGGGAAGTCCAAGATCAAGGTGTCGGCAGATTCAGTGTCTACCGAGGTTTTCCACTGCTTCATAGATGGTACCTTCTGTACATCTTCCACCAGCGGAAGGGGCAGAAAGCCTCCTTCAAGCCTATTCTATAAGGACATTGATCCTAGGCATGACAGCTCTGTCACCTTCCAAAAAATCCTCACCTCCTAATACTATTGTACCAGGATTAGGTGTCAACATACACATTTGGGGATGGGAGGCGGGACACAAACATTCGGACCTAGCAGCTGGCTTTTCCCAGCCCCCACTCAGGTAGGTGTGATTTTCATGCCTACTGCTTCCTGCTTCCTGTCCTCCCTTCCCCTCTCCAGCCAGCCTTAGAAGACACTTTTCCATCAGTTCTCCTCTCCCAAGAGCTCTGTTGCTGCTTGCCTTTATCAAAGGCCACACTCACCCAGAGGAGAAGAGGTAGATAAGAGAAAAGACACGTCCTACATCCCAGGACCTGAGCCTGGCACCTCGTCCCCAGCTTCTTACTACTCGCCTTCTCTGGTCATGGAGAACTGGTTGGCTCTCCCCACTTCTGACTATACCTCCCAGTCCCCCAACCCTTGTCTGCCCCCTAGAAACTGAGATCTTGAAGTCCCAGCTGGGGTTCCTTTTCTGAGAACATTGCAGACAAGGGAGGCTCAAGCCCTCACCCCTCCCTCATCCATCAGCCTCACCTGCAGCACCGGCCCCTCCTGCATCACTGTCTGGCCAGACTCCACCTCCTTGCCCCACACCCCTACCCTCTCTCCAGCCCCGAAAGAAGTGAGGGGTGAGTGTTTGCAAAGTGCTGTGAGGAGGAAAGAAGCCAAGTACTTCCCATCCACAAGAAGAAAGCGATTTTAATTGAAAAACGGAATCACAGATTACATGCAAATCTTTGTTGGCAAATTTCAATTACCGCCAAATTAAATGCATAGCTAAGCTAAGCATCTTCGGGACACTCCATTTAATGTTTTCCCGGGATGTGTCCACAGCAATCAGAGGCAGCATGATAGGTATCCTCCTGCAGAATGAGCCCGCAGGGAAGAAGTCTAGGATGCTCAAGCTCTAGCTGCTTGGGGCCCACATTTGGACCTTCAACAAGGTTATCTCAGCTGCCAAGTGGCCCAGGAGGGAAGAAGAGAAGAGTTCTTCCTGGCTTTACCCCTCCAGCCTCCTGTCCTTCAAACAAAAGCAGGCACCAGCAAGGGAAAAAAAGAGGAAGTATTCTAATAGCAATAATACTAAAAATTACCCTCCAAAAAATTGCCTTGTCTTTGCCTATTGTTTTACAAATGAGAAAACAGAGGCTAGAGCATGCCTTGAGCAAGCTTAAGCAGCTCGCCGCAGGGCCAGGACAGGAGCACAGGTTATCCATGCCCAGAAAAGGATTTTGTTCCTAGATCACCCAGTTAACCCTAAAGAACAGGGCGCACACTCTGCTGGGGGCCTAGGGATGATGATGCTGTTTTTATTCAGCTCTTTCTCATTTCACTCTCATACTCTACTTTGTATTGGCAACTGTGTCAGGCACTTTGCTCCTTGCCACATGTCCCTCAATACAGGTGCTTTGACACACCAGGCACTGTGCTAGGTACTGGGACTAGAAGACCAGAAACCCAACCACTCGCACATTGCACACAGCTGTAGGTCATATCCTGCAAGCACTGTGTCTTGCTGTGACAGTGAACACTACAATCACCACACCTAAGACTTTGGTTATAAGACAGTCTCTCCAAGCAGATTGTAAATGCCTTAAGGGAAGAACTGTGATCACTGATCTAAGCAACTCTACCCTCTAGGTCCAGCACCCTTCAGAACCTCCCTTACTGTGCACTCACAGAAAGTAACACATATTGGAAAGAAATCTGTAAGATCATGGTAGTTGTTGCTCAAGAAACATGGGGATAGACATGTGAAGTATTGCCCTGAATTAAGAGGTGTTCCTTGATGCCTTCCATCCAAACAGGAAGCTACTTATCACTATGAGATTGTTTTGATGCTGGCCAATATTCATGTCTCTAGAACACACCACGGGGCATTCGGTTAAGCAATAGTCATGCCCATCACAGCAGCTGTCTTGGCCTAGGGTACTCCTGCTCTGACCTGGTGACAGACCCCAGGACCTTTTGGACACCTGAGTGTAGAGAGCATGAGAAGGTGATCTGTAGGCCTAGCCCCAGAGTGGGAAGCCACACGGTTCAGGGAGCTGGAGCAGCTGCCCTGTCCAGGGCCCCCATCCTCAGTCTGATGAGATAAGCCAGGAAGAGTCTGACAGGCCAGGCTGCTAGAGAGAAAGAAAGTCCCCCTCAACAGGGCCTGGGGCTGCCCAGCTAGGGCCGCCTCTCACTCTGACTCCGCCTCTGCAGAGCATGTGGGTTCTCATGGCCTTATCTGCCAGATGGCTCCTGGAGGGGATGATTTATTAGGTGCAGAAAGCTCGCTGATAAATTTTACTGCAAGTCCCCGGCAGAAGACTGGGGGTAGCAACAGCCCGGCACAGGCAGCTCTAATGGAAAGTGCCGTCACCAAAGAGCAAAGCATTATTTATGACTGTCTGTAATGCCGTTCGGGGGAAATTCATCATCGCCTCCCTGCTCTGTGCACACAGGGACAGCAGCACTGGGGGGTAGCAGGGGGAGCACAGGACAGGTGGGGAACAGTCAGAGCTTCTCTGGGAATCTGCCAGTGGAGAGCAAGGCCATATTTTCCCTGGGTGACCCAACTCCCCTTGTCAAGCATCGACCTACAATTCCCTTCACCTCCCCTCTTTTCTCCCCTACACTATTCTCAACCCCCGGCCCACTTTCGCCACCAAAACACAGAGAAGAGAGAAAAAGAATAGTGTTTCCCTGTTCCGCATATGGAGTGCAGATTCTTGCATGTCAGCACGGGTGAGGGCAGTCCTGCCCAGAAGCAGAGATCTAGACCAAATGACCACCCAGTTCCCTTTAGACTCAGAGCAAGAAAGGGGATGTTCTCACATTTTGCAGTGGCTAAGGAAGGCAAGACAGTAACCCAGCTATGCTCGCCGGCAGTCAGTGGCAAGGAACTCACAAGGCTGGAGTCCCTAATGGACCATAAAGCATGTTCCCTGTCCCTTCAGCTGGATGGGGGCATTTGGGGGGATGCCCTGTCCTAGCCCACCTCACTCTCACCATGTCAACAGGTGAGGTCTTAATGCCTGTACTTCCTTGTAGCATATATAGAGTAGTCATGGATTGCTATCTGCCTTACATTGAAATTATTTATGTCTAAGTCTGTCTTTATTATCAAATTAAGTGCTCCTTGAGGGCAGGGGCTGTATCTTACTACTCATTTTTATATTCATCTCAGCAGTAAGCAAAGTTCCCACATGCACATGGTAGCCTTGATAAATGCGTGATAATAAAATTACACTAGCAGGCTTAGGACATACTGAGGCTGTGGCCCCATGTGTTCACAGTCATCTGTCACCATGCTGGTATTCACAGCAATTTAAAGGAGCTCATCCCCACCCGCCCGTCAGTCAGCATGGTATAATGGAAAGATCACTGGATTAAGAGTCAGGAGGGATGGGTTCTAGTGTTCAGTAACTCCAGACATTTTTTTAATACATGACATGGGCCAAGTCAGATTTTACCACTAGCGCATGATTAAACGTGGGCAGCTCAGCTTACTCCTGTATGGGTTGGCGTTCTGCGGAGTAAAGGGTGATAAAACCGGCTCATTCCAACTCACAGGACTTCTATGGAAACATGAGTATGATGAGAAGCAGATCTGAGTTCTAGAAAGGGAGGGAACAGCTTGTATCAGATGGTTCTCTATGCCAAGAAATGTGCTAAAGGGCTCTGTGTGTGCCATCTCATTTAAATACCTTCACAATAATTCCGTGGGGGTAGATTTTATTATTATGCTTACAATATAAATTTGAAAACGGGGTGTCAACTGCTTCACTAACTGGCTGGGTATCCTTGAGTTGAGTTATTTTCCCTCTTGGGGCTTCTTATCTCATCTGTGCAATAAAGTTGTTGACTAGATGCTTGATAAGGTCCCTTCAGGTTCAAATCCCTATGAATCATCTAGTGATACTGTTGCCTAAGCAGCCTAGGCCATTCTAGCCCATGGGAAGGGTGAGGTGTGACGGATCACCAGCACCTCCAAAAGCAATGAGCTATGTATGAAGGGGGCTACTTAACTTTTTGCTTGAATATTTCACCCCAACAAGAAATATCAAAAAATGTGGTACTAGAATCCACTACAACCGTCTCCCAAGAAGAAAAGAACGTAACAACCTCAGGCCAGAAAGCAGGCAGGCCAGAGGTCGGGGGACAGTAGGCATCTCAGGAGCCCGGGCTAGGTTGCCCACCCTCTGACCATTCTGACCCGGTGAGGACATTGACAACAGTGCCACTGATGAGGTCCCATCGGTCTCTTTGCCAACTCCCTGGCTAACATTTTTTTCAAGAATCATGACATATTAGATGAAGAAAATAACTTTATGGCCTCTAGTCCAAAAGCTTTGCGTGGAAACTGAGGACTTCTAACTCACAGGACTTCTGTAGAAACATGAGTATGGTGAGAAACAGATCTGAGTTCTAGAAAGGGGGAAAACAGCTTATATCAGATAGTTCTCCAAGAAATATGCTAAAGGGCTCTGTGTGTGCCATCACACACACAAATTATTTGGTCTTGGGTAAAACAGCTTGCTCAAGATAACAGAGTTACTGAGTGGCAGAGCTGCCAAGAAACCAAACCTCCTGACTACTCATCAGAGTTCCTTCCTTTCTCTCTTTCCTTCCTTCCTTCCTTCTTTGTTTCTCTCTTTCTTTTTTCTTTCTTTCTTTCTTTTTCTTTCTTTTTTTCTCTTTCTTTCTCTCTTTCTCTCTTTCTTTCTTTCTTTCTTTTTTCAGACAGTCATGCTCAGTCACCCATGCTGGAGTGCAGTGGCACGATCTCAGCTCACTTCAATCTCTGCCTTCTGTGTTCCAGTGATTCTCGTGCCTCAGCCTCCCAGGCACACCATCACACCTGGCTAATGTTTGTATTTTTCATAGATCTGGGGGTTTCACTGTGTTGCCAAGGCTGGTCTTGAACTCCTGGCCTCAAGCAATCTGCCCACCCCGGCCTCCCAAAGTGCTGGGATTACAGGCATGAGCCACCACATCTGGCCTAGCACTCTTTCGTACACTGGACAATCATTCAGTCTAGTGGGCACCAGATGGGTCCTTTTCCATGTACGCTTCCCAGAATCCACTCTACAGGAGGAGTGGCCAGGTCATTCCATGGAAACATGTTCTGTGGAACATGTGTTGCTCATACACATGGAAAGCCACATGTGTAAGAACCACATTGGTTGTTTTGGGGGCTTTTTAATAACAGGGTAAGACAGAGCCCTTTAACTTTTCCAAAATATAAATTTGAGGACTGAAGTTAATCCTAACACAGTTTAACATACTTTATACATTAAAAAGTAGACAAATAATAGGCCCATTGCTAAACTTGATGAAATTCTATCAAGTCAATGAGAACACCAGAATTTAACAGACCACTACTACTTTATCTAGTAAGCGTTCTTCTCAGTTACGTCTTGAAGTTTGCAACACTAATTATGGAGCTTGATTTTGGTCCCAGCAATGTCACTAAACAGCGTATTTCTTGGAAACAGAATTTAGAATGTAGTAAATAAGAATAAACATTTTAGAGTCAGACAGTTTTAGTTTAAAGAATCACATCCATATCCTGAGTCTTTCAAGGAAAGTTACTTTTCTGAACCCAAATTTCCTCTTCTGGAAATAATGATCATTTCTTCATAGGATTATTTTAAGAATTGCATTAGACAATGTATATCTAGTCCTAGTGAAGTGTCCAGTGAAGAATAGATATACAATATATGATACTCATTATTATGACACTAACTTTCAGAAAGTCAAGTGGACTCAAATATTGACCACATAACCAGTTCTATGGTTGTAATGTTTTTGTCCCCTCTCAAACTTATGTTGAAACTTAGTCCCCAATGCAGTAGTATTGGAAGGTGGGGCCTAATGAGAAGTGTTTAGGTCATAAGGACTCCACCCTCATGAATGGATTTATGGCACTCTAAAAAGGGCTTGCAGGAGTGAGTTCACTTTCTTTTTCCCTTCTGCCATGTGAGGGCACAATGTTTGGCCCCACATGCCCTTCTACTGTCTACCACATGAGGATGCAGCAAGAGAGGCCTCACCAGACACAAGATGCTGGCATCATGATCTTGGACTTCCCAGCCTGCAGAACTGTGAGAAATAAATTCTATTCTTTATAAATTACCCAGCCTCAGGTATTCTGTTATAACAGCACAAAATGAACTGAGACAACCAGAAATTTCAGGATAATTTGTCTTCCTGGTCAACATAAACTACTTTTCTCTCTTCTTTGATTCTTAAAACCAAGCCCAAACAGTAATATGGATGCCAGATAATTCAGACACATCCTAAAGATTGATCTCCATGAAGCATGACTTATGTTCATCCAAATGACCAATCTCTTTAGAAATTACAAACTCATTTCCAATATCCAAATGACTGCAGTTTTTCAGTACCTGGAACACCATGGCATGTAAGGTAGCTCAGCCATGGGAAATGAATATGGTATTTTTTGGCCAACCATCCAAAGACATAAACAAGGGCCGAAATATTTCTGTCATTTAAGTCTCTGGTTCCCAAACATAGATTCATGGGCTGGTCTCAGGAATAGTGCAGAAGAATTACTTAGGATGTTTTGTAAATATGGTGTTTCCAAGCTCCAAGACCAGAAATTCTGATTTAGTCTAAAACGGGTCCCAGGAATCTGCATTTAAAACAAGTGACCAATTCAGATGTACATCCAGGTTGAGAACTATTGATCTAAGCCAATAGTTATTTTTCTGTGTGTATTTTATATTTCTTCACATATCTCCTGCCTCTTTAAACCTCATATTTACACTATTAAATCACGGGGAGGACAGGAGAGTGAGAATATCTTTATTCTAGTCTTAGAGCCCCCTCAGCAACTTCCATTTATATTTAGAGATTCTCAAGGTGCTAGATATTACAAAATTTCTCCCTGCTTTGAGTCTTTGTATTTCATGAAAAAGTTACTTGGTATTTCAGATAGTAGTAACGTTTTAAGACTTTAAACAGAAAATGGCAAAGAGACTTCTTCGGGTGTAATACAACTGGCTGAATAGCAGGGGCTGCCTGGAATATCACAGGGTGCTCTGACAAGAGCCCCAACTAGGGCGAAAGCATGCCGGGTTCAATTAGTGATGTCTGGCATGGGCAAGAACAAAGTCAGGAAAATATCACTTCCTTCCAGCTCTACTTCAAAGCACATTACCTTCAAAAGAGGAAGAGTATAAAAATTAATTTTTTAATGATATTGACATTTAAGATTTCCAATCATCCTTCATTTGAGCACTTCTTTTCCATTCTTACAATTTTTCTAGCTGAACTGAATGTGCATTTCAGAATCTGTATACTCTCGGTCCAGAGAAAGCAGGCAATAACATGCAATGAGACCAGAAACCTCTAAGAGGTACTGGACCCTTTGGACGAGTGAACACCGAGCAGCACTTCCCTCCTCCCACCCTAGAACGCTTTGCAGGAAGCTGGCTTTTGTAGTTCATCTGTGTATGTGTTAACAAGGATGGACTTCAATGTGAATAAAGGAATCTTTCCCCTCTCACTGCCTTGCCTTGAACTATTTCTTCTATCTTAAATGCCTTCCCCATCCTCTAATGTGTTTTTACTGCAACCCTACCAATCATCTAAGGTCCAAATCAAGACCTAGCTATCTCCTAACAAAAGATTTGATGAAATCTCTTTTCCCGGTGAAAGTATTCTCCCATCATATTTAGGGACTTTATAAAAGCACCCCTGACCATCTGCCTTGTTACCTTAGTTAATTATGTTTGTCTACCTCTCCTCCTAGACGGTGAGCCCCAGAGAGTAGAGATAGGGACACAGTCATATTCGCTGTGATAGCCTCACAGTGCTCAGTGTGGTGAGTTGCCCTTGTTAGCACTCGATTTAATTGAACTCAAAAGGCAGCTAGACTTTGTTTCATAAAACTATAAAAAGAAAATAAGGTATGGGTGAATTGTGCAAGGGAAAGTCTTTGTGTTGTGTGTTCTTCCTGATGTGTCTGTGTGCAGGGAAGCCTGCGTGAGGAAATGCCTTAACTATTCACTCTCCAAGACTTTTCTTCTGCTTCTTGGGATAATGCAGAAGGAACACCGCCATTGGACAGCCCCTAACTGAGGGCATGTTCAAGGAGATTTGGTTTCTCCGAAGACTTTACCAATCTGTAGAGCGCACAGACTGCTGCAAAGGATGACTTGCAGGGATTAGCAAAGTAGCCAATGACACACCTTCCCAAGACAGTGCTAGCCTGGAGATGTGGTCAGCAGAGCAGCCAGAGGGCCCAGTATCCAGCCCTTCAGCCTCCTTCCCAAGCTCCAAGCAATCAGAGCACCTGGGCTTTTGTGCACAGTGACATTTGCTGCCACTGGGCTGCCCAGCCATCAGTCCACGGCCAGGAGTTGCACTCTCCTCCTGGAGATGAAGGAACTTCAGAGCCTGGGTTTGCTGGCCGGTGTTCCAGAAGTTCTTCATCTCCCCCTGGGCACTGCATCTCCAAGATGAAAACTGTACCCAAATCAGCTGGAGTTCCTTGATAACAATGCCAGGGCCTGTCAGTGGGGCTCCCTGTGGCCCAGGAGATGAAAAGAACAATGCTCTCACACATAATGTGGCATTTCCTCTAAAAACCCCTTCTTATGAAATCATAGAATTGTGATACTCTATGTATCTACATGATCATATATTCCAAGCTCTTCATTTTACAGATGAGGAAACTGAGTCCTCGACATGCCAAGTGATTTGCTCAAAGGCCTCCATCTGGTTAGTGGCAGAGATGAGGATATAGCCCAGGCTGGTTGCTCTCCAGGTCAGCATTATTATTATTATTAATTTTTTTTTTTTTTTTTTTTTTTTTGGAGACAAAGTCTTGCTCTGTTGCCCAGGGTGGAGTTCAGTGGCACGATCTTTCTTGGCTCACTGCAAGCTCCGCCTCCCAGGTTCACGCCGTTCTCCTGCCTCAACCTCCTGAGCGACTGAGACTACAGGCACCCACCACCACACCTGGCTAATTTTTTTTTTTTTTTTTTTTTTTTGTATTTTTAGTAGAGACGGGGTTTCACCATGTTAGCCAGGATGGTCTCGATCTCCTGACCTCGTGATCTGCCTGCCTCGGCCTCCCAAAGTGCTGGGATTACAGGCGTGAGCCACTGCGTCCGGCCCAGGCCAGCATTATTTCTAATGTAAATTTCAAAATATACTAATTATGAGTCACTAGCTTTTCCTCAATACAGTATAGGTAAGAAAATACATGATTTCTGACAAGATATTGACTAAAAAGATAAACCTATCCAACTGGTGTTCTCTATTTTCCCTCTTAGTTCTCAAAGTCATACTAGACAGGGAGTTTAGGTTTTACCAGAATAGAAAAATTAAATGAAAGTCTGTTGCATACCTATGTCCCATCCATTGTGCCAGGCACATCTATATAGGTTATCCCATTTAGTCCTTACAAAATCCCAGAAAGGAGGATCAATTTCCCTTCTGTTACAAAGGAGGAAATGAAGCTTCAGATGTTAAGAGACTGGACCAAGAAGCAAAGCTAACAAGTGGTAGAACCGGAATTTGAACTAGATCTTCTGATTCTCAGCCAGCATCTTTGCTCTCTTTCATGATGCCACTCTCTTGTAGGAATTTTGGCCTCTTGGGACCAAGGCAAGACAAAAGGGCAAGTCGGGGGCCAGGTAGTCAGGGCAATTCCCAGGAGCCATTCCCCTATTCCACTGGCGGTGCCCTCTGCTCTACCCTGAGCCAAGCCCTCTGAGGGCTTCAGCCTCTGGGTGGCTGTAACTTATCCTGGAGCAATCTCCCTCTGCCTTATATTGACAGAGGGGAATATATAGAAGAGGAGGACAGAGGGCTTCCTCCTGGCCACACCCCAAAGGGGAGTTTACTTACAGAGGCACAGAGAGGAGAGGTCTCCGCTTAGTGTTGTTCTAATGGGGCCCCCTCCCTTCCTTACAAGGATGCTATGAGGACAAATGAAGTAATATACCTGAAGTGTTCTGAGAGCTTCCTAAGTGCTACATAAATATAACAATGGAGTTGCTGATGCTGATCACAATAATAACTGCAGTGATGATGAGCCTATACCCACAGTCATTATTTAAGGGAATATTTAAAATGAGAAAACCCCACCAAAATCAATCCACTGAAGTTTATTTAGAAGAGAGGCTGCTAATAAAAATGTTATGGGAATGTGAGCTCTTGGGAAATAATGATGATTTTCTTCTATTAAAAGACTCATCAGATCCATTTCCAAAGTACAGCTCAGTTATTTGTGGGTCCTTTGCTACTCTGTGCAAGAAGTTCTCATTTAAAGAGAAAGAAGCTGCTCTGGCTGAAGCTGCAGAGTTTGGAGATACAACTGGCCTGTGTTTCTAGAGCCACTGCCAGCTATGCCCATTTACAGAGGAGCCTGCACCAGCAAAGCATCTGTCTTTGATTTTCTTCTTTCTTCTCTCATCTCCCATCCCCATCAGCAGCTGCGAAATGGCTTGAGTTTCAAGTCATTACTAATGGAACAATAATGGGCTGGTGCTGTCTTTTTCAGAGTTGGGTAAGGTTACACTCCAAAGATAAATCTACCCACGTATGAAAACCCAGCATGGAGTGAACATGGAGTTACCCATTGCAGCAGCTGTCCACTCCCACATAGTGTGGGTCTGATCCCTGCTTGCTTGCATTACCCTGTTTAGGGACATTAGGATGGGGAGATTAAAACTTCAGACTAGGGAAAGACAATGGAGGTAGCATGAGGCACATTAAAGGGAAACAGAACTACAGGGGTTCTGGGGGAAATGAAGAACTGCAAAGGGATGGCAGAACCCCATCTCAGGCCCAAGCAGCAGTTGGTTCACCACCATCCCATCTTCAGTTTGGGCAATGGAATGGAAGTGGAGTGATATGGTTTGGCTGTGTCCCCACCCAAATCTCATCTTGAATTGTAGCTCCCAAAATTCCCAGGTGTTGGGGGAGGGACCTCGTGGGAAATAATTGAATCATGGGGTATCCCCCCATACTGTTCTCACGGTAGTGAATAAATCTCACAAGATCTGATGATTTTATAAGGGATTTTCCCTTTGGCTTGTCTCTCGTTCTCTCTTGTCTGCCACCATGTAAGACGTACCTTTCACCTTCTGCCATGACTGTGAGGCCTCCCCAGCCATGTGGAACTGTGAGTCCATTAAACCTCTTTTTCTTTATAAATTACACAGTCTCAGGTATGTCTTTATCAGCAGTGTGAAAACGGACTAATACTTGAAGAGAAGACTATTCTAATGCCATTTCAATCCTGGACTTCTGAATCCCACTGACCATGAGGCATCAACAGGAGAGAAAAAGATAACCATCAGCAGCATTTTGGAACTCGGTGATGAGCTTGCTTCTGATTCCTTGCAAATATCTCCAAAAAACACCATGAAGAAGTGGGCTACAGGTGAGGGCTGAGATCGGCTGCAGAAGGAAACTCGTCACCATTGTTTTCCTTCAAAGATGGAATTTGCCACTGAAAAAAGCTAGATGAGGAAGCCACATGGAGTGATGCTAGGCTATTTGTATTGTAGAGCCCACACTCTGGGGTTTACACAGTTGTGGGCTAAGGTCACCCAGCTTGACCCTGGAATAAACACAAGGCAGTTTCCTACTCACAGGTGAGGCCAAATCATGACAGGCAGACCTGGATCTTCACCAAGGCTCTGGTGCACCTTGAATGTGCCATCTCCTGGTATTCTCAGCAAGAAAGGGAGAGTTTTCAGGACATCTCTCCTTAGTTATTACCCTGATTCAATTCAAAAATTAGTGAAAAATGGTTGCCATTTTACTGATTCTCAGAAAGCAAAAAGACCTGGCCACTAACACCAATAAGCCACCTCCTGCCCTTCCAAATTCGGTGTTCCAAGGTGGATTCAGTGCAGAAGTGAATTCTTCCCTTCAGTTGAGCAAGTTAAGAAATGTATATATACCGTTACGTGTTTCCTGATGGTAATTTAAAACATTGTTTTTTATACTAAAATACAGATGTATGATGATACAGCATATATGATATTGATGAATTTTTAGCATTAAACACTAAACTTCAAACATTTAACACCTACTCTGAGAGGTTTCAAGCCAGGGAATCCCTGGAGACTGACGTCCACCACCTCTGCCCTCACTTGAGTGAAAAGGTTTCAGAAGCACGGCGCTGGGTTGAGTTCCCTGCTGCCTGTCCACTCTCTAGCTAAGGGATTCAATTTCATTATCTGTAGATGAAGCTGTAAAATCTTTAAAGTGTGGACGTATTCTGTAGAGATTTGGTTCTAGAGCTTTTTCCCCAGAAGCTTCAAGTACAGCAGAGGCACACTTCGTTTAGAATGATTGAACCATGGTCAGTATATTGCAGGAGAAAAAAAAAAAAAAAAAAATCCTGATTTCCAAAAGGCTCTTAACCTTGTTAATTCACGATGTTTCCCTTGCCCTGTGCAAGACTTTCTCTACCTAGAAGTGCGCAATTATCAATAGGTCCATCCCCTTCCTTTTTCCCTGTTCTCTTCATCTAAACAATGCTTTTCACTTCCACTCTCATCCCATCTTAACAAGATATTAGGATTTGCTTCCAGAAGAAAATGAGGCCGCTGTCTCTCCAGCTTCATTGTCACCAAAACCAAGCTCTTTTCAAAGGCGTCCACATGCAGGCACTACCACCCCCATCTTGCCAGTAAGGACCCTGCCACCTTACTCTATGCTCCATGTCCCCAAACTAGTGAATCCAGATGTCCAAGTCTGTCATGGAGTTGGAGAGACAGGGAGCCCCTGGCCTGGAACTGGAACCTGATAACCAAAGAGAGTCCTCCCATCCCCCATCAAGGCAGAGTACAAGATGCCTGCATTGGGCAAATGCTGCTCACACTCGTAATATTTCGGCATGACTGTGAGAGGGGCCTTGTATTTCCTCAGCACTTGGGACTTTCCTAAATGCAGTGATTAGTCTAAAATCATGTGCCTGGCTCTGCACAGTGGCTCATGTTGATAATCCTAGTAGTTTGGCAGGCTGAGGCAGGAGGATCATTTGAGATCAGGTGTTGGAGACCAGTCTAGGAACATAGCAAGACCCCCAAAAAAATATATATGAAAAATTAGCTGGGTGTGGTGCCTTGTACCTGTAGTTCCAGCTACTTGGGAGGCGAAAGTGGAAAGATGGCTTGAGCCCAGGAGTTCAAGGTTGCAGTGAGCTGTGATCATGCCACTGTGCTCCAGCCTGAGCAACAGAGGAAGACCCTATCTCAACAAATAAATAAATTATATGTATATAAAACACGTCTCCAAGACCACTTCATCTCTACTTATTCAAGCCTATACCAGAGTGACCATTTGTTTAGCTAAAGGGAGTTTGGGTTTGCAGAGCAGAACATGACCTAAGTGCCATCCCTGGCTGGTATTCAGCCCATTCAGACTTTCACTGGGATTGTGATCTCATTCTGAGCTGGCCAAGTCATTCTCAAAAGAAATGGGGATTTCTCACTTCTCTTTGACCCAACATCCTGGACTTAGAAGCAACTTTGAATAAAGGAGAGGGAAGCTTTAAAAAGAAGGTTCAATAGTGTTGGGATCCAGTGCAAATTGCCATGTAGATGGCTTGTGCAAAGGGAATTCAATCTCATTTCCAACACTATCAGATTAACACTGCTATGATTTATTCTTGAGTCCTAATATTATGTGTGAGGTGCTAAAGCATTTCGGTTGGGTGTCACATCCTGTCACCAGAAAGCTTAACTATTTTCAGGATAGTTCTTAAACCACAGACATGACTGTACTCAACCTTGCCCACAAAGTATGTATCCATACAATTCCATTGTCCTTAAGACAATGGAAAGTAAACACAAGATAAAGTTTTTTAAAGAACTTTTATTCACTCATTTATTTAAAAATTCACATTGAGCTTATATTCCTGCAGACACTTTAGCCTAAGATCTTTGGTCCCGGAGTGGGTCAGCAGAATGACCAGGAAAATATGCATTTCTTATGTGAGACTTCAACTGCATTTTTGTTGTTGTTGTTGTGTTGTTGTTTTTGAGACAGGGTCTCACTCTGCCACCCAGGCTGAAGTGCGGTGGCATGATCTCAGCTCACTGCAACCTCCGCCTCCTGGGTCCAGCCAATTCTCTCCCACCTCAGCCTCGCAAGTAGCTGGGACTACAGGCACATGTGACCATGTACGGCTAATTTTTGTATTTTTAGTAGAGACAGGGCTTTGCCATGTTGCCCAGTCTGATCTTGAACTCCTGACTTCAAGTGAGCCACCCACCTCAGCCTCCCAAAATGCTGGGATTATAGGCATGAGCCACGGCGCCTGGCCAAGACTTCAATTGAAGATGCACTGGGGCAATACACTGGAGTGACACCTTTATTTCCTCCATCACTTTCACCATCTCCATCACCCCACCCCCATTAAACTAGACCTTACCATTTACTCCCAGGGAAAGGACAACAGAATAGGAATGCTGACAAAAACAAACAAGAATTCTTCATTTTCCGGTTTCCAGGAGCAGCCCCTGCAATATAAGACTTCTCCGAAATACTTTTGACTTGACCGAATGCATCCCTCCAGGGTCTTGCTCTGTCACCCAGGTTGAAATGCAGTGGTGTGATCATAGCTCACTGTAACCTCAAACTCCCGGGCTCAAGCGATCCTCCTGCCTCAGCCTCCCAAGTGTCTGGGATCACAGATGCGTGCCACCATGCCTGGCTAATTTTCTACTTTTTTGTAGAGATAGGGTCTTGCTATGTTGCCCAGGCCGGTCTCAAACTCCTGGGCTCAAGCAAACCTCTTGCCTCTCCACTGATTTTAGAAGGCAACACCTTACTGAGATGGGACCTCACTGTATCTCCAGAAAGAGTTACTGTTTATCAACTACCCCAGGCTGAAAACCTAAGTGCAGAACCCCTACCTTCCCACTGGTACGCACTACCCTTGTTCTCCTAAACGTGGCAAGGAGATCACGTGGGAACCTCTCCACTCACTTCCTTAAGCACAACCAGAAGTAATTTTAAATGCTTAGCACCTAATCCTAGTCACACCTATAGTTAGGATAATGATTGCCTTTAGATGCAGTGGTTCCTCGGCAAGGCAGCTGTTCCCTTTCCATGAGCCCTCTTTCCCGGTGAAAGAATTTTTCACCCTTCTGGCTGGAGGGTCTCAGATTCAAGCTTTTTAACCCTCTCCCCCAAATGCTGTTACCCATAAGAATAGTAATCACATCACCCATAAAGTGTCTAGGAGATACTTTAGGACCCAAGAAGCTCCTGTTTCTAAGTGGTAAATCTATCTGTTTTCAGCTGAGAGTCAGGTCACTCCCATATCTTCCATATACTCTGTCAAGGTATGGGGTATCTTAGACCTCAGTCTTCCCCTCTGCCAAATGGGTCGTGCAGCACAAATGGTATCCATGAGGAGACCCAGAGAGGCGAATCATAGTCTCAGAGAAGTGACCAGAGGCCAGAAGTGATGATGTGCTTAGTGATCATTAAACAGAAGGGAGACCCAGAGAGGGGAAGGAACTCCCCCAAGTCACAGGCAGATCAGAACATGACCTAAGTGCCATCCCTGGCTGGTGTTCAGCCCATTCAGACTTTCACTGGGATTCTGATCTCATTCTGAGCTTGCCAAATCATTCTCGAAAGAAGTGGGGACTTCTCACTTCTCTTTGACCCAACATCCTGGACTCAGAAACAATTTTGAATAAAAGAGAAGGAAGCTCCTCCTTCTGCCCCGACAGAACTAGGAGCCCCGCCCCACCCCCTCCCACAGTTACTGGATTCCCTCACCAGGGCTCTTTCTCCAACACAAAAACTCTTCAATACACAAATGCCTTCTAGACCCGTCAGGACCTGGGGATGAGAGTCCAGGGAGCCAGCACCGTCTTGCCCTGTGCAGGGGGAGGGGTGGTACACTTCCAGTCCGCGGCCCCCAGCCACTGGGGAGGCCCGGCTCCATCCAGCACGCCCCTCCGTCCCCTGCCTGGGTAGAGGCTTCCGCTCCGCGTGTGTAACTCAGAGCCACATGACACTGAAATGCTAAGTGAAGAGCAATTAACTTTTGCTTCTGAAAACCCACTTTAGCTTTCCATAACTCTTCGGGGGCCATTTCAGCTCAGCCAAACCTCCCGCACATTCTCCCTCAGCAATAAATTACCTTCCTGGCTTTAATTAGCTGCTGGCGAGCAAGCGGGGCTGGGTGCTGACGTGCTGCTTTCCCACAGGTCCCATTCTGTCACACAGACTCCAGGAGAAGGCGGCGGCGGGGGGCGCTGGGCCGCCTCTGCGAGACCAGGCCTGTAGCAGACGCCTCACCTGCCCGCGGTGTGAGGCGGGGAGCCTGAAAGTCCAAGCCTCGTGGAAGTTAAAGTCTAATGTAGACCAAGTTCGAGTTCTATGCAGAGCCTTAGACTCCCACTTCAGACCTCTTGACCTCTTAGTGATGTGCCCTCAGACCCATGTTCCCTCTCTCCAGCCTTCTCTTCCTTCAGTCGGCCCCGAAAACACACATGCATGCAGACACACCAGCCCTCAGACACCCAAGCTCTTCATCTCCCTCATTCTTGCTAGGGGAGAAATTACTGACAGAGCTTAACATATAAACCCTCCCAGGAGACTTTGCTGTATAATCGTGAGCTAAGCTTGAGTCAAAATGAATAAATCTCTAAGTACGGGGTTTAGTCACATCTGTGGGCCGAAATGTATTGGCTGGGGAAGAAAGAAGTAAAACAGCACCTTCAGAATCCCAGACACCATTCTAAGCCCAAGATTAAGATCTGGGGTACAGCCAATCCTCTCTCTAACTAGAAATGGGTCCCTCAGCAAGTCACCTCCCTTCTTCAGTCCAGGTGCCCATGAGAAAGCTGTGATGGGTGAACCCAAGTGCCTCGGGGCCCTGCTGTACTGTGATTCCGGAGGTTGGACATGTGCACACAAGTGTGTGAGTATGAGCATATGTGGGGGTGGGTGGGTGTATGAATGTGAGTGTGTGTCAGAGTGTGAGTGTGTGTGACTGTGAGTGTGTGTGTCAGTGGGTGTGTGAATGTGTGTGTCAGAGGGTGTGAGTGTGTGTGCCAGAGAGTATGTGTGACTGTGTGTTTGTGTGTAATTGTGTGTGTGTCAGAGTGTGACTGTGTATGAGACTGTGTGTGGGTGGGTGGGCATGTGAATATGTGAGTACGTGTGCATGTGAGTGTGTTAGGTTATGTGAGCGTGTGCATGTGGTGCGTGTGTCTGAGTGTGTGTGTAGTGTGAGTGTGATAGTGTCAGTGTGAGTGTGTGTGAAACTGTGTGTATGTGAGTGTGTACAGGGGAATGAGCAGGAAAGACGCATCCTAAAGCAGACTTTAGTGCACCTCCTGCTTTCTTCTAGAGTCTGCAGCATCTGGGCTGAGGGGGCAGCACCCCTGGGGGCCTGATTTCCAGGGGGGCCAGGCCAGCAGGAGCACCACCTGTGACAGCCGGCAGCCACGCACCCACACTCTTCTTCCCGGAGGCTCTCCCTGACCAGGAAGGGCCTGGGAGAAGTGAGCCTCTCTCCTGGTCTGCTGCAGACATTTATGCTAATGGTGCTTCTCCTCCGTGCACCTCCTCTGACAGGTAATGAACTCCCCAAGTCCAATTGCAGGCAGCCTCTTCCATCCTTCTTTTCTCAAGGAAAAAATATTGAAAATGAAAAGTCCAAACACAGAAGACCCACAGCCAGGCCCTGCACACCGGACCAGTGACAGGTAGGCTGGGCACAGCCTCCCTCTGATTAAGAGGGCGAGCACCAAGCAGGGCTAGGAGCTCCAGCAAGTCCTCCCTGCAACTTCTCTCCACACCTCCCAATTAACAGGCAGCTTGTCAGGAACGAGGAGACGCTGGGCAGGCGGTGGGGCAAGACTGCAGGCAGGTACCCAGGCTGTCACCACCGTCAGACAGGGCCCGTGTCACCCCACCCTGCCTGCCAGCACCTGCCACACACCCCACATGGTGACAAGTGAACACTTCCATCAGCCAAAGAGCGTGCAAGGACTGGGTGGCCTGTGCAGCTTCCCTTCATCCTGCCCTGGAGTGGTCTGGTGCTAGAGGTGACCTGGAGTCCACCTTCCTCGTCCCATCTTCCCAAAGTCAGTGATGCCCTCAAGAGATTTGTGGCAGGGGGACCCAGAGAGTCGCAGGGGCCTCCTAAATGGCCTGTGAGGCAACCTCAGCTTTGGCTGGTACTTTGGGAATCAGAAAATGAGCAACAGAGGTCTGCTCAGGTGCAGAAATTGACCAGGCTCTTTGAGTCAAATCACCCTGGCGCTCCTTGGACCAATTAACCACACACCTGCTCCTCCCTGGCCTCCATCAAAAGGGCGCCAGGCAGAGATTCTAGAAGGGCCTCACAATTCCACTCCTGCCCCAGCATAATCCCATGCGTTGAGATGTCTCACTCCAAGCCCCATAGGTAAGGCCCTTGGTGTCCTCCTGTAGGCTTGACCTCCCTCAATCACAGGGACCAGGCTCACTCAGCCAGGCCTCCCACAAAAGCCCATGCCCTGCATGACTGACTTGATCTCCATAACCACTCCCTACTCGGTGATCTGAGTTAGAAAGCCTCTCCTTGCCAGTTTTCCTGGGAAATGCCCCACCTGTCACTGACTCCCTGCCTGTCTCAATAGCTGAGTGGTACTGGCTTTGAGACCTCCCACAGGTGGAGAGCCCACATACATCACACACAATTCCATGCCCTTTCCAGACCAGATGATGCCTTCTACACAGACAGCCATGTGACTTTTGCCTCCTGGAGTAGGGTAATGTTGTAGCCCCAGCTCTTGCCTAACAACCAGGATTAAATCAATACTTGCAACAATACACAGTGCAACTACTGTGTACTCAGGACCTTTGGACAACACCTCTGCCCCTTGTCTTCTCCTGAGATTGGTCTGCAAGGAAACCTGCTCTCCTTGGCATAGATTTGTGGCTTTGGCCATATCCAAAGAAGGCTAGGTAGAAGCCTACGTGTCCATCCCAGAGAGAAATAAATCATCTAGGATGCCTTAAACTTGATGTGAGGTGGGAGGTGAGAAAGTGGACCACATTGACAAAGGCTGAAGGGTGAAGAATGATAGGTGAGGCAGGTTCCATAACTCCTAAAGGGAAGGGACTGCCTTGGTGGTCTTCCTGTTCCTAGTGTTGAGAATAACATCTGGCCGTGGTGAGCACTCAATAAATATTTGCTGAATGAAGGAGACACAGGAATCAGGTTATATGGTGACTCTCCTCATGTCTTCAGCACCAGAAACACTTAGTATATGTCCTCTTTAGGGGTCAGTTCAACCCTCATCACCCCTAATGATTGGCCCCTAAGGAAAGAATGCCACAAAGAAGAAAGATGCTGGGGAAACATGATCAAGAATAAAGGATGGTGAGAGAATGCACTTGGGCCAAGTCAAGCAACATGTTACTCCTCTCCACCTTACACCAGGAACTCTGACCTGCTCAGCAATAGCCAAGCAGCTCTAGGAAGCCATCATGTGTTTCAGAAATTGCAAAATTGGTACTAGAAGGAAGGAGAGAGGGAGGAAGAGAAGGAGAGAGAGAAAAATGATCTGCTCCCAACTACTCACTAAGCTACAGAAGAATTCACAAATATATAACCTTTCATTTGCAATGTGGTAGCATCCCCGCTTGGAAAGGGGAATATAAAGTTATGGAGATGTAGATAAACAGAAACTAAATGCCAGCTCCCATCCATGACAAGGAAGAACATATATCAAATTCATTAATTATGATCCAGTTTGTGCTTGCACTGTGAAAGATAATCATTTGCCATCAAAGGGATGCCCTTCCCTTATTATGGCCACTGAGACTCTCAGGAAGTGCTCAAAGGTTTGAAATTCTGTATTTGAATTTCACACATGCTCTTTACTGCTGGGACCAAAACTCAATCAACACTTGATAGTGCTGACACCAACATTCAAGCCACAGGGGTCTTCACTCCTTTACAACAGACTTACAGATTGGGTCTGGCTAATACATTTGCTAATTTGTTCTCCTCTGGATGTGTGTGTGTGTGTATGCACGCGTGTAACTATGCATAAGCCTATACCTTTTTTCAAATGGAGTTGAAGTAGGAGTAAAAGAACCCAGGCCGAGTTAGAGAAGGGAACAACTAACCTCATCTCTCACATGCCTAAGGCTGAGAGGAACCCAGCTGCCCAGTAATGGAATCCATGTCTTCACTTTCATCTCAAAGCCAAACCAAGATGAACAGGTTGCTTAGAGACCAGGCTCCTCTTTCAATTCTGGGGCCGAGTCTTTGGTCCATGCCCAGACAGGGCTTGAGTTAGAAGCCGGAGCTCAGAAGTTATTGCTCTTTCCTTCACAAGTTCTTTGGCAGTACCTTAATTCTGATTTGCCTTTTCCAAGCCTGCTTCTTGCTCTAGGATTCAGGCCGATCCAGAGAAAGTCATTGGATTTCCTGACTCAGGACACTAAGTGCTCAATGAAAGCATATTAAATGGTATTGATGCCATAGATGGACTGTAATGGACTGGAACAGATGGAATATAGTTTAGAAAGACCCTACTGCCAGCCAAAAAGACCTTTCCTTTCCTCAAGCTTCCCACTGAAAGCATAGAGATTTTCACAGAGTCTATAGCATACTATAGCATATAGCACACATAGCCTAACATATGCTATAGCATATAACTTAGTCTATAGCATATAGCACATGTAACATAGCACATACTATAGCATACAAATAGTCTATAGCATATAGCAT
This sequence comes from Macaca thibetana thibetana, assembly GCF_024542745.1. NCBI lineage: Eukaryota > Metazoa > Chordata > Mammalia > Primates > Cercopithecidae > Macaca > Macaca thibetana. The sequence goes on along the minus strand of NC_065585.1, from coordinate 105,904,028 downwards.
ACATAGCCTAACATATATTAGGTTGGTGCAAAAGCAATTGCGCTTTTTGCCATTGAAAGTAATAGCAAAATATAATATAGCATATGCTATATTACATATACTATATTGCTATAGACCATGCTATATAGTATAGTATATGCTATGTTATGTATGCCAAATGCTATAGGCCATGCTATATGCCATAGTAATGGCAAAAACCGCAATTACTTTTACATCAACCTAATACTATAGAATATAACATAGTCTAAAGCATGTTGCACATGCAGCATAGCATATAGTATAGCATATAGCATGGTCTATGACTGATACTGTTTGGCTGTGTCCCCACCCAAATCTCGTCTTGAATTGTAGTTCCCATAATCCCCACGTGTTGTGGGAGGGACCCAGTGGGAGGTAATTGAATCGTGGGGGCAGTTTCCCCCATGCTGTTCTCATGATAGTGAGTAAGTTCTCATGAGAACTGATGGTTTTATAAGCATCTGGCATTTCCCCTGCTGGCACTCATTCTCTCTCCTGGCGTCCTGTGAAGAGGTGCCTTCTACCATGATTTTAAGTTCCCTGAGGTCAATTAAACCTCTTTCCTTTTTAAATTACCCACTTCCAGGCAGTTCTTTATAGCAGCATGAGAATGGACTATAGCATATAGCACATGTAGCATAGCACATACTATAACACGCAACATAGTAACATAGTCTATCGCATACACAGTCTAACATACACTATACCATATAACATAGTCTATAGCATATAACACATGTAGCATAGCCTATACTGTAGCATATCGCATGTTCTATAGCATATAGCACATGTAGCATAGCACATACTCTAGCATGTAACATAGTCTATAACATATAGCATTTATAGCATAGCTCATACTATAGCATATAGCATGGTCTATAACATATAGCATACATAGCCTAACATATACTATAGTATGTAGCATAGCCTGTAGTATATAGTGTATACAGCATAGCACATACTATAGCATATAAAGCATGGTATATACTGTGGCATATAGCATGGTCTATAGCATATAGTGTATATGGCATATAGTATGGTCTATAACATATATCACACATAGCATAGCATATACTATAGCATATAGCATGGTCAATAGTATATAGAATTGTGATATAGCATAGCTCATACTATAGCATATAGCATAATGTATAACGTACAGCATACAGCATATGGAGCATACTATATACTATAGCATACAACATAGTCTACAGCACATAGTGATATGGTTTGGATGTGTCCCCACCCAAATCTCGCCTTGAATTGTAATGATCTCCACATGTCAAGAATGGGGCCAGGTAGAGATAATTGAATCATGGGAGTGGTTTCCCCCATATTGTTCTCGTGGTAGCGAATATGTCTTACAAGATCTGATGGTTTTATAAATGGGAGTTCCCCTGCCCAAACTCTCTTGCCCACCTCCACGTAAGATGTGACTTTGCTCCTCAGTTGCCTTCTGCCATGATTGTGAGACCTCCCCAGCCATGTGGAACTGTGAGTCCATTAAACCTCTTTCCTTTATAAATTACCCAGTTTCAGGTATGTCTTTATTAGCAGCATTAGAACAGATTAATACATAGAGCATATATAGCATAGCACATACTATAGCATATAAGGCATAGCATACACTATGGCATATAGTGTGGTCTACAGCATATAGGATACATAGCATAAGGTGTACTATAGCAAACAGCATAGTCTATAACATTTGGCATACACAATATAGCATAGTATATACTATAGCATATAACATAGTCTACAGCGTATAGCATATATAACATATCATAAGATATACTATAGCATATAGCATGGTCTATAGCATTTGGCATACACAGGATAGCATATACAATACCATATAGGATGGTCTATAGCAATATATCATATATAACATAGCATAAGATATACTATAGCATATAGCATGGTCTATAGCACTTGGCATACGCAGCATACCATGTACTATAGCATATAGCATGCTCTATAGCAAACTATAGTCTATAGCCTTCTTGAATGTAGGCTGAGTGAGGTAAATCTGCCTTGAAATGAAATTTTTATGCAGTATCAAAGATAATAATAATAATAATACTGAATCCTCTCACAGCCTAATGAGGTGCTGTTGTTATCTTCATTTCGCCATGAGAAACTCTGGCCAGAGAGGCGAGGTAACTTGCTCAAGATCATACAGCTAAGAAGGGACAGAGAAGAAATTCAGAGCTGGCCCTTTGTGAATAAACTAGGCGTGGGCAGGCAGGAGGCCCGGTCCTCTGTGTGGTATATTATTTGGGTGGCACATCTTCCCAACTCCAGAGGACCCATAAGAGGCATGAATGCAACACACACTCTTGAATTACCGACAGAGGGATTTCCTCCCTGCGATTTCTCTTGCTTTGGTATCAAGCACTGAGCTGTCCTTGTAGCTCTCTCGTGAACAGGCGAGGGCAGGTCTGACTGTGTTGAACAGAAGGGAAGGTTGAAGCACAGAGAGGCACAATACAGTGAGAAGTCGGAGGTCAGGCCCAGATTATAACTTGAGTCGCCTGGCCCCATCCCCAGTCACTCCCAGCCGCAGGGCACAGCCCTGCCTCCTCCTCTCCCACCTGTGTCTGTGCCCTGCCAGCCTGAGGCACTGGCAGCCTGAGGCATCAGGGATCAAGTCTTTCGGATAGAGTTCTTGACACCAGATGCTTTTGGAGTGGCCAGGCAGGGCAGGGAGGGTGACTCTTGCGGGGGAAGGAAGGACACTATTTCCAAAAATAGAGTAAGAAAAGACCGGAGGAGTAAGCAGTGTGCCCCAGAGACGAGAAGCACCAGGTCCAGCAGGAGAGAGGGAGCTCAAAATACCACATCCAGAGAGCCCAAGGCTCCACTCAGGATCAGCAAGCACCCACTCCACCCCGAGTGCCAATTACCCACATTTTCCTACACAGCACCCATATTTCCTCCTCCTGGCTCCATGACCCGGCCCCAAAGGCAATTTTTAAAAGGGGATTTCTACGCGTAGGCTGTGTTGTTGTTTCTCCCTTCTCTCAACTCCCATCGAAGCTTCTTTCTGAAACTCTCTAAAGAGGAAAAAGCGAGATGCATAATTTACATATCCTAATGTGTATGAATTCTAAAATATGACACTCTCCCTCCGCAGGGCCTCCTTCTAGCAAGCTGGTCCCTGGTCAAAACCGTTGCTTGCCTCCCACCCTGAACATCTAACTGCACCTGCTATGTACCAGACACCAGACTCAGCACTGACAGCAACACAAAGAAGTAGAAAATAAAGTTACCACCCTAAAGATAATTGAAGTCTAGGAAATTTAAGAGTTTTTTTTCTGCCACTACAAACACAGATAGGCCAGTGATGACCTGTGCCTCAGCTGTCCTTCTGTGTCCTTTGGCAAACCGTTCCATCCTCTCTCATAAAGATCAGATGGCAGGAGCCGGCCACTCTTTCAGGGAATGATGATAGTGGATATTAAGTACCTAGTCAGTGCCACGCACTGCGCAAGAAGTTTGACAAACATTCCTTAGGTCCCCAAGTCTACTCTTCAAGAGAGGTACTATAATCTCCACTAAGACGTCTTGTCTCTGGTAAGTCAAGCAAACTCTCCACAATACCCCAGCCAGTGAGGGCAGAGAAGGGATTTAAATCACATGCCCCAGAATGTGGTGGAAACACCTCTGAACAGAGTGGGTGGTTGAATCACACTAATAATTGGATAAACTGTCAAGACCAACTTCCTCGGCATTTACTGAACACATGCAAAAAAACACAATGTTTAGATTGATGGCATAAATGAGGACAACCTGGAGAGCAAATATAGCAATATCCATCAAACTTCTAAAGGTACAAATCCTACATGCCAGAAATTTCATTTATGTGAATTTATCCCACTGTACAAGGATGCTCACTGAAGCACCATTTGTAATAGAAAACAAAGCTGGAATCAACCTAAATGTTTATCAATAGGTAAGAGGTTAAACTGGTTCATCCATAAAATGAAATATTAATACTGTGCATTCATTAAAAAGAATGAGATATGCCTACCATGAATACATGTTTATAAAATGTTCTTTAATGAAAAAGCAAGTTTCAGTATTATATGTATAGTGTGATCCTGCTTACACTTAAAAGAATTTTAGGCCAAGCAGGTTGGCTCATGCCTGTAATCCCAGCACTTTGGGAGGCTGAGGCAAGCAGATCATCTGAGGTCAGGAGTTCGAGACCAGCCTGACCAACATGGTGAAACCAAGTCTCTACTAAAAATGCAAAAATTAGCTGGGCATGGTGGCGGGCGCTTGTAATCCCAACTACTCAGGAGGCTGAGGTAGGAGAATTACTTGAACCCAGGAGACAGAGGTTGCAGTGAGCTGAGATGGCACCACTGCACTCCAGCCTGGGCAACAGAGAAAGACTCGATCTCAGAAAAAAAAAAAAAAAAAGCATTTTATATATAACACACATACATAAATATACAACATATCACACTTAAAATGCCTAAAACAAGGTTCTCCAACCCCCAGGCCACGGATCAGTACCAGTGCATGGCCTGTTAGGAACTGGGCTGCACAGCAGGACTTGAGCGGCAGGCAAGTGAGCGAAGCTTCCTCTATGTTTATAGCTGCTCCCCATCGCTCAAATTACTGCCTTAGCTCCGCCTCCTGTCAGATCAACAGTGGCCTTAGATTCTCATAGGAGTGCAAACCCTATTGTGAACTGTGCATTCGAGGGAATCTAGGTTGCACACTCCTTATGAGTATCAAATGCCTGGTAATCAGTCACTGTCTCTCATCACCCCCAGATGTGACTGTCTAGTTGCAGGAAAACAAAGTCAAGTCTCCCACTGATTCTACATTATGGTGAGTTGTATAATTATTTTATTATATATTATAATGTAATAATAATGAAAATAAAGTGCACAATAAATGTAATACGCTTGAATCATCCCAAAACCATCCTTGGAAAAACCGAGTCCATGGAAAAACTGCCTTCCACAAAACCAGTCTCTGGTGCCAAAAAGGTTGGGGACCACTGGCCTAGAAGACACACAGAACCTTTAACAATAGTTACTGCTAAAGAGTGGGTGGGACACTTTCAGAATTACCTGGATTGCTTTTACAGACCCTATACTACTTTCAAAGCTTTTAACGATACTTATAGCAAGCCTGTTAGAAATAATTGCTTCAACATAGGCCGTCCTCCCTAAAAGCTTCAACATAGACTGTCCCCAATGAACCTACAGCCCCAGACTTTGAGTTCCTCTGCAGGGGCCTTCGTGGTAACACAGGACTGCTTGAGCCACTGACACGTCACTCTTGCCTGGTCTTTTCCTCAGGAGCTGCAGACCTGAAGGAGAATAGAGAGATCCTGGTGGGCTCCGACACCAGCAGATGTAGATCCAAATCTGTCTTCAGGACACTGTGTGGGTCAGGCATTCTCTGAAACCCAAGCTTCTTCATCTCTAAAATGGGGGCTGTGCTAGAACCCACCCCATAGGACTTCTGGGAGGGCACATTACAATGAGGAATGTTAAAGCACTTTTTAAAGGCCAGATTGGAAATGGACAAAAGCAACTGAAGTCATCTTTGATTGGCACCTCTCATTGGAAAGACTGGGTCATCAAAGGAAGCTGTTCCCATCCTAATCCTGACACCACCATCTCCCTGTCTGCATTAACATGGCAACGTGAGGGAAACTGCCAAGTGTTCACAAACTCCCCAGAGAACGTCGCCCACCCCTCACGGGCTGGAGGTCTGAGATTGTGAGGCCATGGAAATGACCTCAGTGCAAAGTGCCCTCCAAAAATGAGTCTTATGTGTCAGTTTCCAAATCCCCAAGTAATACCAGTTCATTGGCCCATTGGTTAAAATCACCAATGGCATATCTGATGGCTGCCCAGAGACCCAAGGTGCTGAAACAGCAGCGAGTCAACCCAGGAATCCTTCAACAATGAGCCTCACATGATCCCTAAACTCAGCCCTTCACTCATCCCCTCCCGTTTCCCCTCTTCTCCCTCAATTTCCTACCACTGCCTCCCCACATCCACTGTGAATTAACCCTCCCTACATCAACAGAAATTCACTCCCTTAAAAACACCCCTGGGCTGGAGAAAATATCATTAACTTAATAGGCTGGTATCATTATATTAAATAATGATGATCATAATCAGAATATAGACTTTGGAAAAAGAAAACTGAGTTGGAATTCGAACTCCACCACTTATTAGGGAAGTCATCGTAGATAACTAAACCTTGCTTGCCTCAGTAAATTGGGGTTGATTATAAAACAACTCGCACCGTTGTGAGAAGATAAGTGGAGGAAGCTGCTGCTATACAAAGGTTAGTTGGAAATGTACATGAGGATTATTAAACTGCCCGATACTAAGGGTTTCCACTGTTAGGTAAGGTGACCCTTTCAACAAGCCCAGGAGGTGTCAAATGAGGAGACAAGAGCCTCCAGGAGACTAAGCCATTTCCCCAAAGTCATTCAACTGGTTCGGGGTACACGAAGTGAGGTTTTCTGATGCTGAGCCCAGCGTTCTCACCATCATGTGGACAGGGCTGGAGGGGCAGGCAAGGTTGAGTGAGACTGCATGGGTCTTTCAGACTCACCACCAGCCCAACTTGCCACCCAGGAGAAGGCAAGAGGGTGTAAGCCCCAGAAGTATCTGGGGCTGGAGGGCAAGGCTAAGTCACAGAAGCATGACAAGATGAGGAACAGCAAACGGGCTTCCAACAGCTTACTCAGGGGACAATCCAACACCAGCTCCACCAACAGGCCTTGGACGCCAGCAAGGCTGAGGGCAATGAAAATTCCCACAGCCTTCTGCGCTCTCAAGCAATGACTCCATCAATCTATGAATACTTGTTGAGCACCTACTCTGGAAAAGGCACAGGATGGAGCCTCAGAGGAGCCAGAAAAATGAGCCTGCTAAGCTCTCACTGTCTTCCGTGTGCTGCTGTGTCTCCTCCTAGGAATGTGTTTTCTCTGTGAGGAATGTGTAATCCCTCTTGTTGGGGAGAGAACATGCAAATGCATAAAAATGTAATTAAACCCACAGTAGGAGGGGCGAAGATCCCAGCAGAGTGCCAGGAATATGAGTTTTAGGTGTCCAGAGAGAGAAGGAAGGAGAGAATTCCAAATGGCTGGCAAAGCCAGGGAAGGGCATAGCCCTTCGTTCCATGGGGTTTTGAGTGTAAAAACAAAAAAAAATTCTCCCTGTCTGCCAACTATGACAGAGTGGAGTTAAAGCAGGACTTCACATGGGGAGCTGTGCCTCAATTAGGGGCGTCATTATCTGAATATTTAATTACATAATAGAAAACAACAGATTGCACTACATGTAGCAAAGGTAAGTCAACACAAAAACACAAGAAAAACGGGTGCATCCTCAGATATACGTGTGTGTGTGTGTGTGTGTGTGTGTGTGTGTGTGTGTGTGTGTGCCCGCTGGGCCACAGCGGAAAATACGTTTCTTGCTGTGGATTATGGTCCAAGTTTAAAATACACTGAACTAAAATGGAGAGGGAAATGACCCTGGAGAAAGGTACTATATTTAAGAAGGAAAGGAGTGAGCAAAGGTGAAGGCTAAAGAGGAGAGAGAGCATGGAAACGAGTCCTGGTCTCTAGCTCCCCTACTGCTGGAGTCTTGCCCACATCCCTGGCCAGAGTGTGCTCCCTCCATGCTGGCCTCCCCTATCCTCTCCGCACCCCCAGTCTGAATCCTTCCCTTCCGGCAAACTGGCAGTGATTATCCCATGGCCTTGGCTCCTCAGACCTCCCACATCTCCTAGCACCCTACACCAGGCCTATCATTCTTTAAGTGTTTCATGTGCAAGGCCAGAGAACCCTGGGCCTAGAGTAGCTGTGTGACTTTGGGAAAATCACTGAGCCTCTCTGAGCCTCTTAATCTGGCAGTGATGAATGATAACTGAATGCATCTTGTCTCTTTTATAATACCGTAAACATCTCTCGAGGGAGAACCGTATCTTCCACTAATTTTGTAAACCACTGCCCATTGGTGTGGTGAATAGTGCTAGACACATGTAGATACTTGATATTATTACTTAACTTGGAAACTGTGCTGCGTAAAAGGAGGAAGAAATTAATTCCTTCTATACCAGCATGATAGCAACAGCTGACACACACACAGCACAGAAGAGGCAGTTTATAAGCATGCAAGTTATAAAGTTACACCATACCCCCAACACACACTCAGAAATAAACCATGCTCTACTTATCACCATCTTGAAATTCTTAATAATTTCTGAGCAAGAGACTCACATTTTCACTTTGCACTAAGCATTGCAAATGCTGCAGTCTGGCTTAACCACATCTACAAAGACACACTAACAAATACATTTTGGGAATGTGTTGACTTCTTTAAAACTCTCCCTTCTAGGAGTTAGAACAGGTGGTGTTGACCTGTAAAGCGTGCATATAAAATTTCTCATCTGGCCAAGGGTGAGATTCCCATGTCAAGCAGCTGATCTCCCCTACAAGGGAACTGCCAGACACTGGTTTGCGATGACAGGGCTTTGGTCCCACCGTGAAATTCATTTGTGAGTAATGAGTACTGAGCCCTGTCTAGTGGTTCTCACAGTGCCTCCTAGACCCTCAGGAAAGCCAGCCTTTGAGATAAAAGCTTAACCATCCTGCCCACTAAAAAGAATGTAGGAGGAAAGACAAAGTTCGTCCAAATCACTCCTGTTTCTCCCTACAAATACTGTCAAAGCAACACTAGATGAGCAAAAGCTAGAACACAAAGCTTGGGAGTGTTTTTAAAAAAAAAAAAAAAAAAAAAAAAAAAAAAAGGCTGAGTCTTGGTCCAGTCCTTTGCCCTCCAGAAAAGCCATGATCAGATGGCTAAATAATACTGTTTAGCAAACATAAGGACTCTAAGAGCTCAAATAAAGGCAAATTGCTGCAGGAAAGGCCTGGACAGGAGGTGGAACTTCAGCTGTGCATGGAGGCAGCAGCATCAGCAATGGCTCCAAGGCGACCCCTGAACTTTATCTGCAGGAAACACCCAGGAGAGTGGCTGCTGGAGCAGATGGAGCAAACAGAGGTGCTATGTGGGGAGTAGAAAGAAATATGAGGATTCCTCCAGGGGTGCTTCTCATGACAGCCAAGGTGGCTGTACTTGATCTTACGGATAATGAGAAAACAGATAGACCCCAAGCCTGGTTCCACCTAGGGAGAGAAAGCCCAAAGAAACCGACTGCAAGGCTGAACTCCCAGCAGAAAGGCCACCTGCTTCAGGAAGCAGCTCCTGCTCACCATGTGCAGGGAGGCTGGTCGAGATTCGCTGCCTCAAGCCACACCAAGGGCCACACACATACACATCCCACGAAAGGAGGGAGGCTGGGGGCAGAAAGGCCAGGTCTGCCTGTGAGAGATCCTCGCTCCACCCACCCTGGGTCTCTGCCCCTTCTGCCTGGCTTTCCAGATTCCAGCTGTCCTGCCTGGGAGGCTCCTCCAGCTGTGGCCAAATTAGTCACATCTGCCCTGGCCCCTCATTGGTTTCTCACCACATGTGTATGGTACATTGCAATTTGCAAGGTGCTTGTCACAAAGATTGTCTCATTTAATCCTCAAGAGTCCTGGGAGGCTGGCTGGGGAAATGAGAATCAGGAATCCAGGGCTGCAGGCATCTGATTCTAAACCCATGCACCTTTCTCAAGTATAGTGATTTCCCTCTTATTTGGGCTTGTAGAGCCCTTATCTCCACCACAGTATTATTTAGCCATCTAGGCGTGGCTTTTGTGGAGGGCAAAAGACTAGACCAAGACTCAGTCTTTTTTTTAAATACAAAAATCACAAAGAGAATCCTGGTTACTTAACTTCTGTGTGCCTATGTCCTTATCTATAAAGACCCGGATCACTGTGATTAGAATACTGCTCATACTCCATTAGATTATTTCTTCACGTGGATCCCCACTACCGGTGATCTTGACAGTGATATGGGTCTTTGTCTACCCAGCACCTACCACATGACCCAGCATGGTTGGCCTACACATAGGCTGAGTGATGGGCTTACACCTGACATCCTTGCTCAAGGGTGCAGATGGCATCAATTGCTGTCAGGTGAATTTAAAAGGGAGAAAGGGAAGAAGGAAGGAAGGGAGGGAGGGAGGGAGGGAGGGAGGAGGGAAGGAAGGAAGGAAGGAAGGAAGGAAGGAAGGAAGGAAGGAAGGAAGGAAGGAAGGAAGGAGGGAGGGAGGGAAGGAAGGACGGAAGGAAGGAAGGGAGGGAGGAAGAAAAGAGAAAGGGAGGGAGCGAGGGAGGAAGGAAAGAAGGAAGGGAAGGAAGGAACAAATGAACGAAAGAAGGAACGAATGAAAGAAGGAAAGAAGAGAAGAAGGGAGAGAGGAAAGGAGAAAGGGAGGAAGGAAGGAAGAAAGGAAGGGAGGGAGGGAGGGAGGGAATCAAGGGAGGGAGGAAGGGAGAGAAGGTAGGAAAGAGGCAAGAAGAAAGGAAGGAAGAGAGGGAGAGATGGAGGGAGGGAGGGAGAGAGGGAGGAAGGGAAGAAGGAAGGAAGGAAGGAGAAAGGGAGGGAGCGAGGCAGGAAGGGAAGGAAGGAATAAATGAACAAAGGAAGGAACGAATGAAAGAAGGAAGGAAAAGAAGAACAAAGGAAGGGAGAGAGGGAAGGAGGGAGGAAGGAAGGAAGGGAGGGAGGGAGGATGGAAGCAAGAAAGGGAGGCAGGGAGGAAGAAAGGGAGGAAAGAAGGAAGGAAGGAAAGAGAAAGGGAGGGAGCGAGGGAGGAAGGAAAGAAGGAAGGGAAGGAAGGAATAAATGAACAAAGGAAGGAACGAATGAAAGAAGGAAGGAAAAGAAGAAGAAAGGAAGGAAGAGAGGGAAGGAGGAAGGAAGGAAGAAAGGGAGGGAGGGAGGAAGGAAGGAAGAAAGGGAGGGAAGGAGGAAGAAAGGGAGGAAGGAAGGAAGGAAGGACAGGAGGGAGGGAGGAAGGGAGGGAAGGTAGGAGGGAAAGAGGGAGGGAGGGAGGAAGGAAGGAAGGAAAGAAGGAGGGAAGGAAGGGAGGGAGGAAGGGAGAGAAGGTAGGAGAGAGGCAAGAAGAAAGGAAAGAAAAGAGGGAGAGATGGAGGGAGGGAGAGAGGGAGGGAGGAAGGAAGGAAGGGAGGGAGAGAGGAAGAAAAGAGAAAGGGAGGGATCGAGGGAGGAAGGAAAGAAGGAAGGGAAGGAAGGAACAAATGAACGAAGGAAGGAATGAATGAAAGAAGGAAAGAAAAGAAGAGAAGAAGGGAGAGAGGAAAGGAGGAAGGAAGGAAGGAAGGGAGGGAGGGAGGGAGGGAATCAAGGGAGGGAGGAAGGGAGAGAAGGTAGGAGAGAGGCAAGAAGAAAGGAAGGAAGAGAGGGAGAGATGGAGGGAGGGAGGGAGGGAGAGAGGGAGGAAGGGAGGGAGGAAGGAAGGAAGGAAGGAGAAAGGGAGGAAGCGAGGGAGGAAGGAAAGAAGAAAGGGAAGGAAGGAACAAATGAACAAAGGAATGAATGAAAGAAGGAAGGAAAAGAAGAAGAAAGGAAGGAAGAGAGGGAAGGAGGAAGGAAGGAAGAAAGGGAGGGAGGGAGGAAGGAAGGAAGAAAGGGAGGGAAGGAGGAAGAAAGGGAGGAAGGAAGGAAGGAAGGAAGGAAGGAAGGAAGGAAGGAAGGAAGGAAGGAAGGAAGGAAGGAAGGAAGGGAGAGAGGGAGGAAGGAAAAGCATAAAAGAGAGAGAGAGGGAAGGAGGGCGCAGACTCCATTTTCTCCTTCCTTCCCTCTTTGCCCCATCCCGGGAGAACACAGTCCTTCTGACTTTCATGTACACTATGACGGTTATAATAGCAGCTTTACATGCTTCAAGGGACTGTGGTGCAGAGCACACAGGAACGGGTGGTGCGATCAAGTACTGTCTTAGCAAAGCGCTGTGTGCAAATGAAACACTCAAGACAGCACATGGCAGTGCCATTTCTGGGCCATGGTCCACAAAACCTTAACAACAACTGCAAGGGTGAGGACTGTGTGCAGAGAGGGTGACTCCCCAGAGGGAGGGCCAAAGGAACTCTTCTGACTTACAGAGCTGTGAAGCCCTAAGACCCCCTCCACACACACACACATGACACTAACATTCTCCCTTCCCGCCACCCCCAGGTCCCCCAACTGCAAGTTTGAAAAGAAAAGTAGTGACAAAGTTCCTGCATACATTTCTTTTAATTAAGCACACACACAAAAAGAACCACTCCGGGTTTTGGCTGTTGTACTTTTGTTCCCTGGTCTGTTTGTACTTATTCAGAAATTATATAATTTTTTAAAAAATATATTAAGTAAATACGCACATCAGCCTGTCAAGTTACCTGGGCTCACCTTCACTTGGGAACCACGCTGACAGCCCCTTTTTTTCTCTTACTTGTTTTTAAGCACAAAATATGTCACACCTGGAAGTAATTAGCATAATTTTTACTAATTTATAGCTAATTACACAATTACTTTTCTATGAAAGGTTCTGGAAAGACACTTGAAGTAAGTTTCATGAAATCTAGTGGCAAGAAATTGCTTGAAAACATTTTGTTAGCTTCAAACATTTAGGAGGAGGGAGGGGGAACGCCCAATAAAGTAATTCTTTCCTATTTCAGAGTGTTCAAATATGACAGGGATATAATTTCTCCAGTAATTTACAAAACAGAATGTCTAGATGTCTCTGCTAAGCCAACCTAATCAGAGACTGCTCTAGGGAAAGGCTCCAAAGAGGAGCATTGTCAACAGCACCCAACACAGCACCTAAAGGCCCTATTTTTTTTTTTTTAATGCAATTGGTTTCCCAACAGAACTAAAATTTGGCAATGACTCTGCCTCCAGGAGTAAACCAACCTCTTAACAGAACGTGACCCCTGGCAGGTGTCTTGCTCAGCTCCTGAGAACAGGTGAGCAGGTGAGCTCAGAAGATCTGTCATGGATTCAAATCTTGGAGCCAATAGATTCTCAAAGTGAAGTTCCAAGATGTCAAGCTTGAGTGAATACTTTTTAGAGAGTGCAAACAGAAACAAAAAATATTCTCCAATTCAACTCATTCAACTCACTTTTTTAAATTTATTTCAATTGAAAATAATGCTTATTTTTTCCGATTATTATAGAAATATGTTTTCATTGTAGAAAATTTGGAAAACTGACCACTGGAAAGAAATAGGAAAATTGGTACAAATCATATTACCAAAAGACTAATGTTGAAGTCCTGTCATATTTTAATCCAGTCCTTTTGTCTATGTGTGTAGATATGCCATATTTTGTTTAATCAACTCCTTACATTTGGATATTGAACTCATTTACTTTTTAAACTTTAATAAATAACAATATGGTGAATATTTCTTATACATAAGTATTTGTGCTCAGCTGTGCTAGTTACACTTTAAAATTAATATTATTTCTGTAATTTCTTGTTTTATTTATTCATTCTGTATTTCTATCATCTATCAATTTTATAACATTTCTCTATGAAATTATAAATTATCTAGATATTATCTAGATATGCTATTATTTAACAAATATCATATCTGAGATATAGTATATCTTTCCATGACTTGGAAATTAATTTAGATTTATAAGGCATTTTCATTTACTGAGTGAGCTAACAGTTATTAAAGACTTACCATGTGCCAGGCACTGCGCTCCATGCATTACACGTGATTAGTTAATTTATCATCGATATTCAAGAGTGGTTAATAGCATAGACCTGGAGGTGGACAGCATGCGTTCCAGTCATAGCTCTGCTACTCATTGGTTTTAGGACCTTGTGAAAATTACTTTATTGTTCTGTAGCTCAAGGATCCCCTCTGTGAATCCATATAGAGTGCCTGAAAAGACTAGCTAAAAAAATTCACAAACCTCTCATAAACATACAAGATCAGCACTCTCATTTCCATTTTACAGATAAGAAAAACAAGCCTTAAAGATAAGTTGTTAAAGGTTCCATGGGAATAAATAGGAACAGGCTTTCACCTCAGTGTGATTATAGAGCCCGCCTACTGAACCTCTGCGCCATCCTGTCTCTCCGTGTCTATGGGAGATCGAGTTAAACTCGGTTCTTTTCTGCCTGTTTTTTTTTTCTTTTATTTTCTTTCTTTCTTTCACCATCATTTAGCTAGTTAGTGACAGAGCCAGGACCCAAACCTACTTATTATTGAGTCTTTTTACTAATGCACTGTGATATTGCCTTCTATCATCCTGACAGACCTTCTGTTATGGCTCGTATTGGATTTTTCCTGTTTTGTTGCTGCAGCTATCTTTCATTAGTTATCTTGCTTTTCCTCACTCATCTCTTTAGATTCATCATTGCCTGAACACTTATTTCATTATTTTATGCTCTCTTTCACAAAAAATATAGGTGGCTTATAGAAATATCTACAAGACAAGATAAAATAAAATGAAACAAATCAGAGCAAACAAAAAGATAGAAACCTAGTTAAATAATCAGGATAATTCAACCATTATTGGCACTGAAACCAGAGACATATTTCTCCTATGGCCTTTTGTGACCAAAGGTAGTAAGTATCCTTAGAGAACAAGTTCAGGGGACTTTATGTTAGCTGGTCACTTCGGAAAAAGCAGATCTACAGTGATGCTGATAACATGCATCTAGGTATGAAGGTCTTTGAAGCAGCACTGCCCCCTTTGGAGACACTTCCTTGGTAATATGCAAGACAATCATATACAACCAAGTTTTCCTGCTCAATATGCCAGTGGAGCCTTCTATATGAAGGCCTGATAAGTAGACCATGTCGTTTGGACCACATTGCATATAAATTGCTTTTCTCGATGTAACTCAGTCACTTCCAACTGGCAGTGATTAGGTGCAGGTCCAGCACTTCATCAGGTGCCTTCTGGCTCACCATAGTAAGGACTCTTCTGCATACCATGCTGAAGGATGCCCATTTTTCTAGTTTTTTGGTGGGAAGATAGAGTGGCAGTGGCACTGTGATGCTTCCTCTGAGCACATGTTGTTGCCTACCATGCAGAAAAAAATGCCCTGGAGAAGCTGAGCTGCACGCAGCTCCCACCTAAGCAGTCAGGGCCATAGGCAGGAGCTGTTTTCTCCCCAGGACGGGGCCCCAAGCCACTGCAGTGGCCCCTCAAGTGGGTCCTGAAGGAACCAGAACTGCTCTCTTTCTCATTAACTCAACTCACATCTTTTAAGCCCCCACTCAGTGCCTGGTACTTAATGAGAATATTTACAAAGGAAACCATTCTTGCTTTCCCTCGTGTGCTAGTCCATTTTGCATTGCTATAAAGAAATACCTGAGACTGGGTAATTTATAAAGAAAAGAGGTTTATTTAGCTCATGGTTCTACAGACTGTACAAGAAGCATGGTGCAGGCCAGGCGCGGTGGCTCACACCTGTAATCCCAGCACTTTGGGAGGTTAAGGTGGGTGGATCATTTGAGGTCAGGAGTTTGAGACCAGCCTGGCCAACATCTCTACTAAAAATTCAAAATTAGCCGGGCATGGTAGCAGATGCCTATAATCCCAGCTAATTGGAAGGCTGAGGCATGAGAATCGCTTGAACCTGGGAGGTAGCAGTTGCAGTGAGCCGAGATTGTGTCATTGCACTCCAGCCTGGACGACAGAATGAGACTCCATCTCAAAAAAAAAGAAGAAGAAGAAGAAGAAGGAGAAGCATGGTGCCAGCATCTACTCCTGGTGAGGGCCTCAGGAAGCTCCCAATCATGGAGGAAGGGAAAGGGAGAGTCACAGTGTCATATGGGGAGAGAGGGAGTGTATTAGTCCATTTTACACTGTTATAAAGACATTACCAAAGACTGGGTAATTTATAAAGGAAAGAGGTTTAATTGGCTCACCATTCTGCATGGCTGCAGAGGCCTCAGGGAACTTACAGTCGTGGTAGAAGGGGAAGCAGGCACGTCTTACATGGTGGCAGGTGAGAGAGAGCATGTAAAGCAAGGATAGTCCCTTGTAAAACCATCAGGTCAAATGAGAACTCACTCACTACCACGAGAACAGCATGGGGAAAACCGTCCTGATGGCCTGATCACCTCCCAATTGTAATTGGGGATTACAATTCGAGATGAGATTTGGGCAGGGACACAGAGCCAAACCATATCAGGGAGCAAGAGAGACGCCAGGCTCTTTTAAACAACAAGCTCCTTTGTTAATTCATTACCAAGGGAGGGGCACCAAGTCATTCACAAAATATCTGCTTCCATGACCCAAACACCTCCCACTAGGCCCCACCTCCAATATTGGGTCTTATGTTTCAGCACGAAATTTGGAGGGACAAACATCCAAACCATATCACCCAGTCATACCGAGAAGGCAGAAAGGATGCCAAACAAACAGCGAGTCTTTATTGAACCCTGATTTAGAAAGAGGGGAACGCAGGACAAAAGGGCCAGACGTAGCCCCTGCCTTGAAGAAACTGACAAACTGGAGCCCGAGCCACACCCAGGAAGCATGTGGTGTAGCACAGCCTCAGTCCTCATCCAAGCATTGTCCACGGGCAGCCTGGGCTCCACATGCTGCTGACATGGAAAGATGGCACTTGGGAAGCAACAGCCCAGGAAGAGGTGATGGAGCCCCAGCTCTGTATGATGGGCTGGGGGTGGGAACGTTCGGTCAGGACCACACAAGGACCCTGGGGAGGCAGGAAAGGTGATGATGGGTAAAGCGTCCCAAATTCCCTGGCAGGAAAAGGAGGTTAGGGAGCCAGGAGCACCCTGAAAGCCATTAGACCCCTAGAAAAGCCCCCTAGAATCCTGAGTTCTAGCCCACATCTGTCCCAGGGCTGGATATTTGGTAATAGTCATAGAAGAAAATGAATCCATGCCTACAGGACCTATAGGAGAAGTTGTCTGAGGTCCGCAGAATTGGTGAAGAGGGGAGAAAGCACGTGGTACTTGCCTGCATTCACAACAGGGGCGGTAGCACACCAACAGGGCGAAAGCTGGTTCTTGGGGGATTTTTTAAAATCTTAGCTATTGCAATGATTTGTGAGCCTTGAAGGGACCATGGAACATAGCAGATACATGGGATAGATGTGTTAGTAAGATTTCATGTGGGGTGCGATCAGGGAATTGTCTAAATAGTCATCTGCAGAGCCAGCCGCCGTGGCTCCCGCCTATAATCCTAGTGCTTTGAGAGGGCAAGGTAGAAGGATCACCTGAAGCCAGGAGTTTGAGACAAGCCTGGGCAACATGGTAAGACCTCATCTCTACAAAAAAAAAAAATATATATATATATATATATATACACACACACACAAAAATTAGGTGGGTGTGGTGGTGCACGCATGTGGTCCCAGCTACTTGTGGGGCTAAGGCAGGAGGATTGCTTGAGCCCAGGAGTTAAAGACTGCACTGAGTTATGATTGCATCTCTGCACTGCAGCCTGGGCAACACAGTGAGACCCTATCTCTAAGAAAAAAAAAAAAAATTCAACTGTAGCAGTTGGGAGGAGGACAGTCAACAATGAAAAGACAAACAGGTTTCTAGGAAACTTCTCCACCAAGAAGGCGGGCGTTCACCTTTCAAGTAATCTTGCTGTCATCTCCCCATCCTTCACATTCCTTCCTTTCAGTACCTACCCTTGCCTATCCTGTTACAGGTGTCCTCGTACTAAAATGTATCAGTTTGCAAGTCGGCCTTGCCTCCTGGATTGTGAGTTGCCTGAGGACCAAGGCCGCAGGATACACCTTCGCTCTCCTGCCTCCTGGCAGCCATCACACGGAGCAGGCCCCCCGTAAATGTGAGCAAAATGAAGCTGAATTGTTCTGCAACCACGTGTCTTTCTTTGAAGACCCCTGTGTAAGTCGGTGGCAGCGAGATATCTGGAAGATTTCCAGTTTCTGCCAGGCCCACCTCAAGGCTACTGAGACATTTTGGCAAAGGCACGTCCTCTGCCGCCCACAGGAGAGTAATGTTAATAGCTTGCACTTGGCATATTTCTTTTCACTTTTTCAAATTACTTTCACAGCTGCTGTCATTTGACCCTTGCAAAAACCCTATGAGGCAAGTAGAGGAAGTCATTAACGGCCACTCTTTTCGCAGGTTTCCTCATTCCGTCAACAGGTAGCCTTGAGCGAGCACCTGTGGCCTCGGCATTGAGCTGTTCCAACACTGGAACACAGAGGGGAACAGGATGTGAAAGGCCCTTCCCTCACCTTGAGTACAATCTCCAGAGACAAAACACACAAACAGCAAGATAGTTATGATCCTAATAAATGTTAGGGGGAAAAAAGGCGGGGTAGTTGTGGCTCACGCCTGTAATCCTAGCACTTTGGGAGGCTGAGTGCTATTTCCTAGCACTCCTTGAGCCTGGGAGTTCGAGGCTTCAATGAGCTATGATTGCACCACTAAACTCCAGCCTGGGTGACAAAGTGAGACCGCATCTCAAAAAGAAAAGAAAAAAAAATGCAGAATAATGAGAGAGCAGTATCATAGACTGTGTGGTCCAGAAACCTCTCCAAAGGCATGAGGTGGATGTGCCGAACGAACATACACGGGTCATGTGGACAGCTACAGATAGCAACCAGGGTACCCAAGGCCAGGCTCACACCTCTAGTCCCAGCACTTTGGGAGCCGAGGCAGGAGGATCTCTTGAGGCCAGGAGTTCGAGACCAACCTGGGCAACAAAATGAGACCCTATCTCTACACAATTTTTTTTTTTAAATCAGCCAGGCATATCGCTGCACACCTGTAGTCCTAGCTTTGCAAGAGGCTGAGGCAGGAGGATCACTTGAGCCCAGAAGTCTGAGGCTGCAGTGAGTGAGTTACGATCATGTTGCTGCACTGCAGCCTGAGCAACACAGAGAGACCCTGTTTCTAAAATAAATAAAAGAGAAACCAAGACCCAAGGGGGCTAAATGACTCACCTGGTATCCCACTCCAAGCCTCTCATTTTCTAAGTAGAGACCTGGATTACAAGGGAGGGTATGGGAAATGTACACACACACACACACACACACAGAGACATACACAGACACACATGCACACAGAGACAGACACACAAACACACACAGAGACACACACAGACACACATGGACACACACAGAGAGACACACAGACACACACGCATAGAGCCACACACAGACACACACACCCCCCACATCTGTCAACTCTAAAGGAAGCACCAGACAAACAGAGAGGCAGGCAGAACTCATCATAGCCAAGGTGCCTTAAGGACAACTGGAGAAGGCTGGGCCAGCCCCGGTACCTGCTCTCCTGCAGCCCCGCCAGGTGCCTGGGACAGAGCCAGGAAACCGCCTCTCTGAGGAGCACCAGGCCTCTTCCCAGGCTGACATGACCAACTCGTCTGCCCCTGTGAGCAATGTTTATTATTCAACAGGGCATGATGAGACGGTTTTGAGATTTCAGAGTCGGCTGGCGGTTTCATTACAAGCAATCAGGGAAGCTTTGGACAATTAGTGGGGAGGTTTTGACAGAGAGAACGTGCACTAGCCTAGTAGCTCTCACCAGCACCCAAGTCAAAGTGTTTTTCTTTCCTTTTTTTTTTTCCAGCCACAGAAATCTGCATATTCATTCTTCTAAACATGCACTTCGCTGGTGACTTGGTGGCCAGCCGTTCTCTCCTTCCACTCAACAGATGTTAATTGATGCTCTAAGTCTCTCTGCCTTAGACATTCTCCTTGATCCTCTACTAGAACACTTCTCCCAACAGCCCACTTGCTGCCCCCACACCACACAGGCCATCACTGCGTAGCCAGCCATCACCCCACACTGTGAACTTGACACTGGCTATGAAAGAAATTTAAGAGGTGGTCCTGGGAAGTCTCTGCATCTCCTAGCCCATACAGTGAGTGAGGGGCTGAATTTTTGGTTTATGGAAGACCTACTACATGCCTTAGAGCATTGTGGGGACTTAAACACATTCTATATTTCCCACTACAGACCTATAAGCAAACTATGATATTATAAATCCCCATTTTACAAGACACAGAGACCGACAGTGTCTGCATCTAGGAAGTTCCTGCAACCACAAAGTTGCAGAGCTAAGATTCCAAACCCTCATCCATCTGACTTGATATCTGGCATCTCCACGTGACAGGGTGGTGCCTCTGCTCTTCTCAGCCTCCAAGCCTCAGGACGGCAGCTGCGGAAATAAATGCTTCCAGAAGAAATGAATCTCGGCCACTCGAGCAAATGCACAAGGGCAAGGTGAAGGTCTCCTAGAGCTGCAGCAGGGGTCTGGGACCTGGAGGCAGGCAGGAGTGTCTCATCTTGCACAGGAAAGGCTATTTATGTCCAGGGCTTCTGTGCTGGACAGCTGGTGACCATGGCTGAGGCTAAAGCTGTATGCAAGCCACTGCCAGCCATGATTCACTAAGGAAGCACTCCCTTCTTGATTCCAGAGCAGGGACCCTGAGCCCAAGGCATCACAGCTGGTGGAATGACTCACCCCAGAAAACCACCTGGTTTGAGGGCCCCTCCTTATTATGCTGAGAAAGGCCCTATTCACTCCGGGAAGGAGACTCGGTGCCCTCCATGACCTTCACTTCACCAGGATGTGTTTTCCCATAGGTAAGAAAGTTGGTTTCGAGAACCGCCTGATTTTTCCATGTGCCGTTGTACGTACAGAAGAAGGTGCAATGGATTTTAAATCATGAAACCAGGGTCCCAGTCCCAACCTTGCACCTAACTGACAGCGACACCTTAGGCAAGTCACTTCTCTCTGGCTCTCATTTCTCCAAGTGGTAAATGAGGGAAGTGGGGCGAAGAGAGTTGCAAGCTTCCAGCTCTGGAATTCTATCACCGCAAGCTGCTCCCGAACGGTGTTTCCCTCCAATACAAGCACCGCAGTAGGTTATCAGAGGGCTGGGAGGTGACAGAGAGAAACACAGGAGACAGAGAAACAAGGGCACAACCGGATGGACAGAGACAGATCGAAGTAGGGGAGGCTACCTCGCCGGGGAAAGGGAGAACAGCCTGGTGGCATGGAGAGAAAATTGGAGCCCCTGATGTAAGCAGACTGTTGCCAGAATTGCTGGAAACAAACACTGACAGATTGTTAACACGTTACAGTGAAAATTACCAACATGATGGGACTTTTGCACCATAACTGGCACCTCTTGTTATCCCATTAACAAAACTGATGAGACCAAATTGCTAATAGGAGAAAACGTTCATGTTGGATTATATCACTCCTGTCCTGCATAAAGAACACGACTAAAGCACAGACCAGAGGCACACAGAAACCTCCCAAGAGTCAATTTATTTTCGGCACAATTGGGGAAAGCCCTGGAATGCCCCAGCCTCTTCCATGAAATCCAGAAACAACCGCATTCACCACCGGCACCAAGCAAGGTGTCTGTTCACATTGCTGAGCTGGGCAGGATCGCCTGTCAGTCATTACATAAAACAGGAGCCAGTGACCTTTGCAAAGTACACAAGGTACGCTGGCAGAGCCAGTGGCAGGGAGGGAGGAACAAGTGGACAGTGGTGTGTCTGAACTGTAGAGTGTTAGATTCCAGGTCATTCCCATCTGCTCCTAGAACAAACGAACACATCAGAACTCACCACTATTTACATTTTTACCACCCCCATCTGGCCACTTCCCACTACAGCCAGGCCAGAGAGAGCCCTGACTCACAATTCCATCAGTCGCAGAGTTCAAGCTGTCATCTAAGCCCGGGGAGGTGTAAGGAACAGGCCACATCTGGTTCTTGGAAGTATGTGCCCAGGCATTTAAAGAGGATCTTTCCTCTTTGGGCCATGGGTGGATTTCCTGCTTAAGCAACCTTTATCCAGGGAGGGCAAGATTAGGAATGTATTTGATGCTCACTTCTCTCTCAGAAAAACCCTCCAATTGCCCAAACCTCTGGATGTTTTACAGCAGTGTTTCTTTTCCCCCAGGATAATCACTGACTACCCCAAGCCCCTGCCACCACCCCCAGATAATGGAACCGGCTGTGAGCTGTACGCCCCGGTAGTCATTCAGGGATGTAATTGACCAAAGATTATTCTGAGTAATTGAATGGCAAGGGCTTTTATATACCAAACAGGGACTTGTCTTTGTCAAAAAAAAGTCTTTACAAAGTACCCAAGTACTGGGTGTCAGACAGGACAAGTTTTTTAATCATGTTAAAATGATTTATTTAAACGTCAAGCCATGTCACCTCACTTCCTTTCATTTTTCAAACTGTTTGTGTTTTTTCTGGATGACAAATTTATCTTCAGACAGCCTCAATATGACTAATTAACTTTGAAATATAAGAACCAGATGTGTGAGTTGGAGAGTTTTCTGAACTCATGCCAGACGGGCTGATGGGTTTTTTCTTCTCCTCCTTCTTCTTCCCTGCCTTTCACCCCCCACTCCCCCCACCCCGCTTTCCCTCTCCCTGCTGGCCGCCCTGAAATTCCTAAGCAGAGACACATTCAGGAAACAGAATCACAGGACTCCAGCTAGCCATGAGCACCCGTTTCTGCTCTGATTTTAGCCTTTCAGGGCCCCATTCTCTCCCTTGGAAAGTAACCCCAGAGTGTGGTGCATATGGGGAGGCAACGCTATCTTAAGAGGAGGGACAGGCAAAAGGTTCCTTGCCCTTCCCCCACATTAAAGTCAGTCACCCCACACCATGGCACAGAGCAACTTCTCTTCAAGAAAGTCCTCCCCTGGGACGTGCTTCCCAGATCCGCCGGCTCCCTGCTGCCTTTCGAAGAGCTCCACGCATGGTGCCCAGCTCGTGGGGACAGGAGAGGCAGGACTGAGCCCACGGCTGGGCTGTGCAGCGCCTAGGCAGTGCTTTTCAGCAGGGGCCAATTTGGGGGCTGGAAGCTGCAGATGTGCGCCTGTGGCTGCATCTGCACACATGTGCATACGTGTGTGTGCCTGTGTCTGTGTGTGTCTGTATGTGTGTTTGTGTGTGTATACGTGTCTGTATGTGCGTGTGTGTGTGTGTGTCTGTGTGTGTTTGTGTGTCCTTGTGCCTGTGTGCATCTGTGTATCTGTCTATATGTGTGTGTGTGTCTGTGTGTGTATCTGTGTGTCTGTGTCTGTGTGTGCACAATCTCTGTGTGTCTGTGCGTGCATACATGTGTGTGTCTGTGTGTTTATGTCTGTGTGTCTGTGTGCATGTGTGTGTTTGTGTCTGTGTGTGCATGTGTGTATGTCTGTGTGTGTTTATGTCTGCATGTGTCTGTCTATGCGTGTGTGTCTGTGTGTTTATGTCTGTGTGTGTGTGTCTGTGTTTATGTCTGCATGTGTGTGTCTGTGTGTTCGTGTCTGTGTCTGTGAGCGCACGTATGTGTCTTTGTGTCTGTTTATATCTGTGTATATGTGTTTCTGTTGTGTGTGTTGATGTCTATGTGCATAGGTGTGTGTTTGTGTGTCTTTGTATGCATCTATATGTGTGTGTCTGTGTGTGTGTGTGTGTGTGTGTGTGCGCTTTGTTCTCAGGGACAGGATGGCAACTGAAAATAATCCAGTGATGGCAAAAAAGAGTATTCATTTTTCCCGGACTCACAGAGCAAAATAAAGGGGACCGAGTGAAAGGCCTGAGCTCAGCACCTCAGTTTCCCCACAGGCTAATACAGCCTGTCCCACTGGATCTCTCTGCCAGAAGTAGGCTGGGATCATGTGAGATCACCAGTCTGGAAGCTCTTGGAGCCCTTTGAAAGGCAAGATCTCCATCCTGAGGGTTATTAGGATAATTGCCGCTGTGATTAGACCGTTGTGACCATTCTCCTTAGCATGCCTCTTAATGTCTGGGATGCCCCACCTGGGATCATCTCATGCACTTTCAAAGTCAGTAGACTTGCTCCCCACTCTAGGCCTCAAACAGGAGCATAAACAGCAGACTCAATTCCTCTCCTCTTGGGAAGAATGCCAACAGAGCACCCTCCCTGGCCCAGGGAGAAGAAAATCCCCCGCTTCACGCCTAAGACTCCAGGCTGCTGGCGGAAAATGACTCAGCCACCCACAAACCCCAAGCACTTGTGTTCTTGGGGGACAGGAGAAGGGGTCTATGTGGAAGTCCCTTCCCTTCACTGCAGAGCCCTCAGGGTCCTTCCACCACCCCTGCCCTCTGCAGTCCCTCCTGCCTCTATGGAGAGCCTGGCTCTGGGGACAGGGGGAGGAGGTGCCGGCACGCAGGGCTCTTGGAACAGCAGGAGGTGAGCCAGGTTCCCTGGGGCCTCCTGCCCCGCCTGCCTGGTCACAGCCCTGGTTCCTTCCTACAAAATACTTCCCTTGCTTTCAGCAGGGTGTCACCTAATCCCCGGGAAGGAAGGAGTGTCACCCTTCCAAGAGGTATTTGTATTTGAGCAGGAGTTTCTGGAAACCTAGGAAGAAAAGGGACTGGAATAAAGGAGGAAGGGGGTGGGGTTGGAGACAGCGAGCTCCTCACTTCTCAAATCAAATCCTGCCTCATCCTGATGCTGAGACCCCACGTCGCACAGGCAGACGGACCAGCATGGGTGGCCGTGGGCACTGAGGTCAGCAGTGGCTCCCAATATGTCTTGAGAAAGAGGCAGGGAGGACTGAACTACAGGTCAGGGGCCCTTAGCATTCACATCGGGGCACACCACCGTCGTCCAGCGTCCGCGTCCTCCACACAGGACACAAACAGTATTATGCCCCCAGAATTTCTTGGGGAGTGGGAGAGTGAGGTTGTAGGAATATTGAGCCTCACAGCTTTACTTGGCGTCTTCCAGCATCCCTGGGTAGCCACACAGATAGATGAGCAGAGACCACCGCAATAAGCTAGTGCAAGATTCCCCAGCCATCACTGTGTCTCCAGGTCTGCAGCACGGTCCCCGCCTCCCAAGAGGGTATCTTCTCAGTACTAAACACCCATGCCACCGGGATGCTTGCAGTCTGCCACCTGCAGAAATCTCTATCTGGGGCCCTGGTTGGGGTCTTTTTCCTGCACTCCCCACCCCAGGGGAGAAACTCAGATAATTTTCTGACTATTAGTAACATTTCCTGCTGTGTGTCAAACTAAGATAATTATGGAGCTTACCAAATCGTAGGCTCACTGATGGCTGGGGAATGGGGAAGCCGGAAAAGTTCGGGAAGCCCACAGGCCAGTAAAGCGAGCCCCAGGTGTACTGGGACTGTCTTAGGACTGTGGCTTCTATGGCCTGCACCTGAGAGCATTTCTCCCTCCCTCCCCACCTCCCGGCTGCTTTTTCTCTCCAAGGGAACAAAGAGTTTGCATTTCGGGGCTGAAAGGTGCCCCCTCCTTCTGGCTAAGGGAGCCCAGGAGTACCCATCCACCCCCATAGACCCACCCAGTGTTTTTTGAAACCAAAAGATCTGGATTTGCTCTCCCTGCCTGCACAACCACAAGAGCCCCCCCTTGCCTTCTGCCACTAAATGAGCATTACAAGGAGAGAAACTAGACGCTGCAATCGACAGAAGCCATCATTTGGGAGCTGTCAGACTTGATGTCTCAGAGACCCGGGATCCAAAGGCCTGTCCCCCTGTACAGCTTGAGATATTTAATAAAGTAAAGCCTCGAGGATCAAGGGGCTGCAATCCTTCCCACTCCTTCCCGCAGCTCGTGCTGGAGTTCTTTAAAGCCTGCCTTACGTCTGTCTTTCTCTCCAGAAAGCCTTTCATGCCGCCTCGCCAGACTGACATTTTGACAAGTTGCCACGAGTGACATCTGATTTGTACAAATTTCAAGACTAATAAATCTACCTGTCAAAGCGGAAACTTTAAAAGGAGCTAAGCCCAGCGGGTATAGTTTAACAGAACTCAAGTTGATGAAACTGTAGGATGGAGAAATTATATCTGTCACAATCCACCCACATTAGTTCTGCAGAAATGTTGGCAACTGAAACAAACGTCTTTCACGGGCGTTACCAAAAAAAATTAAAAATTAAAAAAAATTTTAATCAAAAAAGGAGATTGTTAATACCCTGAGTAACAAGTAACAGTTCTATTTTGTAAACTAACAAATTTTATTTATTTAATTTTTAATTTTGTTGCAGATGTTAGACGTCTTTCTCCTCCTACCTCTTAAGCTGTGTTGCTGGAATCTGGACTTTCCATTCAAGCTGGGGCCCATCAATCACTCGGCGGCTCCCGCTTGGAGAAGCAGAGGCGGTGCAGGCTGCAGGGTGAGGCAGGACTCATAGCCCACAGCCCTGCGTCCTCGGCGGCGGGGGGGCCTGCAGGGCCCCCCACTCCCCCCGTCCGTCCGCAGGCCCACAGGGCTGAATCATGTCCCCTTCACCCTCTGGCCTTGACCTGGACCCCAAAGTCTGGCTCCCACTCTGCGCAGGGCTGTGGGATTTTTAAGATTGTGGATGTTCATGGGGAAGGGCAGCGGGGGATGACTAAGATGAGAGGAACTCATAGGCCTGGCTAACTTGATTTTATTTTTATCTTCCCTTCCTCTCTCTGACAAGTCCACTTTTTTCCTGAATCATCATATCAGAAATGTTAGAGAAGCCAGAATTCACAGATCAGAGGAAGCAACTAGGGGGACGGGGCTTCTGGGGGTTCCCCTATACCTAGGAAATCAAAGGACAGGAGAGTCCTAGACCAAACCCCTTGTGTTTTGTGTCCTTCCCGCACACCACCTCTCCCTGCAGTCAGAGAGGAGGGTCCGCTGCTCTCAGTTCCTGGAAGTGGCCTCAGTTACCCTTCGGGGCGAGCTGTTTTCTCTTTAATGGCAGCCTCAACAAGCCATAACCTCCAAATAATCACTGTTATTACTACTGCCCTCCTCCTGGGAGTTCAGAATGGGATCTCATTTGCCCTCTCACTCACACAGTTAAGAAGCAAGCAGGCAGAGACAGAAAAGAGCTTTTTTCTCAAGTTCACCTAGAGGCAGTGGCCTCAGGGTCACCCTGCAAGCTGACGATGGACCCCATCACTTCGGGGTGGGGATGAGGCCCACGCTCACAGACCACAGGCTCTTTCCCCCATGCTCCCCACTGGGGCGGCTTCCTCCCTGGAATCCTAGAGCTTCTGGTTAATTTTTATTTGGCAAGGACAATATCAGACACTAACACTTTCTTTTCTATCTCTTGGCCTGCTCGATATGTGAGCATGGTGATAATCAGGATAACGCCTTTAGGTGTGAGCTTTTTTCTATTTCCTGATAACAATGAGGCTGGATCACAGCAAAAGGGCATCTTTCACGACCAATGGGGAAGAGCCCAGAGACCCGGAGCAGCTGTCTTTTAGGTCAGGATGCATGGTGCTAATCTTTCTGCAATGAACTGGGGACTAGTTCTGCCCAATTCAGTATTTCTCCCTGTCAATTAGCTATTTATTAAGCAGTTTTCATGTTTAAGACACCCTGCTCAGCACTGTGTGAATTACAGAGAAGTACAAAACACGATCCTCGTCTTAAAAGAGCGTGCAGTCCATATGTAGTGTTGAAATGGTGATGCAAACAAAATAACACAGAACAAAATAGATCCTGACCAGGAACAAAGTGAGTGCAAGTACAAGAAGAAAGCACAGTGACTGAAGAAGGTGTGAAACCCAGCCCTGCCACCAACTGTGGGGTCTCAGCAAGAACGTTCTCCCTAGAAACTGAGATGGTTGGCCAGGTGATCAGAAGGCCCCTGCATTTCCTGTGGGTTTTTTAGAAGAAGAGGAGCTGAGAGATCATGAACCTAAAAACCCATTATAAACTGTAAACAGTTCCACGATTGCCAGTGCTGGTATTATCACTGTGGGCTGAGCCGAACAGGCCTGTCTTCACTGGGGGATCAGGTTATGATTCAGCACCGAATAGAGTAGATGAAGGAGCAAAGGAACATACAGATAAAGAAGCAAGCTGGGCCTCTGAAGAGGGATGGAATTCAGTTGCGCTTTGCTCACATTCTGCCTTTGGCACCCACAGCTTCAGCTCCATCTCCCAACCTCTCACCACCCCATGGTAAGCTCTAGGGCCTGCTCTGTGCCAGCAGACAGCAGGCTGGGAAGGTGAGAGCGCCAGGAGGCAACTCAAAGGAAAACACCAATATTGCTTTCCCAGGCCAGGCTGAAACAAAACCACAAATAAAGACAGCATATCTTGGGAGTGAGAGACCCTAGATCAGCCGGATAGAAACCCTGTGGTGGGACCCAAAGTCACCGAGCCATGGAACCGGGGAATGGCCGGGTTCACCAAGCTTACAACCCACAGGATTCGGAGAGGCATACAGGTCTATTGACCTGTACAGATCGGTCCCAGGGGAGGGAATAGCTCTACTGAAATTTGTTAGGTGGGCCATGTATTAGACACACCAAGGACACGGCATGTTCCTGCAACATAAGGATGCATCCATTATCTAACATGAATTATCAGGAGAGCCCCCAACTAATTTGATTCCTGTATTTCGATCAAGTCAGAGAACACCCTTAGAGATGTTATTAAGAAACCAAAGCAGACCCATGCCTATAATTCCAGCACTTTGGGAGGCTGAAACAGGAGGATTACTTGAGGACAGGAGTTTGATACTAGCCTGAGCAACATGGAGAAACCCTTTTTTTTTTTTTTTTTTTTTTTGGAGAAGGAGTCTCACTCTGTCGCCCAGGCTGGAGTGCAGTGGTGTGATCTCAGCTCACTGCAAGCTCCGCCTCCCGGGTTCACGCCATTCTCCTGCTTCAGCCTCCCGAGTAGCTGGGACTACAGGCGCCGCCACCACGCCCGGCTAGTTTTTTGTATTTTTAGTAGAGACGGGGTTTCACCGTGTTAGCCAGGATGGTCTCGATCTCCTGACCTCGTGATCCGCCCGCCTCGGCCTCCCAAAGTGCTGGGATTACAGGCTTGAGCCACCGTGCCCAGCCAAGAAACCCTGCCTTTACACAAAAATTTAAAAATTAGCTGGGCATGGTGGCCTGTGCCTGAAATCACAGCTACTCAGGAGGCTGAGGCAGGAGGATGGCTTAAGCCTAGGAGTTGGAGGCTACAGTGAGCTAAGATTGCACCACTGCACTCTATCCTGGGTGACAGAGTGAGGCACTGTCTCTGGGGGGAAAAAAATGAACTTAAAGAAAAAGAGGCTGGGCGCGGTAGCTCAAGCCTGTAATCCCAGCACTCTGGGAGGCCGAGACGGGCGGATCACGAGGTCAGGAGATCAAGACCATCCTGGCTAATACGGTGAAACCCCGTCTCTACTAAAAAAAAAATACAAAAAACTCGCCGGGCGAGGTGGCGGGCGCCTGTAGTCCCAGCTACTCGGGAGGCTGGGGCAGGAGAATGGCGTAAACCCAGGAGGCGGAGCTTGCAGTGAGCTGAGATCCAGCCACTGCACTCCAGCCTGGGCGACAAAGCGAGACTCCATCTCAAAAAAAAAAAAAAGAAAAGAAAAAGAAACCGGCCGGGTGCAGGGACTCACGCCTGTAATCCCAACACTTTGGGAGGCCAAGGCGGGCCCATGACGAGGTCAGGAGATTGAGACCATTCTGACTAACACAGTGAAACCCTGTCTCTAATAAAAATACAAAAAATTAGCCGGGCGTGGTGGCGGGCTCCTGTAGTTCCAGCTACTTGGGAGGCTGAGGCAGGAGAATCATTTGAACCTGGGAGGCGGAGGTTGTAGTAAGCTGAAATCGTGCCCCTGCACTCCTGCCTGGGTGACAGAGTGAGACTCTGTCTCAAAAAAATAAAAGGAGAAAGAAACCAAAGCAGAGTGAGGTTTGGTGCCTTATGTACAATCACACAGCCAGCCAGCAGATTTAGAAACTGCTGGGTCGAGTTTTCCTCTGAGACAGTTGCTTTTTTTTTTTCTTCCCCTTAACAAGATGGTCCCTCCAGGGAAAGGCTCAGTTATGCCAAATGTGACTAATAAAAAAAAAAAAAATTGTGTAAAGGTTTTTCTGTAAAATCAACATTTCACTTTATATTTTATTGGATTAGTGTTTGCTAACCTCCAAAGTTTCTTGGCCAGCAAATTGGAGACCATTTCCCTTACATAATGAGCTTCTCCTGATGGGATGAGGTGACTCAAGTCTTAGGGAAGGTTGCATGGCCTAGGTAAGGCCCCAGGGCAGGCCCAGAGGACTGAAGCCCAGCCTGGGAGCTGCAGGCTCATAGCACTGCCTTCTGCAACAAATGGAGGCAGGACGTTTTGATCCCCGACACAGTCACTCCCTGGTGCAACGCTATAGCCCATTGCCTCCTATCTGGGGTCCATTACCCGCCCGGCAGGAGGAACTTCAGTTTGAAAGGAGAGTGGAGGCCCATCTCTTTCTACTGCCTCCAGGCAGCATTTTGGGTTTTGCAACCAAAGAGAAAAGAAAAAAATCTTGAACTGTTTTTCAAATGTTCTGGGTCTTGGCAAACCCCAAAATGCCTTTTGCCAAATGCTTTTTTCCCTCGATTTTTAAACCTCGGGTGTATTTCCAGAACAATCCAATCC
The DNA here is from genome assembly GCF_024542745.1 of Macaca thibetana thibetana. Taxonomy (NCBI): domain Eukaryota; kingdom Metazoa; phylum Chordata; class Mammalia; order Primates; family Cercopithecidae; genus Macaca; species Macaca thibetana. The sequence continues at coordinate 105,873,694 of NC_065585.1, read as the reverse complement.
ATCTGCTTCTGATTCATTTACACTTAACTCATTAGGAGGCTGTTGCGTAAGGAGCAGTTTGACGTCCCCAAGATCCCGGGTGAGGGATTCTTCTTCCCCTTTTGAATCAGAGAGAGGAGACTTGCCAGCTGGGCATGAATCACAAACCCCCCAAAAAATGGAAGCCTGGCTTGAAACGCTGAGCCCCAAGGATGAGAACCAGCTTCTCTGCATCCCCACCCATCATCCATCCTTCTCTGCACTACCCATCAGATCATTCTCACTATTACTGCTGTTACTGTCATTAAGGATATACTCAACAGTCATAGATTATTGTGAGTGGTTTTGCATTGTAGTTCACTGTGTGCCATTCTTTATTCATCCACTCCAGAGTCATCTACTGAGGCATTAGACAAATGCTCCCAGACAACTGTGAACCACCAGCAGGGCCTAGGGTGGAGTATCAAATATGGGACTTACATCTAAACACCCATCTCATCTTGTTTTACTTTCTGCAAAGACTGCGAATGCTACCAGGAAAGTCCAAGGGAGGCATGTGGGGAGAGAGAAGTTTCTCAGGGTAGAAAGCAAAGCTCGAGGGAGTGAGGAAGGCCCAGACAGAAGCACAAAGAGAGAAAGCCTGCTGATTTCAGGGGCCATGAATGACTGCCCAACCTAAGCCATAGGCTTGTGTTGCATCCGCGGGAACCTATGCATTGCCTAGGCTTACATTGTCACCCCCTTCTTTAGTGGAAAAGGGGTTCTTTTCTCTGTCTTCCAGTTCTTCATTTGCATCATTCTCCAACCCACCTTTATTTAAAAAGAATGCAAAATGTGTTGAGTAACCAGCCATAAAAAGGAATGAATTAATGGCATTCGCAGCAACCTAGATAGGATTGGAGACTATCATTCTAAGTGAAGTAACTCAGGAATGGGAAACCAAACATCATATGTTCTCATTCATAAGTGGGAGCTAAGCTGTGAGGATGCAAAGGCATAAGAATGACACAATGGACTTTGGAGACTCAAGGGGAAAAGGGTGAGAAGCAGGTAAGGGAAAACAGACTACCAATAGGGTGCAGTGTGTACTGCCTAGGTGATGGGTGCACCAAAATCTCATAAATCACCACTAAAGAACTTACTCATGTAACCAAACACCACCTGTTCCCCAATAACCTATAGAAATAAATTTTTTAATAAATATATTGAGTAACAACTATATGTTCAGCCCTGCCCTACGCTGGGAACCACAGGGGACAGAAAACGCAGATGAGGTGGTCTTCCCTTGAGGCCTTTGCACTCCATCTGAGGAAATGCGTCAATTTTCCATGACTGTATGTTTTCAGTAGGGCAGCCCTTGGCCAAATGGGTGAAGCACAGAGAAAGTATCAGAGATGTCCAGCAGGGAGAGAGGTCTCATGAGCTGAACCGGTCAGGAACAACTTCATGGAGGAGGTTGGTTTCAGAGAAGCCAGGCTGGAAGATGAGCCCTTGGCTATGCGGAGAGGAAGAGGAAGGCATATCCCTGGAAGAGGAGACAGGATGAAGGCTCTGCAGCAGGAAAGAGCATCGCATGTTTGTGGGGTGATGAGACCAACTGTGTGGAGGAACGAAGGCAAATCCATGGGAAGGTGGGCTGTAAGTGATTCCGCGAAGAAGTCTGTATTTAATCGCAAAGAGCCAGCATGAGTCACTGGAGGGTTCTGAGCAGGGAAGCACGATGGAGAAGGCATCGTTTTAGGAGAAATAATCCAGTGCGAATGCACAGCGTGGACTGAAGCGAAGACAGACCGAAGGCGGGGAACCAGCTGGGAGTCTGTGGCAATCGCTTAGGCACATCACGTCAGGGATCTCAAACAAGGCGGTGACAGCAAGGAAGGAAAAGAGGGAATGAATCAACTGAACTGGATGACTCAGTGGCTAAGGACCCTGAAGAAGGCAGAAGAGTTAAGATGACACAAAAACCCAGAGAGGGCAGAATGTTTTCAGCTCCAAAGGACATTGACGTAGCAGTGGCGTACGTGCCAGGCAGAACTGAGTGCCTAGCATGAGTTACCTCGCAATCCTTGCCACAGAAAGGCAACGCAGGGGCCAGGAGTGGTGGCTCATGCCTGTAATCCCAGCACTTTGGGAGGCTGAGGTGGGTGGATCACCTGAGGTCAGGAGTTCGAGACCAGCCTGGCCAACATAGCGAAACCCCATCTCTACTAAAAATACAAAAATTAGCTGGACATGGTGGCGGGTGCCTATAATCCCAGCTACTCAGGAGACTGAAGCAGGAGAATCACTTGAACCCAGGAGGCAGAGGTTGCAGTGAGCCAAGATTGCATCACTGCACTTCAGCCTGGGCAACAAGAGTGAGACTCTGTCTCAGAAAAAAAAAAAAAAAGCAAAGCAGGCACTATTATTACCCTTGCTTTACTGTTGAGGAACTGGGACACTGATGCATTTACTAACTTGCCCCCAAATTCACCCACAGAACATGTGGGATTCCAACATTTAACCTCACTATTTGCTGCCCTGGTTCCCACCACCTCCCTGAGCCAAGCCTCCATTCCTCTCTCCCTCATCTCTTCACTTCAAATGTCTTAATCCATCCTGAAATTCCTCTGCCTGCCCCATTACCTGCCTAAATCCAGATCATGCCTCAACTCTTTCCAGAACCCTCTGTCACTACACTAGCGTCCACAGACCTGCTCCCTTGAACGCCTCCTCTGAGATTCGCTGTCCACACACTGTGCTTTTCCTGGCTTGGTCAGTTCCTGTGTTCACGTACTTCCTGGCTTTGGGGCTTGGCACTGGAGCTGAGGCTGAATCCCAGCCTTACCCTGAAGTAGTTACGTAGCCTTGGGCAAGTTACTCAACCTCTTCAAGGCTGTTTCCTCAACTGTCAGCTGGAGATAAAAGGGTTATTGTCAAAAATAGATGAGAAAATGCCTGGCACATCGAAGACACTCTGTGAATGGTATCAATCAATATGATTACAGTTGCTTTATTAATAGTTTTGTGATGGACAATGTTATGTTCAAAGCTTTGACTGTGGTAGGTGTGGTAGAAATATTCTTCTGCTTGATTTTTTGATCATTTCAACAGCTGTCTATAGCATTTCAGTATTCAGGGCTTAGAATCTTAGAATTACTACATTTATGTCATTGCAGGGAGAACAAATGTGTCGGCTAAGGGAGTCTTGTCATGGTATGCCTTAGACAGTGATGTCCAGAGCAGGGCAGGGAGCTGTAGAAGCTGCGCAGACACCCACAGCAGACGGCCAGGCGTGCTCAGCCTCCCTCGGGAGAGGTGCCACCCACTCATCCCAACCTGAGTATATAGGACGCAGCCTATGCAGAGAGCTAGGCTAGTCCCGGCAGCATCGCGCCCTCCCCAAACACCACCCCCTCACCTCACTAGCCCCTGAGAGGAAGAGATGGAGAGAGAAAAGGAAACAGGTAGAGTTCATGATTGAAAATCGGGTCACCCTTACCATCAGTGCCCTGTCTCCTCTCTGGGTCCCACTAAGCTCTCCCCCTCCCTGTCTGCCTTTTAGTCACCTGTGAGGCCAGTGTCTTGGGCACGCCTGCACAGCTCAGAGCACCTCAACAGCAAGACAACCCAGGCCGTCTCTCTGCTGCTCCTGCAACCCCTTCAAACCCAGCTCCCACTAGCTGTGCATAGAAGATGACAGCCCACAGTGAGACATGAATGCCTCATAGCGTGTTAGGTGCTTAGAGCAAGAAAGACATGTCCTTAACCCCCCCCCTTACCCAAAAACCAATTACCAATGCGGAAAAGAAGTGAAGAAGATAAATTTTGCAGGGGAGAGGGGGCCGGTGTTTCAGCGACAGGTATCTAAAGAAAACACCTTACTTCTTTTTCATTGTTTTCAGATGCACACATTTCAACAAAATGCAACAAGGGGGCTCTGCAGGAGACAAATATGGAGACAGAAGCAAAAAACTAGGGGGAAGGGCAAGGGGAGGCCTCTGGGAGTGAAGAGCCCAGGAAGGCCATGAGGAGCTGCAAGGAACGTGTTCAGGGACAGGAGCCGAGGGTGGGGAGAAGGTACCCAGCTCCACATGGCATCAAAACACTTCCTGCAGCTCAGCTGGGATGGGGTGGCCATTCCCTGTCCCCGCACAGCCAGAACCCTGGCAGGACTGGCTACTGGAAGAGAGGAGACGAAAACCTGAGAATAGAGAAGGGATTCAGGACACACTTCCTGCAGCTCTACAGGGAGATGCGACCCGTGGAAGACAGAAACCCTTGGACAGGTGACCTGGGGCCTTGTCCTTCCCCAAGCAGGACAATTATCCCTGCGGCACCCCCGCCAGGGTGTTGGGGCTGCTCTCAGAGGAGAGAATAACTTGCGGATGGCTCTGCCTGCATCCAAGGGCAGCTAGCAGTGGGGACAGGTGGGCAGTTTTTCAGGCTCCATGAACTGCTCATTAATTCTCGGCCCTGGCAATTGACTTTCTTTTTCTTTTTAATGGGGATTCAAGGCCAAAAATCAGTACTCTCGAACACACACACATTTGAAGGGAGGGTGGCAGGGGGAGTCAAACCCCAAAGCGCATCTCAGGCTTTAAACGGCACAGGCTGTGCTTGGGAAAATGTCACTGCTTGGCGGAGGCACGGGCAGCCTGGCAGGCTGGGAGAGGCAGAGAGCAGGAACCGAATTTAGGAGTGACTGGAAGGTCGACAAGAAAGAAAAGCCAACGTGCAGCGTATATACATAGAAACAAGGACTGCTTCCCAGCCGGGGCCTTTTCAGGGCACCCACGGGTGCCCCTCAGCTTGAAAAATGGGCCCACATGTGTCGCCCCTGGATGCCATCTACACCAGGCTCATTCCTACTCCTGAGCCTATTTCTACTGATTCTGGTACTTGGAATGCTGCTATGCAACCCCAACTGACACCACTATTACACACACACACGTGTGCGCACACACACACACACACGACCTATCAAATCTTCGAGGATAGGTCCAGCCTCCATCTGCATTCAGACACTTTCCTGTCAAACAATATTGATCTCCCATCCTCTAGCCCTTTATGAATCTTCCCTATGCCCCAGAATTTTCAAAAATTTGAACCAAGTGTTACTTAGCCTTTGATCCTAATCTGCCCCTGTATTGTTTCCTAGAGGTTCAGGTACATCTTGTGTCTCCCAGTAAAAACGGCGTGTCCCCTGAGCTCAGGCACGTTGCCACCTGCTTCTCCTGTGTGGGTCGCTATGTCCAGCACATGTCAGGGCAAACACGGAAGGGCATGGGTGGTGGGCCGGCTTGATTCAGGACCTCGCGTTCCTGACTGGGCACCAAGGATTTGCATGATTGAGGACACCCCCGGCCCTGCCAAATACCCACATATCCCTCCTCCTTTCCTCGCTGGAGCAAAACTTCTTTTCTATGTATTTTTTTCCACCCAAAGCTGTTCTGCAGAGAGGCCCCTCTTTTCCAGGCCAGTCACTCTTCACCTGATGCCTAATCAGATCCAGTGGCCCAGAGTTGACATTTTATATCAAAAGATGTCAAAAGCTTTATATTCAAAAAACCACAGCACATGGGGGATTAGACCAGGAGAATTTAACTCACTTAAGTGCGAGAAAGCCTGGTTAGGGAGATTACAGCTATTTACCCAAGAAGTAAATATCTCTGAACTCTGACCAGGCCGTGAGGAAGGGACGGCTGGCCTGGTAATTTTATTATCTTGCAGGAAGAAAAAGGAGAGGAGAAAAGGGAGAATAAAAGATGAGAGGCGATAATCTCTGAAGCTGGGATCACTCTTGTGTTGCAGCACATGCCAGAAATAAAAGATAACTGCTCTTGCAATCTTGCTGAGACATGACCCACTCAAACAGGAGGGCTGCCTGCCTGCTGCTCCACGGACATGAGAGTCAAGGGGCAGTCTAGAGGGGAACACAGAGAGATAAATGCTCCAGACAAAGAAAAATAGTGGGGGCGGGGGAGGTTCCGGGAAGAGAGATGGGCAACTCAGAAAGGCTGCCTTGTCTCCTCTCCTCCACCATATATATATATATATATAATATAGAGAGAGATTCTAAGTCTCCAATAATCCTAAATGCAGAGAAAATTCTCAACTATCAAGTAAAGGGATCTCAAGAGTGGGCAAGATGTCAGGTCACAGGAAGATCACCACATCACCCAGGAAGGCAGGTGGAAGAAGAGAGGAATGTGCAGTTTGAAAAAGCACATTTTGGCCGGGGAAAGTGGCTCATGCCTGTAATCCCATATGTTGGGAGGCAGGCAGATCACCTGAGGTCAAGAGTTTGAGATCAGCCTGGCCAAGGTGGCAAAATCTTTTCTCTACTAAAAATACAAAAATTAGTGGGGCATGGTGGTGCAAGCTTATATTCCCAGCTACTCGGGAGGCTGACGCAGGAGAATCTCTTGAACTCGGGAGGCAGAGATTGCAGTGAACCGAGATTGTGCCACTGCACTCCAGCCTGGGAGCCAGAGGGAGACTCCGTCCCAAAAAAAGGGAAGGGAAGGGAAGGGAAGGGAAGGGAAGGGAAAGGGGGAAAAGGGAAGGGAAGGGAAGGGAAAGGGGAAAGGGAAAAGGGAAAGGGAAGGGAAGGGAAGGGAAGGAAAGGGAAAGGGAAAGGGAAAGGGAAAGGGAAAGGGAAAAAAGGACACTTACGATTTTCTTACGATTGACTGGAAGGTCGACAAGAAAGAAAAGCCAACGTGCAGGGTATATACATAGAAACAAGGACTGCTTCCCAGCTGGGGCCCTTTCAGAGCACCCACGGGTGCCCCTGAGCTTGAAAAAAGGGGCCCACGTGTGTCCCCCCTGGATGAAAATAAGAAAAGTATTTGCTTTTGGAATATAAATTGCAGCAAGTAACACTCAACACAATCTCCTTTGCTGATGGGGCATGATTTTATTAAAAACAAGAATGAGTAGAAAACACTGATTCTAGTTTGTCTTTCCCATTCACAGACCAGAAAACTGAAGCCCAGGGAAGGTAAGTGACTTAGGCAAGCCCACACAACTGGCTCCCAGGCAAGCCAGGAAAAGAAACAAAATCACAGGTACTTGTGCTACCGAAGAATTATTCTTGTTACCCTAAGTTTTGCCATCCCAGAATGCCACGGAGTTTTCCCCAAGAGCATCATTCCTGGACTCAGGCTGCATTTTGGTCACCTGGATCCTGTCCTCAGCATGACCCAAGGCCAGGGTCCTTCTTGGGAGGTGTCATGATGTCACAGGGAAACGTGTAGGCTTCTGATGTCGTGACATAATTCCTGGTTCCTCAGTTTACTAGCTGGATGACTTGAAAAGCTGCTCAACTTCTCTCGGGCCTCTATGTTCTCATCTGTAAAATGGAACCCACCTGACATGACAACCTCATAGAACTGTTGTGAGGAACTAATGAGATTATGTAACTAACATGCTTGGTATTTAGAAAGTGTTCCATTATTTTGGCCAGGCGCAGTGGCTCACGCCTGTAACAACACTTTGGGAGGCCGAGGCGGGTGGATCACTTGAGGTCAGGAGTTTGAGACCAGCCTGGCCAAAATGGTAAAACCCCGTCTCTACTAAAAATACAAAAATTAGCCAGGCATGGTGGTGCACACTTGTAGTCCCAGCTATTTGGCATGCTGAGGCAGGAGAATCACTTGAACTCGGGAGGCGGAGACTAGAGTGAGCCAAGATTGCATCATTGCACTCCAGCCTGAGCAACAGAGTGATAATCTGTCTCAAAAAGGGAAAGAAAATGTTCCATCATTTTTCATTTCTTTTCTCCAGCATCATTTCTGAATACTTCAAATGATAAAACATCAAAGAGACCTCCTGGGGTCACTGGATGTTCATCTCATGGGTAAGAAAACTGAGGGCGAGTGTGGGGAGTCCCAGCTTAACCTTCTGTCCCCAGAACATGCTGTGTGGTATGGCAGTGACTGCTAAGGGCTGACACCCAGCTCTGAACCTGCATCCCCAGGACCCTCCCCCACCTAACCACACACTTCAAGTTTAGAGGAAAATGCATAACCTGTGCCACTGCCTTTTAAAGATTGAATATGGGTGGTGCTTTTATAGCCATCCTTACGGGAAACTGTTCTGCGGTCTTAGCAATCTTAGCAATTCTGTTCCTGGTGTCCTGAGGGAAGGGGCTTGAGCAACTGAACAAGAACTGTAGGCTAAAGGTAAGAAACGTTTTCTTCGTGAGTCATGGGTGGAAAAGAATAGAAATCTGTATTAGTTTCCTATAGCTGCTATAACAAAATACCACAAATGTAGTGGTTTAAAACCACAAAAATGTATTATCTTACACTTGCGGAGATCACAAGTCTACAATGGTTCCTAAATTGAGGGCTAAAATCAGGGGGTGGGCAGAGCTGTGTTTCTTTCTGGGGACTCAGGGGAAATCTGTTTCCTTGCCTTTTCCAACTTCTAGGGGCTGGTCACGTTCCTTAGCTCATGGCCCCTTCTGCCATCTTCAAAGCTCACAATAATCAGTCAAGTATTTCTCACATGACATCACCGACTCTTGGTCTCTGGTCTCCCTTTTTTACTTATAAGGATCCCTATGATGACTTTGGACTCACACAGAAAATCAGAGTAATCTTCCCCTGTGAAGAATAGCAAATTGGCAACCTTAATTCCATCTGCATCCTTAATCCCCACCCCCACCATGTAACATTCCATATTCTCAGGTTCCAGACATAAAGACATGGACATCTTTGGAGAACTATTATTCTGCCTACCCGATATTTAAACCTACTCCCCATCCTTTTCCCCTTCGGACTGACAAAGACATTGCTGCTTGATCAGAACACTCATTTCCTCCTCACATCCAGTCTCGGATTCCTTTCAAACACCACGCTTCCTCAGCCACCATGAATCCATTGGCCTCGGCATAGAAAGAAGCAGCATCCACTTGCTAGCCCTGAATTCAACATACAAAGCAAACCCTTGAACGCGGGTAGGGTGGTCGAGGAAATGCTGATCTTTGCAGGCCGTCTCAGGGTTTTGGTGTAGCCCCAGCCAAAGACAGAGATGTATAGAATCTTACGTCTCTTTTCTGACATCAAAGTGACTCCACTGGCTACAAGGACCCATCCCAGCTCTCTATCTGGAGCCACAGTTGATGGCAGGACATTTTTCTGGTCAGTTTTTCTTGGGGGATTTTTTGTCTGAGCACTAAGTTATTCCATGTGGACAATTTTCCCACTTGTTTTGGGGTCACTGGACCATACCTCCCTCTGTCACCTTCTGATTCTGCACAGAGCACCTGCATGACCTTATTCCTTGCAAGGAAAGAGATGCTTTTTCCACTGAGGGGCTCCCCTTGCCTGTCTCTGCAGAGGGAATGCAGAGTCCCTGAGGGTCAGTGAAAAGCTGTGTCTGTTTCCCTCACCCTTAGAGGGTTAAAACCAAATGCTTCTGACAGCTGCTGGATAGTCCAAAACTCTACCATGCCTGGCCATGAGAACATAATGGGTGCATTTGCCCAGACGTTGCAAGCGCCCGGCTCAGAAACGAACCCAACAACAGAAAAATAAAGAGTAAATAAATCTGAGTGGGAATAAAAGATAAAACAGGGCCGTGTGCATTGAGTGAAGTCCTTGCTCTTCTCCTAACTGGACATAGAGTTGGGACAAGTCTCTTCAAGCCTCTGTGGGCCTTTCTTTCATGTAAGCCTAAAAAAGAATGTTAGGCCAGATTAATTATGAGATTTCTGAAAACCCTCAGAGCAAACAACTTTGGCTCTCACAGCCTGGAATGGTTTCAAAAGAAAGTAACAAGAATGGTGGAGGGTTCAGAATGGTGGGTTCAGAAAAGCGATTGAAAACACTGGGAATGTTCGTCCAGGAAAAGAGAGGACGGGGGATCATGACGGTCCTCTGGGTTTCAGTCAGCCCATTTGCATGTGATCCCATTAGTGTAACTTTCTTTCTTTCTTTCTTTTTTTTTTTTTTTTTTTTGAGACAGGGCCTTGCTCTGTTACCCAGGCTGGAGTGCAGTGGCACAATCTCGGCTCTCTGCAACCTCTGCCTCCTGGACTCAAGTGATCTTCCTGCCTCAGTCTCCCGAGTAGCTGGGACCACAGGCACACACCTTCATGCCCGGCTAATTTTCGGTATTTTCAGTAGAGACAGGGTTTTACCATGTTGCCCAGGCTGGTCTCAAACTCCTGACCTCAGGCAATGCACCCACCTCAGCCTCCCAAAGTGCTGGAATTACAGGTGTGAGCCACTGCACCCGGCCAACAATGACTTAACTTTCACCAGCTCACTCAGCGCGGCAGCCTCTTTGCAAGTGTCCCCCAATATTTCTAGAGTGGCTAGGGGGTGCCTCATGGGTGCTCAACACACATGGCAGTTTTCAGTCCCCACAGTTCTATTCTCATTGGCCTGATCCAGGCCCCTGCCAGGACACAGGGCACCGCTACCTCCTGCTGGGTATCGCTGTGCTTGCCACCACAGAGATGCTCAAGGCCTCCCAAGGCCAGAGAACTGCAGGCTCTGCAGTACAGTGGAAGAGTGAGCCTCTCTCCTCATTTTGTGTTAGTCTCAAGATGAGTCCCAGAGCTGGTTCCCCAATGACTACCACATGTTAGTGTCAACGATTCTTTCCATTTTTATGCATAGCTTTTTTGCTCTCCATAGATCTCTTAACGAAGTCCAATGGGGGCTGAGTAGTGAGACAGATTCTGCTGTGAGCTGTACACTGGGCCATGCTCAGAACCTCTCTCCTTTCCTGCCACGATTAAAGCTCAGTGACCAGGTTAGGTGTTTATGCCCGGTTCCTTCTTCCTTCCAGACGAGCTCCTTCCCAGGAGGCTCTGTGATCTCTGGCGCACATAGGCTTCTAACAGGCCCATGCAGCAGTTCACCAGGCCTGCTCAGACCTGCCTGAGCCAGGTCTGGACCCCAGCTGGGACTCCCTGCATATTTAGTGTGTGGCAGCCTGCCATGTCAGAGAGGCACTGCACTTAAGCTGCCCAGCGAAAAGAAGACCAGTAAACAGAAGCTACACAATGACAGGGATTGTTTTCCTTATATGTTGAGCAAAATCTAATAGATCTGTCTATTAGAGATTTCTCAGATAGTTGTGAGTGCCCTGTAATGTGACCCATTTAGACAGATGCCTGCAAAAGCCCTAACAGGGATGTCGTAGAGAAGATGGCCTGAGTGTCAGACATCTAGCCCTAGAAATCTGAACATCTTTCATGTTTCACTGCTGAGATGCTTGTTGGGAAAGTACCTCCTGAATTGTCCTAGAAATAGGTCCCAGGCTTCACCACCAGTTTCATTGCCCATGGAGAATAACCACCCCAAATTCCTCTTCTGAATCTCGTACTCAAGGCTGAGGCCCTCCGGGTTTGCAAATGGAAGAGTGTTGTATAATAGCCAGGACCTTCTGCAACGTGCAAGGGTACTTCCACATGACTGGGTCCAAAGAAGACCCAGTAGGTATCATCATACTTTTGGGAATCAAGTTTATTCAGGAGAAAAGATGATTTGGGGAGTCCAGTACCTACTCTTAAATATACTAGGGGCTGCCTGAAGCAGAAATTTTATATTTTCAGCTTAGGGAAGTAAAAAATGCACAACAGGTTGGAGTCAAAACATTTAAGATTGAGCTATAGTCTCCCCGCATGCAAACTGTGTAATCCCAGACAAGTCATATAAACTCTCCAAGACTTTATTTCCTCAACTGCAAAATGGGCCTAATAACATGTACATTGCAAAGCTGTTGTGATGAGACAATTATGTGAGAACACTGTGACCTGCAATTGGTATTCCCTAAGCTGAGCTTTTCGAGTGTGTGTTACCCAGCACTCCAGTGCTTGGCATGTCACCTGCTATATACAATGTCAGGGTTCAGTAAATGGTCCTTGAATGAAATTGATGTTTCTCCAAAAGACAGAAGGCAGTCAATAGTTAAAGGTTCTAAGGAAACTAAATCTCTCTTTAACTCAGGGAAGCTCTATCTAACAGCCAGAGCTGTCCACTAGGCTGATTCAGAGGCAGAGAGCTCTGTTTCATGGAGGTATTCAATCCCAGAGCCTTGACCAGCTGTCAGAGATGTTCTAGAATGCACTCTCCCTATAGAAAGATCCCCATAGGATGTGAGAAGCAGAGAGTAGCAAAGCCACATTAAGGTGTAGCTACAGCACTGAAAATCTGTCTCACTCACCAGGCAGGAACCTGCCTCACACACTGGCATTTCAGCACATGCAATGCAAGCTCAGACCTCACCACAGTCACAAATTACTATATGCCGTGAGCCTTAGGGACACTCAGAAATTACGGCAAATATGAAAGCTACTCACACCAAGGTCTATTGAAAACCATGTTATCTGCCTAGACCTCCCAATTCAACATGCTGCAATGTTATGGCTCCTCACTTGTATGTTTGCAACAGGTAAGAAATGGCATCACTCATTCATTCAACAAGCATCGATTGAGTATCTAATCTATGGCAGGCACTGCACTAGGGATGGGGAGGTGAGGGCAGTGGCTGAATCAGGGACCAGGGACAAAAGCAGGAATAGGGTACAACCTTTCACAAAACAGATTTGCTCTGCCTTAGGGACACACATGCCTATCAAGGACACAAACATTACGTAGCAACCAAACAAATCGGAGTATAATTCCAAACTGTAATAAGTAGCATGAAGGAAATGTAAGAGGGATATTGAGAGACTATATGGAGGGCCAGTGTCAAGAAAAGTTGTCTCTGGGGAAGTGACATTTGACCTGAGAGCTGGAGGCTGAGTCCACCCAACTAAAGACTTGGGTGAAGCAGTTTGGAACAGCAGGAACAGTATTTGCAAAGGCCTGAGGCACGAAAGTGATTGAAGTTAGTCAAAGGACTGAGAGAAGGCACGTGTGGCCGGGAACTCTGAGCAACTGAGGCAGAGGAGGAACTTGTTAGATATCTTTTCTATCTTATCCTAAATGCAAGAGATAACCGGCAAAGGACTTCCAGCAAAGAATGATGAGAACAGATTTGGGGCTTGAAAAGATCACCCAGAAGAAGAGAGTGGAAAGAATGCAAGAGTGGAAACGTTTTAAAAACAGTCATGGTCTCAGAATTTAGAAATAACTTAGGGTCACCATCAGAATATTTGCAGCTAGTAAAATTGAGTGTTTATATTACATTCTTGAAATTTCAGTAATAAAAAGGATCCCAAAGTTGGAAAAAAAAAAAAAAAATCATGGTCCGCCAGGTGCGGTGGCTCATGCCTATAATCCCAGCACTTTGGGAGGCCAAGGCAGGTGGTCAGGAGTTCAAGACCAGCCTGGCCAAAATTGTGAAACCCCGTCTCTATTAAAAATATAAAAATTAGCCGATTAGCCAGGTGTGATGGCTGGTGCCTGTAATCTCAGCTACCTGGGAGGCTGAGTCAGGAGAATTGCTTGAGCCCAGGAGGAGGAGGCTGCAGTGAGCCAAGATCGCACCACTGCACTCCAGCCTGGGCGACAGTGAGACTCCGTCTCAAAAAATAAACAAACCAAAAATAATAATAATAACAATAATAATAATAACAATCGTGGTTGTTTGGAGGGAAGGGTGGTGACTTGCATGAAAGTAAGGTGGCAGCAGAGAGGTACTAACAAATCCCGATTTCATTTGAGCTACCACTTACAGGAAAAGGTAACCGAGCCAGGGGAAAAAACAATTCTGTGTGCTCAGGGAAAATTATGAGAATAAATTTCAAGCAATCCTAAAGTCTTACAGAGTCTGAAGACATATAATTAAAGCAAAAAGATAGATCTTAAGCACAGAACATTCTCATAGCCTCAGGCTACTACTTAAAGAAGAAAGAATAGAAGGAAATATACCAATATGTTAATGGCGGTTATCTCACATTAAGGGTGCTTTTTATTTCTATATTTGTGTGTTACTGTTTTCCAAGCTTTCTACAATCATTTGTGTGTTTCTTATGTAATTAGGAAAAAGCAACCCTGTTACTAAGTTAAAAAATAATGTCATCTTTTCACTTTCTAGGCATGTCTACAGGCTTAAAAGTATCCCCTGGAATTTCACCTTCCCAATGTGATCATGACCCTTCCTGGGGAAGAGGTAGGGAGGCATTCAGAAACGGTGACGGCCGATTCTCAATCTCAGCCCCCATTGATCCTCAGGACAAAAACACATCCCTGTCAGTGCTTTCTTCAATTTCCCTGACGCAGTTCCTTTCTGTCACTGACCTGCCTAACTCTGCCTCCTGGCCACACCCTCTCACAGAGGTGGATCCACCTCCAGTCTCTGAAAACGGCTCCCCTTTGAACCCCAAGACCTTGCCCATAGCTCCTGAGCGACGGCTGATTAGATCAGAGACACGTAACTGATTCACATTAAGACAACTGGATTTTCTCTTAGGAATCTGGGGTGGAGGCAATGAGACTGAAGTGGAGAATGATGAGCAGAGTTAAACAAGAATGGGATGGCAGAGCATTGGGACACAGGTGATGTGCAGCCAGTCAAAGCCACGAAGAAGCAAAAGCTAAGAATCTCCCCGAGGAAAGCCCTGGGCAGAGAACGGAACACAAACCCAGTGGCAATAAGAGGCCACACAGCTCCAGAAAAGCAGAGAAAGCAGCCCTGGTGCGGGTTGCCCACTCCCATTCCCCAGATGGTCTTTCTTTTCTTAGATGTCTGTGAAATGGACTGTTATGTCCTTTCAATAAATCTTGTTTACTTGAATTTGAGGAGTTTCTCTTCCTTATAACCAAAGATCTTTGACTAGGAAATTTCCCTTCTATTCAACTAACAGCCCAGCTTCTCAATATCTGCAAGCACCCATGCCTACAGAAGCCCATGGGCTAAAAAGTTCCCTTTCTACAGTGCTCCCTATATCCAAAGCTCCCCACCTTAAACCAACCAGGTCAAGCCATGCTTCAGCTCCAAGATGGGTGCAGCATCTCTGTACTCTCTACCTACAAGCCGAGTAAAGCAAGATCGGGCTACAGCCCTTGCCTTAAAGCCCATCCTGCATCTCCACCAAGAAGCATGCAGCGCCCTGTGACCTCATGCACTCTCCAAAGGCAGAAGTCTGCCCCTTGGGGAGAAGTCCCTGCAGGAGAGCCAAGGGCCTTGCAGTTACTGCTTCAAATCAGAGGAGAAAGGGAGTTTGACAGCTCCAAGGTAAAGCCTCTTTTTATTAAGACAACACAGCAAACTTTTTTTAACCACAGCTGACATCACTCTAATAAATCACCATCATGTCTTGTGGGATAGAAAAAGCCAAAACACTGTCACATTTGATTTTGCTGGCTACTCATGTCTCGAGAACAAACCATGTGTTTTTAATCAACAACGCTTTGTTTTGCATTTTTCAGACCCCAATACTCTTTAAATAGTTGCTTTTACCAGAGGGCTATTTTAAACCCGGGGCCAGCTTCTTTGCAGAGGACATTAAGAAACAGAACACCATGTTACTGTCTCCCTAGGCTCAACCCAGGCACTTTCTCTTCTGTAATTATTATATACTATGAGGATGTATCTGTCTGTTTCAGAGGGGGCTTTCCTCTTCCCTCTTTGGGAATTTAATTAGCTGCCTTCCCAGAAAGTTGGAGTTTTTTGGTTTCTCTAACAGGCAACCCGACTGGGTTATGGGAAAACGGCAAATTCCCAGCCAAAGGAAACAGAGAGAGTCACATCTGGGACTAGTATTCCTAAGGAGGGAAAGAGGCGGTGGCAGAGGAGGGGGACTGTCAGAGGAAAAGGAGCAATAAAACAAGATTTCCGAAATGGCACATGTCGATTTCTGCATGCAAACAGGCCCCAGACTTCTTGGAGGTAGATGTGCTCAAACAAGCTGACGGAAGCCTGCGTGGTGCTCTCCTCTGGTTTTCCAGAAATGGATAGCATCTCAAGGCAAGAATAAGCCGTGTGCAGGAAGCTTGCAGGAAAAGGGGTTCCTTGCCTGACCACTCGATATACCAGGACCTCGACAGTGGTGGGCAGCTGGGTTCATTGTGCCCAGATATCTGTTTCTAACAACCTGACTTTACAAAGACAATAAAAAGGAACTGAGACAGCTGGGCACGATGGCTCACACCTGTAATCCCAGCACTTTGGGAGGCTGAGGTGAATAGATCACCTGAGGTCAGGAGTTCGAGACCAGCCTGGCCAACATGGAGAAACCCCATCTCTACTAAAAATACAAAAATTATCTAGGCATGGTAGCACAGGCCTGTAATCCCAGCTACTTGGGAGGCTGAGGCAGGAGAGTCACTTGAACCTGGGAGGCAGAGGTTGCAGTGAGCCAAGATCGTGCCACTGCACTGCAGCCTGGATGTACAGAGCAAGACTCTGTCTTAAAAAAAATTAATAAAATAAAAATACTGAGACAGATGATCCCAACCTAGAGAAAAACTCTATACTGTTTGCTGAACAGTTAACTTAAGCCCAGTTGTACGGTCCAACCAAAGAGACAGGCATGACCACCATGTGGTTCTAATGTCAACTACCAGCCCTCAACCCTACAACAAAATTCTTTTCAGTGAGTGAAATCCTTCAACATGGGTCAGATCAGGGCTTTCTTCTTCCACGGTGGTCCTAATTGTTCATCCTCTGCTGATCAGATCATGTCACATGCTGCATGGCACATGGTGTGGGCCCTAGCTGGTATAACTAGCCTCACTGCATGCCAGATTCATCCTTTCCAGGGTCTTAGCAGAGAGTCTAGCTGCAGAGGACCCTCAGTAGCTCAAAGCTCATTTTTTAATGAGGAGTCTTCATCGGCTAGATACTTTGGTTATTCCATTCTCTATGTATCATGCCATTAATTCATGAAAGGTGCTGTAGCATGATCTTACTCCCTGGAAAACCAACTCTGCCAGTGTCTACTGCAAAAGTGCCTGCTCCCAAGCATCTTCTGCACCTGCGCTGAGAGAGCGGCAGTAGTGTATACACATCCCTGTCATTGGCTCTAGGGAGGATCTTCCAGGCTGAGTGCTGTCTGGAAGGCCATCTCCCATTGCCCAGAAACCCTTTGTTCCATGGTCAATTCTGTCTCCCTCAAACAAATGCATCCTCCGTTCCGTGTGCCTGTACTACCTGTCACTTTGCAGCCTCCCTGGGTTTTTACTGTGTTATCCTAGCCATCTGTGGGGGTTTCATTTGGTAATCCCTAAGCCCAGGTTAGGGATTACTTTTCCAGTTGAGTATTATGAGTAGGTATTTAAACTCATGGCATGGGTCCTCACTGTTCCATGGCAAATGTTTTTATTCATTTGATTATCTTCAAGAGTGAACTAGAAAGCTTGGAAACATAGAAATATTTCCAATATTTTCAAACTAGATAACTTGGAAATATTGGAAAATATCTTCTGGTTGCTATTTATATGGATATTCCAAACTGGATTCAGAAGGAGATATGTGTGTGTGTGTGTGTGTGTGTGTGTGTGTGTGTGTCTGTGTGTGTGTGTGTGTGTGTCTGTCTGTGTGTGTGTGTGTGTGTGTGTGTGTAGAGGATTGCAGATTCCAGGACTGGTACCTGGGAGGAACATTCTTAAGGAAGCCTCAGTAGTTTCCACCCAAGTTTCTTCATGTATTCATCTCCACTTGCTTCCCAGGGCCTCCCATCCATAGTCTTGGCCAGGCACACTGACGTATAAGGATCGGGGAAGGATAGAGACTTGCTCCTCAAAGTGTGGTCCATGATCGTGGCATTGGCATGCTTGGCTTGGTAGTAATGCAGAGGTCCCACTGCCCCACACCTTCTGACTCAGAATCTACATTTTATTTTTTTGAGACAGGGTTTCACTCCCATCACCCAGGCTGGAGTGCAGTGGTGTGTGTGCTCTTGGCTCACTACAACCTCCACCTCCCAAACTCAAGCGTCCTCCTGCCTCAGCCTCCCGAGTAACTGGGACTACCGGTGCATGCCACCATGCCTGGCTAATTCTTTTTTGTTTTGTTTTGTTTTTTTTAGACAGAGTCTCGCTGTTGTCCACCCGGGCTGGAGTGCAATGGCGCAATCTCAGCTCACTGCAACCTCCACCTCCTGGGTTCCGGCAATTGTCCTGCCTCAGCCTCCTGAGTAGCTGGGATTACAGGCACCCGCCACTACACTCAGCTAATTTTTGTATTTTTAGTAGAGAGGGGGTTTCACCATGTTGGCCAGGCTGGTCTCAAACTCCTGACCTCAAGTGATCCACCCACCTCGGCCTCCCAAAGGGCTGGGATTACAGGTGTGAGCCACTGCGCCTGGCCTGAATCTACATTTTAATAAGATCCCCAGCTGACATGTATGAACATTAAGTTTGAGACACTCTGGTATTTCTTAACCTTGGCTACACGTTAGAATCACCTGAGAACTTTGATAATACTATTGATGTTAAGGTTTAACTTCAGATCAGAACAACCAGAATTTCTAGAGGTGGGGCCTGGGCCTTGGAAATTTACCTAGTGATTTCAATGTACACCCAGGGTCAACACTATTGATCTTAGAAAAATAATCATTTCTTGAGCATCTACTATGTGCCCAACACTGATTAGGAGTTTTACAGAGGCCTGGAAGGGTTTCCTCCATGTCGGGGATGGCATGTCACATGTCCCACAAGTCCCATGCCACAGCAGGCATTTGAACCCAGAGCCTGAGCTCCAGACACCACCCATTCAGCTGTCAACCGCAGCAATATCCTCCCATCTGAGGACTTACTGACAAGCAGAGAAGCTCCAGGGAGCCCAGGCTGGAGGTATGCAATGTTCCTCTTACCTCTTATGAGCAAGCAAAACAGGCTGAAGTGGGAATGAAACTGTACACAAGAGCACAAATTTGAGAGTTGCTGCCACTTGCTCAGCTGGGGACCCACCCTCCCTGGAAAGGCCAGGTGCAGCAGCCCACAGTCCAAGATACACACCACTGGACGGAGCACCCAGCGCCCCTGCATTGTCCCATCTGGAAAAGCCAGGTCAGCCAGGTGAAGGACTGCAGCCGGGTTTAATGGAACACTGATGAACAAGACGTACTTATTAGTAAATAATAATTACAGGAGAGCAGGTGCCCCAAGGGGAGCACGTAACACGGGGGCCCTTTTGCTAATGCCTTCCGTGCGCCAACCCTGTTTGAAATTTAAACATCCCCGCTGTCAACACGAGCGTGTAAAGAGACCTGGAATTCTGTAATAGAAGCAGTAATTCTAATGCCTGCTGTTAATTGAAGGCTTCATCATTTACTGGGTGCTTTCACAGAAACTAATGCATTTAATCCCCAGAACAAGCCTGTGAGGCAAGGATTTTTCCTTATCTCATTTTCTAGACGAGGAAACTGATGAAGGGGCAGGCCCAAGTTCACGCAGCTAGTCACTGAGTCATGGAACCGGAATTTGAACTCAGGCCTTCGGAGACAAGGCTGGTGCCCTCTGCATTGCCCCACAGCTGCCCCCTAAACCATGCTAATAGCATCCGGTCAAAACCCCAATCCCCCCAGAAAATGTGCCCTGCACTTTGGAATTCTCTTTGCTGCTAGTCATCGGAGCCTATATCCCTCCCAGCCCACATCCTGTGTTCTGGCTGAACTCTTGGGAGACATTCTTATTGTTCCCAATGCTTCCCTTTTCGGAGTCTTAAGGCAGCTATGAGCAACAGTTTGGCAGCCCAGAAGGAGACCAAGGCAGGCAAAATCTGAAAAGTTTACACATAAGCATACACTCACAGAGACAGACACACACACACGCACACGCACTGCATTTCAATAGCGGCACATGTTCAGGGTAATGTTTTAAGTCACCCTCAAATTCTAGATGGAAGTCATGAGCGAAAGAGATCACAAACACTTCAAATATGGCTACGGAGTTATAAGCGCCATCACCAACTCACTGAAGATTAAGGAATCTGGGAACAAATTAGCCTGTTGTAGACAGTGACTTAAGGAGAAGTCTTAGGGAGGAGTCAGAGAAGCCAACAACTTTAAATCCTGTAAAGTTTTTTAATCAAGTTACACTATTATTTGAAATTGGCAGAACACCAATGGATTTAGTCCAAAGACATAATTTATGATTTTTTTTTTTTTTTTTTTTTTTTTTTGGTTTTCTTTTTTAAGGGCATTAGGGTTTTAGTTCCTTTTTTCCTTCTTCTTGAGGCTTTTTTTTTTTTTTGGCAATATGTCGCTTTCTTTTCTCAAATCTGTTTTCATCTAACATGTATAAAATGAAGCCAGTTCGAGAGAGCCCTACATTCCCCTTCTCCTCACACCCCAGAAGAGCTCACTTCTGGCCGGGCACAGTGGCTCCTGCCTATAATTCCAGAACTTTGGGAGGCTGAGCAGGGAGGATCACCTGAGCCCAGTAGTTCCATACCAGCCTGGACAACATGGCAAAACCTCATCTCTCCAAAACATTCAAAAATTAGCCAGGAATGGTGGCGTGTGCCTATAGTCACAGCTACTCAGGAGGCTGAAGTGGGAAGATGGCTAGAGCCCGGGAGTTCCAGGCTGCAGTGAGCTATGATCGCACCACTGCACTCCACCCTGGGCAACAGAGGGAGGAGACTCTGTCTCCAAAAAAGAAAGGAAGGCGAGGGGAGGGGAGGGGAGGGGAAGGGAGGAAGCAAGGAAGGAAGAAAGGAAGGAATGGGGCTCAGCCCTGTAGCCACAAGCAACATAACATAATTTTGTGCAAATGGCTATCTACTCCCACTGATTCTCCCTAACCATTCAGTTACTCCCTAGCAGGGAACGAGAGTGGGGTGAATGCCAAATCACCCTGAGATTATGAACCTTTCTCTCCAAGTGGCCCCCCTCCATTCCAAATTCCCCTGAAAGCCTTCCTCTCAGGAGTTTTGTCCCCACAGGCCTCTCAGCTCCAGGAGGCTGCAGGCCCCTCCTGGCCTGTCCCCACGCCCCAGACGCCTCTCTGAAGGCCGCTTTCCCTGCGCCTCCCTCACTTCCTTCCCAGGGAGCCCCCGCGAGGCTTTGGTGCCCTGGGAGCACACACATACATGCAACTCCCCTCCCACAGGCCCTGAGAAACCCTGCAGATCAAAGAGCCCAGCAGCGGGGCCAGGTGTCCGTCCTCCTCCACAGGCCACGATTAATCAGACCGCCTGACTCACAAGGAGATCAAACCCGGCACCCCGCCAGCTGTTGGTGAACGCTGGCCTTCAAGTTGCCCTCATTAAATTTCCTTTGCCTCTTGCTCTCCCTGCTGACTCCTGTCCCGTGACCATCTCACTCTTGGATCTTCCTCTCACGCTCTTCTCTCTCTCCCGCCGGCCTTGCAATTTCTGTTTTCCCCCATTTCCTTTCTTCGCCCTGTCTTTCTCTTGTTCTACTCACACCCTCTCCCCCACCTACCACCTCTCTCTCTTCAATTCATTTAAAATTCCAAAACCCCCAAGCCCCATGCCTGGAGAGTCCCTCCTGGACATCCTGCTCGGCCTCTAAAAGTTCCAGCAAGGAAGCAGCCCGGGACGTTGGTGCCAGGCTGCAGGGGTGGCCAGCCACTGAGGTATTGAGGAGGGGACTTCAAGGCCAAGGAGGAGTCCACCAATGCCAAGCTGAATTCTCACCTGACCCTCTTGGCAGCAGGCTCAGGCCTCTGCAGCAGCACTTCCCACCACACACACACACCATTTCCAGGCTGCTAGTCACTTCTTGTTTTCAAAAGACCTCTAAGCCCTCTTAGAGGGAGCTTCTCAATGTAGCCTCTCATTATTGGATCAGCGATCCAGTCCTCACTCCACCTGTCCAGTTTGCAAACCTCACCAGAAGAACCAGTTTCAACCAGAACAAGAAACGCAGTCACCTAGAAGCTGGAAACAAGGGGCAAAGATCCTTCGTACTCCTTCCATCAATGCCCAGAAAGAGGAAGGATGGGAACATTGGATCCTGACTTCCACTCAGCTGATGTGTTGCGAATATTTACTCCAGTTGTCTAAGGATTATTTTTATACACTTTTTCTTGCAACAAACACTGGCAAAAAAAAAAAAATTTAAATAAAAAAGCAAATGCACGCTGTACAGGCTGCAGGGTACTGTCCTCTCTTTCTCAGCCTCACTATATATACATCTACGGATTTTTTAACTTGTTTTTCATTTCAGCGGTTCTTAAAGCGCACAGGCGTGAGAAAACACAGATGGGTTGGAGCAGACTACGTTGTAACTGTGCAAAGAAGACATCGCACCATGTTCAAGATTTTCAGAAGTCTTGGAAGACCTCAGGATGCAGAGAGGTTTTTTGGTTTCGGTTTGGGGTGCTTTTTTTTCCCCTTTCCTCCTTATATAGTTGGAATTCGCTGCTTGTTTCCTCTCTCTGTTCTATTTCTATATCCCTGGTAGCACCTGCTGCCTCTGGGAACGCAGGGTCCCTTGGCCTCGGTGACGGGGTCACCGTGGCTGCCCCGGGCTTGACCCCACCTCTACCTGTGCCTGTTTCCCCAGCTGCGGGGAGGCGAGCCTGGCGGGAGGAGAAGCCATCCATCAACCCGCAGCAGCCGAGGCCCGAGTGAGGGCGGGAAGGGTCAGGGCCGGTGCGCACTTGAGCAGGTTAGAGAGGAGGAGGAGGAGGTGGTTACAGATTGTTGAGATATCAGCACTGGGCTTGATGGATGATGCGGAAGGAGGAACAAGACACTGTCCTCCCAGCCTCCTCTGGCACCAGGACAGAGCCCATGCCCCAGGTCTCCACCGACTTCTTCCCACTCCCCACCCCACACACACACCAGCCCCCTCCTCCCCAGCTTGCCTTTTCTTGCCTGCTCACAGCCCATCCGTCAAGCCCTGCCCTGAAGCTGACCTTTTGCAGACAGCAGCCAGCCTAAGAGAACCATCTCTTGCTGAAAGCTCTCGGCAAGGGCTTTTATGAACATGGGCAGGCCCGACACGGGCACCACAGCCACTCCCCTGCCCCTCTGCCTGCCTCCTCTCCCGTGAATGCTGTCGGTCCTGAGCAAGAAGAAAAAGGCGAGGGTGTGCCCAGATTTCTTTAGCAGTGCTCCTATTTCTCTCTCCGGGCCCCAAACACACTTCCAGCCCAGGTAGGCTCCGCCAGGTCTAACAGTCCCCTGGGAATTGTGGGTTCTTGTCTCACTCTGAAACTCACCCATCTATACAGCCTCACCTTCGCCTCTGCATCATCTGCCCTCTTAAAGGCAGTGATGGGGATTTCAGGAAAGGCACTGTGGCCTCCTCTGGAGAAAAGCTAAAGTTGAAAAAGTGCAAACAATGCTCATTGGCAGCGTGAGCTGAGGCAGGGAGAAGTGCTCTGAGCTTGGGCAGTGGGTAGACACACGGCTGGGCAGTTTCTGGCTGGCTGGGGGATCTGTTCATCTCGCTGGGACTCCAATTCTGGAGACCACACAGGTTGTCAGTCACGCCACTGCAACAGCACAATAGACCAGAGAGTGGGGACATGTTGGGGCAAACAGTGATGGAAGATGTTTAATAGAATTACCATTAGGCCTCGAGTTAATGAATCACAACTGCAAGAAATCATGATAATCCAGCAGGCATTAGTGACAGATTAGCTTCAAAGCTGCCATAAAAGTGCCATAATGCTTACCTAACGGCGTGATTAATTCTCCCAGTACATAATGGCTTTATGGGGGAACCAGGCACCAACAGAGGCTTGATGGAAAGCCAAGCCGAGATCCCAGAGCACAAGGGGTGTTCCCACCCTGCCCGGCCCATGTAGCTTCCGCTGTGCCCCGAGGCGACTTCAGCCACTGCATTGTGGTAGACAAGGTCGAGACTCAGGCTCACCCCAGAGCCATCTCACCAGGAGTCCCTGCCAATCTCTCCAATGCTGTGCCCCTTACCAAGTGACAGTTATCCTAAGAGGACACCCCAGTCCCCAAGATGGGCCCCTCCTATGACTAGCACTGGTGCCTGGAGAGCCCCACCCTGAGTCCCCCGATCAGAGGATCCAGCATGGAGAGATCTCAAAAGACTGCTGCACTGGGAACTTGCCACGACTTCTCCCCTCACTAGCTGCGTGACCTGGCAAGTCGTTTGACCTCTCTGGGTTCAGGCAGGCAGCTCAGAGTGTGCACGCTCACCACCAGACTGCCTCCCTATCTCAGCACCCATTTATTAGTCACTAACTTTTGTTCCAAGCAAGATCCAAATCTCCTTATATATTATTTCATCTACTGCCCATAACATTCCCATGAGATAGTTAACCCTGTTATCCTCACTTTACAGACAGGGAAACTGTGGCTCAGCAAGGCGAGGCAGCTAGCCCACAGTCCAACTAGGGATAGATATGGAACCAAGGAGTATTCCCTAGTTCCTTGCTTCTCTATCAACCCCCTTCAGCCCTAATAACACCAGTTTAACCTCAGGGGAAAAGCAGCTGCTTGTGAGACACCGAACATCATCTTTTATGAAAAAGACAGGATCAATACTACTCAATTCCCTGCCCCTTCCCCTTGGCAGTGGAGGAACCATGAGCTGGAAGACAGGAAATACAGATTCTCCTGCTCCTGTTTACCTTGACTCCGTGGTTCCCATAGTATTACCTAGGCACTTCACCATTCTGGGTTTCTATTTCAGCTTCTCTTTTAGAAAAAGGGAATAATAATAATAATAACAATAATAATAGCACTGTGCCTGCCTGGCAACAGGGAGCTGAGCCTCTGGGCCCCTGAAGGCTCAGATCTACTGGTGCCCAACAATCACCAGAGCCAGGGCCACTTTGCTGAATCGTCCCCAGACTCTACTTCAGAGGCTGCCACTGTGGTCCTCCCATCATCACATAAATATGGAGGCAATTAGCACGGAGCCCAGGTCCAAAGGGAATTCTCAGAGCCCTGTTCATCTTCATAACGTTGAAGAAAACCCTCCAGGAGGCCCGCGTCACTGCTGCGGTAGACTGGCTGCTTCTGGTCTGATTAACTAGGGATCCATGAGACTCACGCAGCTCCCCTCCCATGGCCCTCCCGTAGCCCACAGCGTTCAGGGGCACTCACCAGACTGCCACTGAGAAGTCTGCAATAAAAGACACTCCGTCTTCTCCTACCAACGCATCAACAGGCTCCAAACTTTCCCAAGCTCTAGACTCATTAGACCTTATTTTATTTTATTCTACTTTATTGTATTTTACTTAGCGATAGGGTCTCTCTGTCGCCCAGGCTGCAGTGCGTTGGCACAATTATAGCTCACTGCAGCCTCCAGCTCCTGGGCTCAAGTGATCCTCCTGTCTCAGCCTTCTAAGTAGCTGGGACTACAAGTACATGCCACCATGCCTGCTAATTTTTTTCATTTTTGTAGAGCTAGGGTCTTGCTGCGTTGCCCAGGCTGGTCTCAAAATCCTGGCCTCAAGTGATCCTCTTGCCTGAGTCTCCCAAAGCTCTGGGATTACAGGTGTGAGTCATCACACCCAGCCCTGTGTTCCTTTTAAATTCCAGAATCAAAGGGCAAACCATCACTCAATCAGCAAGTACTTACTTCCACAGGGCACCATAAGGAAGACCAAGAAGATCCACTTTATCCCTTTGCAGCCCTGGGTCCCAAAGTGGACATCTGCTAGCACTGCTGATGGCAGTCCCATTGCCAGTTCTGGGTAGGTTTTCTAAAGGCAACTATCTTTGTGATGGCCCATGCACCTCTCAAAGCCCCATTCTCTTGTTTGAGCTGATTGCCTGATGTGTGTAGAGCTGACTGCCTGATATGTGTCAAGCTGACCCTATCACCTTGGTTACAAAGCCATAAAATCCCAGGGTTGCAAGAGACCTCAAAGAGGTTTTTTCTGCCCCCTCCCAAAATCTAACCCCATCCACTATGAACTCCTCTTGAGTCAAATATATAGTTCTTATTTCAACATGCCATGCCCAGTGAAAGCTCAATAAATATTTATTGATGGTGGTGCCCATGATGAATTAACAGCCAAAGCTATAAAATTAAAGTTTCACACAAGGAGAAACCCCAGTGAGAAAGAAACTGCTAAATAAAGTTTACAATTTTTCAAAATGACAAGTGTTCACACACACACATGGTGTGGCAGACAGATGACCACCATTCTCTACCTCGCCTATTCCAGGAATCGGAAAACAAGAAAGTACTTCTCACAGAATATTCCTGCCTCCGTGGAGGGTGTGCTCAGCTTCTCAGAGGCCAATCAGCCTAGCCTGTCAGGATGTGCCTGGCCCTGGACCAAGCGTCTCACATTGCCTCCTTGCTGGAACCAAAAGCCAATGCAACAAAAACACAAAAACAAAATGGCGCTGTTTAGGGCTTTATCCAGTGCCCCAAATGGGCTAAAGTAAACACAAGAATATATCCAATTCTGAGGATGCTAAAACTTCAAGAAGGACAGACAGCTTAAAGGAGAATCCTTAACAAGATAATACACACCTAGAAAAAAAGGCTAGGGTGTGTAGCCATAAGGAAGACAAGAACTTTGAGATGTATTGAGTAGAGACCAGTCATCACGATCACAGCCAACCCTTGCAGCCCTTCCCCTGCCCCAGTGTGTTTATAGACATGAACACGCTGATTGCAGGTCTAAGAGCCTCCATGGTTCTTTTTAGAACCAACTGACAGAGCTAGCTTTTTTATTTCCCCAGCTCCCTGGGTTTCCTTGCATTGCGGCATGGAAGCACCAAAGCTCACTTACCGCTTTTCTTTCTCCATCCCATGTGACTTAGCAGGAGCTCATAGGAACTGCTCAATCAAGATCTTCTCATACCGAGCCACAGAGCTATCTGGATGTCAGGCAGAAGAGGGCCCTGCAACTCCTGATACCAAACCAGAGAGGACTGTTTACAAGCTGATCAGGTTCGTGGGCTAAAGAAAACCTCAGCAACTTGGAAGGGGGAAAACAGAGACGGCCTTGAAGAAATGGATTAGACCAGGCTAGACAACATAGCAAGACTATCTCTACAAAAATTTTAAAAATTAGCCAGGCATGGTGACATGTGCCTGCAGTCCCAGCTACTCAGGAAGTTGAGGCAGGAGAATCATTTGAGCCCAGGAGTTTGAGGCTGCAATGAACTGTGATTGCACCACTGCACTTTAGCCTGGGTGAAAAAAAAAAGAACAAGAAAAAAGAAAGAAGGAAAGGTAAGGGAATAGTTTCGAGTTTGTGCTAATCTTATAAAGTTAAGTGAGATCGTACCCCCAGATTCTCTCCCACCAGAGGGAGCTGGTTGGAGCCTGGTTTTGCATTAGCCTAAAGTGTTCTGATGCAGCACACTGTGGGGCTGGAGAGGGTTGGGTGGAGCTGGAGCAGACATAGAAAGGGAAAGCCCTTGAAAACCACAGACAGTGTCTTAGGAGGACAATTCCACCCTGCCCTTTCCCAGGTCCAGCCCTTCGGGCAATGTTGCAAAAGATCCCCCAAAAGAGCTTCTGCCTGGAGCAGGTCAGGAGCTGCAGTGTGGGGGTTCTAGGCCTGTGCTGCCTCTTCCAGGCTTCCGCTGGACACTAAGCCATTCTCTCTTTTCCAGTTCTTGTTCCTTGTCCAATCCTCGAGAACCTCCTATTTAAAAACTATGCTGGTGTTTGACCAGGTAACCAGAAATTTAGAAGACAGAGAGAGAGGCTGGGCACGATGGCTCACGCCTGTAATCCCAGCACTTTGAGAGGCCGAGATGGGAGGATCACTCGAGCCCAGGAGTTCGAGACCAACCTAGGCAACAGAGTGAGACCTCATCTCTACTAAAACTGATGAGAATAAATAAATAAATTAACTGGGCATGGTGGCACATGCCTGTAGCCCCAGCTACTCAGGAGGCTGAAGCAGGAGGATTGTTGAGCCCAGGAGTCTGAGGTTGCAGTGAGCTACGTTGCTGGGTGACAGAGTGAGACCTCTAGAAAATTTAAAAAAAAAAAAAAAAAAAGACAGGTTGGGGGAGTGGGGAATCTATGAAGCTACGGACAACGAACAGCTCATGGCATCACCCTATCCTCGGCTCAGTAGAGTTCTTCTTGCGGGAAGACCACAGCATGTCCATGGACAGAAAGACAACACCCACAGTCCACTTGGCAGCACTCACTGGGCTCTTCCCAGCCCAGGCCTGTCTTCCCTGGCTGCTGAAGGTGGTCTCATGATTCCGCTCTAATTTTTGGTGTGTGTTCCTGCCCAAATGGGGTGTCTGGTCTTGTCATGGCCAGTGTTTGCTGCAGAAGAGGACCTGGTACACTTTTATAGGAACCCAGTGGTTCCCTGGGGCCAGACTCTAATGCTGTCCAGATGCAGAAAAACAGAAGGGCCATTCAAAAACAACCGAAATATCAACACACTTTGAAAGCAGTCTGTTAGCACTTGCCATAAGCACAATAAACAAAACAATGAAACCATCAGAAAGCACCGTGAGACAGTCCGGCTTTAGGAACTTGGCTTTGATGGCTTAGAAAAGCAAAGAAAGGGGGCAGAACCAGTTCCCACTTGGGCTGAGGCTTGTTTATTCTGCTTATCTGAAGTCAGAGCTAACAATCCTCATCTCGATGAAAGGACCTAGAAGTTTCTCCCTCGCAACTGGCCCCTCTGCAGAGTGGGGCGGCCTTCTGCAAGTGGTCAGTTTCTGCATGTGACCCATAAAACACCCATTTTATAACAGGACTCCCGAACGTTGAAAGACCCTTGTTTCCTCTGTGTTCCGTCAACAGATGAGTGAGCTCAACAAACAAGAGCGTCGGCTGGAGCCCTTACCTGGGTGGGCTGGTGGGAGGGAACCCTGAGGCAGGGTTCCAGTTGCCCCCTCCTCAGCAGCTAGCTACCCTAACCCTAGGTGAGTCTGAGCAGCAACCGAGGGGGCTGTTGGTTCTGCCCAAGGCCCCACTGCTGAGACATTTGTCCTGCTTTGGAGGGAGAGACCGACCGAAAGAGAAATGTCACCCGTCTGCCCAGCAGACACCGCACACCATCTTCCAATCTGAGCTGCGGAGCTGGAGCTGGGCCTGTCTCCCCAGGTGAAATGAGGCCGCCTGTTCACCACAGTCACTCAGGGTTATTTCCCACTGTCTCCACGGCGCAGGCTTTGCTTAATTCCCAAAGTGGGTGCTGGCCAACTCATCTATCAAATTACCCTGCCAGTGATTTAAGTGAGCTTAGTTCATTTGGGTGCCGTCCTCTTGCCTTTTGACTCTTAGTCAAGTAAAATAGGGGATTAACCAAAGGGGCGTAGGGGTACCTGACGTGGCTGTCTGCTGGGGGAGGCTGGAGGGCACCGGAAGTCAATGTGCCCCGATGGCAAGGTGAGAGCCTGGGAGACCCAGGACATGGGCTCAGGTGCTCTGCTGTGCCCTACAACCGTAGGTCCCTGTCACGCATCCCCCCGCCCCCCGCAACACACACACACACAGTGGCCCTTAGTCTCCTAAGCCCCATGGGTAGATGAGTCAGAAGACTCTACTTTGTTCTTCCTTCCTAATTGAAAAAGGGGGAAAAAAAACAGAACAAAGGCACTAAACATACCTAGAGCAGGAACTCTTCCTTTTCTGCTCCAGGCCTGAAGACTGCAGTCTGCTTTACCATTATCCTCTTTCTTCTCTGTAGAATGTGTGCAGTGTCTGCCAGTTCAGTATGAATCCAGCTGTTTGCCTGGAACAGACTATTACCGATTCAGCAACAATCAGTAAAAATTTAATGTGCCCAATTGCCACCCTTTAACTCCTTCCCATATCTGAACGGATGGGGATAATCTTGAGACCCAACCCCCAACTTCCCCAGATGCCTTTCGATCTATTGTAAATGCCACTCCCAGCACGAAGGGCCTACCCCCTCCACTCCTGTCTGGCCGGATGGGGACCAAAACAGCAAAGCCCAAGAGGCTTAGGCTCGGGTGCCTTCCAGAGTGGCCACCTTTCCATTGATTGGCTTCCTGTGGCACAGAAACATCCATAGGATACGGATTTTTGGAGTGAGAAACTTGTGATTCAAACCCCATCTTTAGCCCACATTAGCAGTCGGGCTCTTGATGGCTAATTCATCTAGTGTAAGGACTAAAAGAGGTCACGTCTAGCCAGGACCAAAGCACAGCCCAGCACAGAGTACATGCAATAAATATTAGCTGCTTTATTCTCATCTTTGCCAAAATTCAGCTGTCCATCAATCCACAGACAAGTATTTGTCAGACGCCAATTAAGCGCCCAACACAATGGGACTTCAAAGGATACAGATAAATATATCAAGATCACTGCCTTGGAGGCACTCCCAGGATAATGGAGAAGATAAGCAGATCTTTAGAGAGAGAAAATGCTTTGACAACACAGACTGACATTCTTATGGGGGCCAAAGGGGCCTATACCAGCTTAGAGTCATCCCCATGGTGCTGCTCCTTCTTGACTAGGTGACCAGGGGTCAGTTACCTAACCCCTCTCAGTCTTGGGTTCCTCATCTGTAAAATGAGGAAAATAACATCTATCTTATCGGGCTGTTGTAAGGATTACATTAAATTAAATAATTTAATTGAATAATTTAAATTGAATAAGTTAATTTAACATGACCCTTATCAGCTGTGTAACCTCCTATGGGAAATGTGGATAATAACTGACCTGTTAGCCAGGTGTGGTGTGGCACACCTGTAGTCCCAGCTACCTGGGAGGCTGAGGTGGGAGGATCCCTTGAGCCCAGAAGGTCAAGGCCGCAGTGAGCCATGACAGTACCTCTGCGCTCCAGCCTGGGTGACAGAGTGAGACCCTGTCTCAAACAATAATTATAAAATAATTGCCCTCCTTTGTAGGGATGTTCTACAGATTAAGTTTGTTAATACATGTAAAGCTGTTACTACCCTCTAGGATGTAAGTGCCCTGAGGGAAGGATTTTAGTGTGTTTTATGCACGGATACATTCCAAATAGAACAGGGCCTGGTACACAGTAAATAATACTAGTTGACTGAATTAACTGTTGAGTGCCTTAGGGGAACAGAGCCATTCCAAGAAGGCTTCCTGGAGGAGGCAATGCAGAAAGGTGAGCAGGAGTTATCTAAGCTGAGAAGATGGAGGGGGCTACCGCAGAGGAAATAGGCAGGATCCAGGACCAAGCACAGGGGAACAGGAAGCCTCAAGCAATCTAGCATTTGCAGAATAAAAAGTACAAGTCAGGCAGGGTCAGGAGGTAGAGGTCCTCTTCCAAATGGTCCAGTGGTTGATCTTCACCGGGCCAAGCACAAACACACCCAAGACACATACCCGGGAGAAATGCGAGCATCTGGAAAAAAAACAACCTCCATCGGCCCCTCCTGAGGCCTCCAAGTCACTGGACCTGATTCAGGAGAGCAGAAATAGCATTTCCTGGGAGCCCTTCGCCTCTGGGGAAGGTCCGGTCACCAGGGACCCTAACCCATCTGTCTGCGAGATTTCCAGCTCACTTGGAGAAGGAGGCAAACATGCCTGTGAACTCTGACCCCATCAATCCCAGCAGGAGCTGGGGAAGAATTTACATCTTCAAAGGTCCTGCTAAATGTTAGCCAACAGCCTCCTCCCAGCCCCCAGCCCTCACCTCCTCACCCTCTGGGCCACCAGGGGTCAGGAACTAGGGTCACACCTGGCCAGGCCTAGTCAGGGCCCAGATTCCATCCAGCATCTCATCAGCAGAGCCATCCTGCTCCCTCCCTGCCACACCCCTTTGCCTCCACACCCACACTTGGACCAGGAGCTGGGAAGACAATGGCCACCGCGTAAGGGGGCTTCAGACAGGGGCTCGGGCTGTCCACCCTGGAAAGAGTCCTGGGTCCTGGATCAAACCAGGGAGTGAGACAGGCCCTTAGACCAGGGTCAGCTCCAGAGACTGCCCCATCAAATAGGTTTCAGCGACCTCTCCCTGACCCCCAGTAAACTCCAGTTGTTCCTCTGATCTCCTGGAGACAAGGAGACCTGTTAACTTTTACCAGACGCCTTTGACAAGGGCACTAAGAAGAACCTGGGAGGGTGATTTGCTCACGTGTCAGAGCTCGGACCAGCGGTCACTCTGACCAGCTCCAGTCAGCCCTGGAGTTCAGGCCATAATACCTGCCCCTTCTCATGGGCCACAGGAGGTGTGAGGACAGGGCTCTGGGCCCAGCAAGCCAAAAGGGGAGCCCAGGCCCTCAGGATCACCCCACACTGGCCAATGACTTGGGTCCTACCTCAGCTTTCAGTTTCCCCTGCGGATGGCTCTCAGGACATAGTGGCCTCAGTTCACAGCCCTAAGCAGGGGCTGCCCTGGTGATTTTGCAGATGAGCATTTAAGAGCATCCCCCTAGAGGCGGGGGCTTACTGTGGCAGACTGCAGCCCCGAGATCCATGGCTCTGAGTTGCCACTGTTGACCTTCGTCCATGTGGAGACCATTTCCCAGCTGGTGCTGGGGAAGGGCCAGGGACAAAGCCAGTGGCACCTCCAGACTTGCCTCCCTGCCCTGCCTCTTCCATCCCAGCTCCATCAAAGTCCCCACAGCTTCTCCCTGAAGGGGAGCAAGCACTGGCAGGTATAGTAGACCTAAAGCCTCAGGGGCTCTGCCAATCATGAGCTGTGTGGCCTGGGAAAATCACTCAGCCTTTCTGTGCCTCAGTTTCCTCACTTGCAAAACAGTGGACAGAAGGTCTCCAAGATCCCTACAGTTTTACCTTCTCTGACTCCAAGATTCCTCCACTCCCATCCCCTTTAAAACTCTTCTGTTCCTACCAAAGAACTTTATAGCCATGGGAGATTACCCAGTTTAAGCCCTTTATTTTAAAAATGAGATAGCTGGAATCATGAGCTGAGTGGCGGGGAGTGAGATGCCTCAGGGCAGAGCCCGGCCTGGAATCCAGGCCTCCAAGGACTTTGATCTCTATGCCTGGCCAGCTGTAGGCTCAAAATCCCCTCCGGAAGTCACCTCCTCAGAAGGTGCACATCAAAATTTGCCTGGCATCCAAGACCTACCCACCCACTGGCCTGCCACTAGTCTGCGCTCTAACTGCCCCCGGGACCACCTCCCTCTCTAACCTGATTCACTTGCTGTCCCCAGCAGGTCCTGGGCTCAGTCTGGTCCTGGGCCTCTGCTTGGCAAGGCCCTGCACAGATCACCCCACACCCTCCCCTTGCCTCAAAGCTTCCTCCCTAGCTGCCTCCCTGCCCTTCTACCTGATCTCCCACAGGCCCTGTGTCTGAGTCCTGGTTGCTTGCTTCAGCTCTTCAGCCCAATCTTAAATACACTCCACCTCCCACCTTCTCTACACAGCCCACAGGCAGTGGGTTGCATTGGTTTGGAGCTGCACATAGCGCTTGGCAGCCTGGGGTTGAATCCTGGCCCTACCACTCACTAGCCACACGGCCTTGGGAGAGCTACTGATTCCCTGGTGCCTCCGTTTCTTCTTATGAAAAGGGCATAACAGGAGTTCCTAGCTCAGCCTGTCACTGTAAATACATGCAATCACCTAAAACAGTGCCTGGCACGTAATGTGCGTGTGTGTGCATGTGTGCATGTGTTATGTTTCATGTGTATCTATTTCCCAACTGGACTACAAGTTTCTCTGAGTTCAGATATAAAAATGTATTTCAGGCCAGGCTTGGTGGCTCACACCTGTAACCTCAGTACTTTGGGAGGCCAAGGCAGGAAGATTGCTTGAGCCCAGAAGTTCAATATCAGACCAGCCTGAGCAACATGGTGAAACCTCATCTCTTAAAAAAAAAAAAAAAAAAAAAAAAAAAATGCTTTAATTAGCCAGGCATACTAGCATGCACCTGTAGTTCCAGCTACTCAGGAGGCTAAGGTGGGAGGATCACTTGAGCTCAGGAATTTGAAGCTATAAGGAGTTCTGATCGCAGCACTGCACTCCAGCCTGGGGTACAGAACAGGACCCTGTCTCTAAAATATATACATAGATATAAAATAATAATCGACTTCTTGCTACCTTCTAGAACTGTGGTGTTGCAAGTGAAGGAGGCATTCAAAACTGGATGGACAGTTCTGTAAGAACTCTAGGGCTAGGGGTGGCTCAGCACTGGGATGAACTAGCTTGGGACTGGAATGCCACCCATCAGCACACTTATAGGACTTTGGGACAGCACAGTCTCCCATCAGAGGATTCCCCAAGCCATGAAGATTCCCCTTAAAATTCTAAATGCCCCTTGCCATCTCCTATCCCCAGCAGAGCCCCTTACATAAATTCCGTTGCTCCACCTGCTCTGCTTGGTGCCCAGCCCTGCCCCTTCCTGCTCCCCACACCCCACAGACAAAAGACTGTGGGTGATTGATGATGACAGTGACCCACCACTGACCCTTCCAACACAGTCCCACTGCTGCCCATGAGGTGCTCAGCCCACAGCCTCCAGGGTTGTTTGAAATGCAGACCCCCACCCTATGGGGCTGCTGGTTTTCTTCCACGTGTGAAGTGGGATCTTTGATGTGTGCTCTACTGGGGTCTCTCCAAAGGTCTGGGTCCTGGGATCACTGCCTACAGCAGCCTAATCACCAGTCTGCCTTTATGTGGTTCAAGGCATGAGGCTAGACAGATCTGAATTCCAACCCCGACTTTGGGGCACAGTTACCAACTCTGTGCTTCTCCCATCTCCGAACCTCAGATTCCTTATTGTGAAGAAGAGACATAAGATATGGCCCAGAGAATCATTGGAAGGTTTAAATTAGATAATACATCAAGCTTTGGCCACAAGGAGGACACATTGTAATCAATAAATGATTTTAGCCATAGTGAACAGGAGGAGGCTGAGGAGGAGGAGGAATAGAAGGGGGAGGAGTAGGAAAGGGAGGAGAAAAAGGAGGAGGAAGAGATGGAGGAAAAAGAAGAGGAGATGGAGGAGGAAAAGGAGGGGGAGGTGGAGGAAGAAGAATAAGAGATAGAAGAGAAAGAGGAGGAGATGAAGGAAAGAGAAGAGGAGATGGAGAAGGAAGAGGAGGAGGAGATGGAGGAGGAGATAGAGGAAGAAGAAGAGGAGATGGAGGAAAAAGAGGAGGAGGAGATGGAGGAAAGAGAAGAGGAGATGGAGGAGGAGATAGAGGAAGAAGAAGAGGAGATGGAGGAAAAAGAGGAGGAGGAGATGGAGGAAAGAGAAGAGGAGATGGAGGAGGAAGAGGAGGAGGGCATGGAAGAAAAAGAAGAGGAGATGGAGAAGGAAGAGAAGGGGAAGGAGAAGGAATAAGAGAAGGAGGAGGAGGAAAAGAAGGAATGGGAGGAGATGGAGGAGGAAGATAATGAGGAGGAGGAAAAGGAGGGAGAGAAGATGGAAGAGGGAGAGAAGTTGGAGGAGGAAGTGAATGCAGAGGGATGAAGATGGAGGAGGAGGAGAAGAGGAGGTTGTTGTAATCATGGAAAGGCGGGGGGGTTGTCTGTGAGGACTCACTTTGACTCATTCTGTCCTTCTTCTTCCTCTTATACTAACCCCCTTGATCTTCCTTCCCCCAGAAGAGAGGCATGCCAAGCATCTTCCTTTTGCATGCGCGCGCGCGCACACACACACACACACACACACACACACACACACAGAGCATGTTACCAGCAGCTTTTTATTTAACTTTCTCCCTGCCCAGAGCTTCTCTCACTGGCTCTTTGGGACAAGCCAGCGCCGTGGAGCTGTCTCTTTTTCATTTCTTAGCCTCACTGGCCATTCCAGGTATTGCTGATGGGACTCATGGCCCTTACAGCCAAGCTGCCCAAGACTCGGCTTGCTTTTTTTAAAAAAAAAGAAAATCTATTTCCACTAAACCACTGAGCATTTCATACGTCATAATTTTAAAGCCACTTGTTTACCCATTTCTTCCGTTTATTTGCCTAGTCCTTAAGAAATATTTGGTTGATATGACTTCTTGGAACCAACTGTTGGTGCCCAACTGAAAGGGATAGAAGCCTCTGGACTTGGAAGTTCCGCTGAGGATGAGGGCGGCCGCCATTTTGAAACGAACAGACTCCAAGAGCACGTTCCACTGGGCCTGCCCCCGCGATCTTCAACAGATTTCCGTGAAATGTGACCCATGAATAGCAGTTACCTGGAGAGAGAGCTCTGAAGCCGATGAAACCAGTAGAGCCACTGAAGGCACCTGGTATCTGTCCTGCAGGGAGTACAGAAGAGAGAATCAGAAACACACCTGTGATGTCATTCCCATGAGGCCACTTACAGCGGGCAAAACATGGCTTGAGAAGAGGGGGTGGGTGACTGGGGCAAGCAGGAAAGTAGAATCGTGTTTGCATTTTAGAGGAAGGAAGGGTTGGCCTACCGCAGATTTCCAGCCCCATGGCCATGCATTTTCTCTCCACCGCTCTCTAATCTCTCTCTCCCTCCAGATATACCTCTCTTTCTTCCTCTCTCTCCTCTCAGCCTCTTTTTCTCGTTCTGCTCCCTTCTTCTCTCCGTTGACCTACCTCTGAGTTCCAGCCCAGCCCCACAAGCCCTACATTTGCTTTTTCTCTTCCCTCCTCCTCCTTCCTCTCTCTCTCTCTTTCTCTCTCTTAGGCCTCGCTCATGGGGACTTTAATGACATGAGAAACCAGACTTTGTATACTCTTCATGGTAAGGGAATGAGGAGGGACAGATGAAAGCCCAGGATGAAAGAACGTTGCAAGGCTAGAATGAGATAACCTCGTTAAAGAATGCCCATAAACATCTCTGAGAAACACCTTCCCCTGGAAAGGCAATGGTGAAGGAGGAGATTTTTTTCAGGCATCCATTCCAGGAAGCTCATAGGACAAAGAGATTTTTCCCTGAAAGAACCCCAGAGATGCAACTTTGTCTCTACTCTCCCGTCCCCACATCCCAGGATGTTCAGAGCAGGGACGATGGGGCCGTGATGGGGAGAGGGCCTGGGGGTGAGGAGCTTTAAGAACTGAAATATAGAGGCCCCAAGCAGAAGCACTCATCTACTCCCCCTGGAGCAAAATGAACCCAGGGAGGAGGAGGAAGAGGGTGAGGGGAGCTTTCCAAGCCGAAGGAGTCGCTGAGTTAAATTACAGGGGCCTGGGAGGGATGATTAACAGCTCTCATGGTTTTCTGCTTCACAGCCATTACTCACTCTAAACCTGAGGCTTCTCGGTTACATAGCCCAGCGCGGGCCGACCATTTTTTCCATTGACTGAAAACACATTCCGACTGAAAACAAACTTTGGATCCCCGAGGCTTGGCAGGCCCTGGGTCCTCCTCCATATTTAATCAACGGGAAGCTAAACACTTTCAATCTGTGATGGCTCATTTGGACGGGGTCTCGGGGCTTTTGCTTGGTGCCAGATATAATAACTCTCCTTTCTCTTTTCTAAGGCCTATTTTATAATTTTGCTGTTTTTCAATGTCAAACCCGTCTTTTGAAGAATTTTTATTGGATTTCCTGCTAGACTTCAACGAGGATTTTTCTTGCTTTGGCAGAAATATCAAGCAGAACAGGGGAAAAACTCAATCGTCATCTTGGAAAGTTGCGATGTGTGTGTGTGTGTGTGTGTGTGTGTGTGTGGAGGGGGGAGTCCTTTGTTTGCACACAAACAGGTTTCTGGAATGCTGGAGCCCCAGTTGCCGGCTTCGAGGGGCCCTCTAACTTCTGAGTCATGGGGTGAAAGTTGACATGGCAAGGCAAATGGATGTGGGAAGAGAGAGGAAGTTGGAACAGGATAAGGAGGAGAGAGGCATGAGTGTGTGAAACAGCTCAGGGCAGTTAGGATTCTACTCTCGGCCCCGGGCACAAACTATGACACCGCCAGGCACAAAAACTGCTGGGGCATTGAAGGCCAGGGAGACACTGCCCACTCGGGGCAGCAGGCAGACTCTTACCCAACAGCATGGCCCCCTCAGAGCTGGCAAAACCCCAAGAAGGGGCAGGAAGGCCCCGTCCCAGAGGCTGCCATTCTACTACCATAGCCGTGGGCTGTGTGCCTGCTCAGGGCAACGCTGAGATCTTTAATTTTTCTTCACAGAGATTATTCCCCAGAGGAAGCAGCTTGCCAGTGAATGACAGCTTTTGTTTGCTCATGTTTTCCTCTCCTCCCAGAGTCAACTTTCAGAATATACCAGGATGTTCCCTCTCACTTGACTTTCTTTTCTTTTCTTTTCTTTTTCCCCACTGGAGGAAAGAGGCTCCACAGCATATTATCCAAAGGCGAGGGGGGTGGGGTTTTTTGTCCAACAGTGAGAGAGGGGAGAGAGGAGCCATTGATCTTTTTGTGTTTTACGTTTTTGCTTCTCATGCTGAGATGTTGTAATGGCACTTCATACCTCCTCGGTCGCTGTTGTCTTCACAATGCACAGAACATGTGCCATGTCATCTCATCCTGCTCTTCCTACACAACCATTCCATGGGGTAATACTGGTTTTGGAATTGCCATTTTAGAAGTGAGCAAACAAGACTCAGATCAAGTGACCCAGCTCAAGTCACATGGGCAGGAAGTGGACAAACCAAGGTCTGAACCAAAGTTAGTGGTTTTTCTACCAGGCTACAAAATGCAATGTTGCAGGGATCTGCCTGCCCCATGAGTGAGTCCTCTCCCCGTGATGGGTAGAGTTCTCAGTGTAGATTGCCTGGGGCAGAACACACTGAGAGTTGCATGGCGACTTTTACCACATCCACCAACTACAGATCAAAGTCGCTGCAGGTCAGTCTATGAGACCAGGCGTCCAAAGCATCTAAGCCACTGCTCCCGACTCCTTCCACTTCCAGTGGTAAAAAGGACTCAAATAGACCCAATTCACAAACGTTTTATGGAATGCCCACTCAGGGCTAGAATATTGAAGGATTTGGTGCAAGGAAAAGATACCCTCCCTGCTCTTAAGGAGTTTACAGTCCAGATGAGGGGACAAAGCAAGCAGAGAACCCTAGATCATTACAACTGCTAAGAACCTTGGAGATCAGCCATCTAAACCCCGTGTTTAGCAGTAAGGCTATGGGACTGTTCAGGAAACTGAGGAATGGATCAAGAGGGGCAATAGTAAACAGTGTTGCATTTCATGCTGAAGAGTACAATGGGGCGGTTGGCGCAGTGGCTCACATCTGTAATCCCAGCACCTACGGAGACCAAGGCGAGAGGATCACTTGAGCCCAGAAGATTGAGACCAGCCTGGGCAACATAAAGAGACTGTGTCTCTACAAAAAAGTGTTTTTTAAAAAATTAGCCAGGTGTGGTGGCGTACATCTGTAGTCCCAGCTACTTGGGAGTCTGACGGTTGGAGGATGGGTTGAGCCCAGGAGGTTGAGGCTGCAGTGAGCCGTAATCATGCCATTGCACTCCATCCTGGGCTACAGAGGGAGACCCTGTCTCAAAAGAAAAAAAAAAGAGTGTGGTGGGGTCTGCAAGCTGGTCAGAGAATGCTAATTGGTCCGGACACATTCTAGGAGAACATAAAATTTGGTCTCCATCTTGAAGCATATGTAGATGGACAGAAAGACAGGAGCCACAAAAGCAGAAGGAAGAAGGCAGACTAAAGTCTAGTGTGTCTGCGGGACAGTGAAGGGCTGGACTTGAGAGATAGGGAGGAGAGGAAAAAACCAAGGCTGAAAATTTGGATGAAGCCAGACCCTGGAGGATCTTCAGCAGTCAGGAGGAACATGCATGCAAAGCCAGAGAGAAGATACTTGATGGTCAGCGTTTCGGGGCTTACTGACCAGTGAAACCCTGGTCCTGTAATTCTCTAAGCTCCAGACCATTTCCTCCACAGCCACACCTACCAACCCATCTAAATTGACACCTCCGGAGGCTGGGGGCACACAGAGGTCCCACTGCACACTATGCTCTGAGTCTGGATTGAGTAGTGCTGCCGCGGGGTTCACCTAGAGCAGCACATTCAGGTCATCCGGCCTCCCACCCACCGTTTACCCTTTTCTCATTCCTGCAGCCACCACCTCCGTGTTTCTGTGAGGTCCTAAACCCCAGCCCCTCCTCCCTGGCTCTCCAGGAGGTCCCAGGCTAGGACTGGTTTGACCAAGCTGAAAGAGCAAAGAGTAAAAAAGCCAGGGAGGAGGAGGCTGCTCTGGGGTCAGTAGGATCTCACATTGGCAGACTGGGACATCAGAGAGGAGCCCCTTCCTGCAGGACAGCAGAGACACTCACAGTGAATGGGCATCTGGGGCCAAATTTCTCTAGTGCACGGGGACCCTAAGGGCACGAAAGCCGGAAGAGGACCCCGCTGTGTCCCTGGCCTCCTGCTGCACTCCTGTGGCTTGAGCATCTCCATCAACTGTTGCTCTTTTTTACCTTGTGCCTCACTTTACCCATTTTAGCCTAAAAACAAGAATGCCTGCCCTCTTCCTTCTTAACCAAGACTGAGATGAGGACAGGTCAGACCCTTCAGACCCATGGTTTCAGGGACCAGGTGTGGCAGCTGTTGCAGCTAAAACTCACAGTGACCGTGGTAATGTTATCGTTTCTCTGCTTCCAAAAACAAAGCGTGTCTGTGTTCATTAACAGCAATTCTTCTAGCAATTCCAACCTGAACGAGAAGCACGACCTCCTGGGGTTACATCAGCAGCCTGGCCTTCCATCTTCCTCCTCTAAAGAAACATTCCTGCCACCCTGAGCATCAAGGCCTCGGGTTCCTAAAGCCCAAGACGCTTCTTCTCATTTACTTCCCTCGAGGAAGAAAGACCAGCCCATCCACCCTCATTTCCCACCCAAGGGCACCGCGAATGAAGCTTGCCCACCCAACCAGGCCACCGCCATTAATTTCTCTCTGCCCTGCTCTTACATTCTCCTCAAGGTTTTCAGTCCCCTAGAGAGGATCCCTTCCCTCTTTTCTTTCCCCATCTTTCTTTTTTCCTTCCTCCAGCCCGCATTTTCACCTCCCTCCACCATTGTTTGAGGTTAAGAAGCATGCTACGGTGTTCCGTAAATTACTTGGCAAGAGTAGACAACAAAAACAAAATATAATTCAGATTACAGTCACCCTCCCGCTGAAATGATAGTTTATTAAATAAATGGCGATGCTGCCTATCAACCTTGCTGGCAACTGGTCCTCTCATATTCATCTTTCTGGGGATGATTTAGGATCCACCTGGGTCCTCCGAGAAGATTCTCCCATCATTTCCTTCCCATCTCTCTGGATCATGCTGCTGGGCTTGGCGCAGTTGACAAATTCCCCAAGTAATCCCTCAAAAGATTGGAGAAATGCTCCGAACGCTCCATTAAATTTATTTTCCATGCTTTAAGAGACCCAAAACTATGTCCAATAAATAAGTGTTCCCTGTGATTTACTGAAATGCTCCTCTGATTTAAAGTTATAGGGGGAAAAATATGGCGCCCCTGGGAGAGAAGGACCAGCCTCGCAAGTGAGACCAGATGTGAGATTTCTGCCCGGGGAGGGGAGAAGAGGGGGAAAAACCAACCCAAGTGGTGGAGGTTTGAAAGTGACAATGTCTGAACCCAGGTTCTCGGCTTTAACAT
This sequence comes from Macaca thibetana thibetana, assembly GCF_024542745.1. Taxonomy (NCBI): domain Eukaryota; kingdom Metazoa; phylum Chordata; class Mammalia; order Primates; family Cercopithecidae; genus Macaca; species Macaca thibetana. Next base: position 105,832,518 of record NC_065585.1, on the reverse strand, counting down.
AAAAAGTCCCCAGTTGAACATTCTTTCTCACAAAATTTATTGTGGTTGTAGTTAGAGGGGGAACCATCAAAAGAGTAATTCTGGCCCTTGTTTTGCAGAGCTCTTTTGATAAATATGATACTTAGAAATATGCCTCCCACTAGACAGAAAAGCCATATAGTTAAAATGAAGTAATCTGTCAGTAAACTCGCTAGAATCAAAGCCAAAATGAAACCTGTAAAAGGAGAAGGGGGAAAAAAATCTCCACTTAGAAACGTTTGAGTCAAGCAGGGGAGAAGGTAGAGATTAAGAATTGTCCTTTATTCAGATATTTTTATCTACGGAGTTAAAAGCGGAGATTTATTTTTAAAAGGGGCTATTTATGTTCCAATCTCCAACAGATGGGTCTGTGTTCCTGCCTCGCTCATGCAGCTCAGGCTCAGCAAAAAAACAGCTTCTCTTCTCAGCTGAAACTTACCCAAAAGAAGGAGGAATAAAAACTTTGGGAAACAAATGTAACCTTTAGAGCTGCTTGGTAAATATTGGAACTGTTTACAATGGAGGCCCAGATGTGTCAAAACCGAGAAACAAACAGGAACCGGGAAAAGCAGATGTGAAGACTAGACATGTCTACATGTTAACCATGTATTGCATATGTGTATGTGTGCACACGTGTCACTCATGTACTGATTCCCAAAGGACTGGATAACTTCTGCCAAGAAAATTTCCACTGGCGAAGAGACATCATCCATAGGTTATCCCAAATAGTCCTATCTTAGGAGTCCATTTCTCTGAGTCCCTCTTCACGTGATCAATCACTTGTTTAGAAAATCTTTCTCATGGTCAGTAACAGAAAATTTTTACAGTAGCGCCACTGGTGAAATTACCCTCAAAGCATTTCTTACACCAAAAGAAACCAAATTTCATGACTGCATCAGCGACTGGGCTAGCCACTCGGGAAACAGGTTCCCAAGCCTTCAAGAGCTGCCAAGCCATCCCAGAATAAAGCGCCGCTCCTCACCCAGCAGCAGGCTCTGGTCTGTGCAGCTTCCACAAGGCCTCGTCCCAGGAAAAGCCTCCCTGCTTCCCAGGGACTTCCCCATTCCTGTCCCCAAAACAACGCCCGAGGCTGCCAGCCTAGAGAAAGGGAAGTCCCCACCACCCCGTCCCAGGGTGGGAGGCAGGAAGACATTTACCCCACCTGCCCGACAAAAAGATTAAGACCCACAGTGTGTATACAGCCTCGGGCCAACTACAGTTTTCAAATTCTCCACTCCCTCCACTGGCATTTGTCCTAGAGTGAAATGTGCCTAAAATGAACAGGAGAAAGGGGATAACAGAGGGGTGTCAGAGAAGGGGTCTTAAATATCAGATGACCCCAAATCTGATGCTGGTTCTGCCATAAAGTGTCTATGTGACCTGAGACCAGTGGCTTCACCAACCGGAATCCCAGTTTCTTCCATCTGTGGGAAGCGTTGAACCGAATGACCTCCTGTTTCTCAGACTCCCAGAGGTGGTCCCTTTCTCAGGCCCCAGAGCCTCCCCCGCTCCACGGCACCCCTGCAGGTCTGGACAGAGCTGGAGGGTGTGGGGTTGGAACGGCACCTGTGTTTACAATGGTACAATCTGCAGTTTACTGTAATAAAATCATTTAATACATTCATAATTTTTTTGGCAAGGGGTTGTGTTTATGGTGAGCAAGACAGAGAGGGAATGATTGACTAGGGCTGATTAAAACGATAAATCAAAAACGAAGGCGGGAGGACACGAAGAGCACAAAGCCACAGGCAAATCCAATTTAAGTCTCAGGCTCGGTGTCTGTGTGGGAACAGCTTGGCCTGAGGATGAGCCGACCCTGGGGGTGGGGGCCCCGGGCCAGGGTGGGAGTGATGGGGCACAGAATCTGGCAACTCAAGCCAACAGGGTTTATCTTCACCCGTCTGAGAAATCAGGAAATGGTTTTCATTTCCTTGGGCCTCTATCTTCAAAAGGATTTAGGAGAGCTGGAGAATAAAGGAGAGTGTGTGTGTGTGTGTATGTGTGTGTCAGTCACATACGTGTGCATCCAGGTAGAATAATTTGAGCAAGACCTAGAGGGACTTTCCAGAATCAAAACTGTCTTTAAAGAAGAAAACTATCCTACAAATAAAGTATCTGAAACTCCACCGCTAGCAAGGATTAGCAAACACTTCTGACCTTGCAAATGCTGTCCTTCAGTAACTGAGTGCCTACTGCATGACAGGCACTGTGCTGGGGCAGAAACTATAACAGATCGTTCACTCGACAAATAATGAGCAAGTCCAAGCACTGTCCTAGGCCCCAGGGATAGAAGAATGAAAAAAAGAATCTCCGACCGCATAGAACTGCTCTTGTGGGCATTTACCTGCTTGTGAATTAAGCACTATGTTTGCCCCGGAAAAGCAGGCTTCCAGTCAACAGTTGCCTATACAATAGTGTGATAAATGCTATAACCCAAAAGTGTACAAAGGGTCATTAATACTGAGAGGTTGAATTCTGATCCAGGTCTTTATTATTATTATTATTGAACCCTTCTCACTCTCTGACCTCACTGTTCCATCGTTCCACACCCTGCTTCCATACGGACCCATTGTTTAGCTCCCAAATATAAGTGAAAACATGAGGTATTTGTCTTTCTGTGTCTGAGTTGTTTTATGTGGTGTCCTCCAATCCCATCCATTTTGCTGCAGAAGACCTGAATTCATTCTTTTTTACACCTGAATACTATTCCATTGTGTATATCTACCACATTTCCTTTATCTAATCATCCATTGATGGACACTCAGGTTGATTCCACAGCCTTGCTATCATGAATATTGCTGCGATAAACATACGCATGCAGGTATCTTTTTGATATACTGATTTCTTTTCCTTTGGGTAGAATCCCAGTAGTGGGATTGCTAAATTGAATGGTAGTTCTGTTTTCAGTTCTTTAAGAAATCTCCATAATGTTCTCCATAGTGGTTGTACTAATTTACATTCCCACCAACAGTGTATAAGGGTTCCCTTTTCTCCACATCCTCTCCAACATCTGTTTAGGATTTTTTTTATTTCGTTTTGATTTGTTTTGTTTTTATCTTTTTAATAATCTGAGCTGGGGCTGGGCATGGTCATCCCAGTAATCCCAGCGCTTTGGGATGCCAAGGCAGGAGGATCCTTTGAGGTCAGGAGTTCGAGACCAGCCTGAGCAACACAGTGAGACCCCCATCTCCACAAAAACTAAAACATTAGCTGGGTGTGGTGGCATGCACCTGTGTGGTCCCAGCTACTTGGGAGGTTGAGGCGGGAAGATCGCTTGAGCCCAGGAATTTGAGGCTACAGTGAGCTATGATCACACTACTGCACCCCAGCCTGGGCAACAGAGCAAGACTCTGTCTCAAAATAATAACTGTAATAATAATAATGTGAGCTGGATCTTAAAGGGTGAGAAGAATCACCCTTTCACAGCCAGAAAAGGACAGTGCTCCAGACAGAGATCACCGCATTAGTGAAGGCATGGAGCTTTGGAAGGGCTTCTACTAGGAAGGGGAAGAATCCAAATGCCTAGGAAGGGCTAGGTATTACATTGCTTGTCTGGTTACCAGCTAATTCCTTGGTTAGTTATTTAACAGCTCTCTGAGAGCACGTCTTCAAAAAAAAAGAGGTCAGGAGCCTAGGATTTCGGAGGCTGTGGGGAGATGGGTTGGATAGAGAAGTCAAGACAAACTTCACTTACTTCATAACTTCACACAGGATGGTGTGGTAGAAACAACTACTGACCACCAAAGATTCATGCTCCCCCAACACCATGTTGAGTTGCTTCTTGGGAGCAGATGCCCAGTCTACAATTTTCACCACCCACACACACACCCCAGCCCATGCAGCTAGTGCAGTCCACATGACTGGGTCTCACCAATGGAACACGGGCGTAAGGGTCATACATCATGTCCAGGCCAACGTGGTGTTAGTCTCTAGTGTGCTATCTCTCCGTCCACAGAGAACGCGAAAGTATCCAGTGTACTCCCTGGATACAGACCTCTCCATGAGACCTCAGAAGCCAGGTGTTAAAGATGGTGGCATCACAAAATGGCAGCAACGAGCTCTTCAGGGAGCCACCTTGTGATCCCTGAGGAAGGAGTATAACCTCACGGTAAGGCAGCACCCTCAGCAGAGGGCAAGTTCTGGAGAAGGAAACACAGCTATGAATCATCTGCAGAGAACAAACATGCAGCTGTAGGCAAGGGAGTTTATGGAAGGAGCTGAAGGGAGCTGTATGGAAGATAGACCACAGCAGCCACCACAGTCCACAGTCCACAGTCCACAGTGCTGCTGGGATTCATTCATTTAGTCTAAGTCATGCCACCTGGGAACAGCTCCTGCAGGATTTCAGTTCATCTCCTTTCCTAGAGAAATCAAACTCCAGTCCCAACTGTTACAACCCATACTCACTATCCCCCTCCTCTACTATCTACTCTAAATGCCCCTCAGCCCCCACTAGCACCTTTACTGATCTAGGTGGCTTTCTTGGTGGGGTGGCCCAAACCCACATCTTTGAGGGGACTAAGCCCAGGGTCACCACGCCCTTCTCAGGATATGGCTGCTGTACTTGTCCATTTCCGATTAAAATTAGACAGGGGGATGCCACGAGACATCCTGGGCACTATCATATTCTTCCCTGGCCCCTGTCGTGTGTCAGCAGCCCTAGTGGCCTGATCATTGGGGTCAATTGCACCTGACAGATTGGTGATATCTGTCCTAGCTTTCTCATCTCTTGGCATAAGGAGCCTGAAGTGGCCAGGCATTGGTCATAGCTAGAGAGGACTGTGATTCTTGCATTGCTCCCCAGTTGAAGCACTCCCCATCTAGGAAGCAACACCTTTAGCCCCCCACATGACATTGAGAAGAAGAAATTCCCCACATGGGTCCAAGGGGATGGTGGTAAGCAGGGTCACTTTTACTTTCAGCCTTTAGTTTTTGGTCCAGTGTATCTTACCCGTTGGAGACACTGCAGAACAGTCATTAACGTAGGGTGCATACTGCATCCGGGAGAAGATAGTTTATCTTCACAGGGCAGTATTTCCACTAGCTCCTCAGCTACGCTTTCAAAAAGGGTGATTCTGGCCAGGTGACTCATGCTTGTAATCCCAGCACTTTGGGAGGCCGAGGCGGAAGGATCATCTGAGGTCAGGGGTTCAGGACCATCCTGGCCAACATAGTGAAACCCCATCTCTACTAAAAATACAAAAAATTAGCCAGGCATAGTGGCAGGTGCCTGTAATCCCAGCTACTCAGAGGAGGCTGAGGCAGGAAAATGGCTTGAACCCAGGAGTCGGAGGTTGCAGTGAGCTGAGATCACACCACTGCACTCCAGCCTGGCGACAGAGTAAGACTCTGTCTCAAAAAACTAAAAAAAAAAAAAAAAAAAAAAAAAACCAACTTTTTCTTCACGTATCCTACAACTTCCACACATACTTCACTACATTTTTAAATAGAGGTGAAAAATTATAGAGCATTAATTAATGTTTGTTTTACAATCATGACTCTCAAGATTACTAAGCTAAATGTTTCCAGAGTTTCTGTGTCAGCTTTTTATAGTTTCTCTGTCTCCACTCTTAAGGTTGGTCACCTCTGACTGTGTCAGTGTGATCTGCTTATAGCAGCCTTTAATTTGCTGTTTCTAAATGCAATGGGCTTGGAAACTAAATATCCAGGCATGCTGGAATCGTGTGATAAATAATTGTAACTAGATTCAAGCAAGAGTCCCCTCCTTGAGAAATCTATGAACCTTTGGTGCATGTATTCATTCCACAGTAATTTATCAGGTACACATTATATGCCACTAGGTGCCGGGGCTATAGCAGGAAACAAAATAAACATAAAATCCCTTCCTTCATTGGGTTTACATTCTGTTGGGACCAGAGAAAATCAGAGGCATTTATTTTACATATGCAAAGGCCGTTTTTGGTCACTTACTAGTTCCCTACTGTGTTCCACAGGGGTGGGATTGGTAGATAGTTGAGTGCCCCACGGGTGATATGTTACTGCCCTACTGGCAGTAAATACGTGGTTTCTACAGTACTATTAATAACACAAAGCTGACTGGATGCAGTGGCTCACTCCTGTTAATCCCAGCACTTTGGGAGGCCAACATGGCGGAACCCTGTCTCTACTAAAAATACAAAAATTAGCTGGGCGTGGTGGCACATGCCTGTAGTCCCAGCTACTAGGGAGGCTGAGGCAGGAGAATCACTTGAACCCAGGAGGCAAAGGTTGCATTGAGCTGAGACTGCACCATTGCACTCCAGCCTGGGCAACAAAAGCAAAACTCCATCTCAAAAAAAAAGAAAATAGAATAACACGAAGCTGATAGACAGTTATTAGTTCTATAATTCCAACATATTGTGAATTAAACAGGCATTACTGGGCTGGGCTGGGAACTTCACTACCATCTATACCCTGTTTTCCACAGGCAAATGTATTCCAAGTTCCAGACAACTGACTGACTTTCAAATGAACTTTTGGAACAGAACTCATTTGTAAGTTCCAGACTGCCTGTACTTCTCTATAAATGCACCAAACAGCCAGGGTATATTTGACCTAAGGGTTAGAAATGTGAATGTTGGGATACGAGTTATTTCCCCATTCACTAATGTGAATGCCTCAGGTGAGCCACCAACTCCCTCTGAATTTCAGTTCAGACCCTCATCTGGGTTTCACTAAGATTTTATTAAATAGACAGGAGTTCTGGTATTTTAAAAGTTTGAAGAACATTTTTTAAAAGAATCACTAAGTATTTCTCAAAGCCATGAATAAATAAGTGAATGAAATGAGTGAGTGGGGAAACTTTCCTGACATTATTCCCAACACACCTCAAGAGATATCCTGAAATGAAGAACATTTCCTGGAGGATTGCTTTCTCTTTTTCACTGTGGCTTCTGATCCAAACATTTGTGACAGAAACAGAATGAGTGTCGTCACTTCTGGCAATCCCAACGGAGAATCTGGGCTTTGGCAGGACCCGAAAGAAAAAGATGTTTTAGGGACTGGGCTCAGTGGCTCACACCTGTCATCCCAGCACTTTGGGAGGCTGAGGCGGGTGAATCACCTAGGGTCAGGAGTTCGAGACCAGCCTGACCAACATGATGAAACCCCATCTCTACTAAAACTACAAAAATTAGTTGGGTGTGGTGGTGGGCGCCTGTAATCCCAGCTACTTGGGAGGCTGAGGAGTGAGAATCGCTTGAATGCGGGAGGCGGAGGTTGCAGTGAGCTGAGGTAGCGCCACTGCACTCCAGCCTGGCGACAGAGACCCAGTCTTGAAAAAAAGAAGAAAGAAGTGTTTTACAGGAGCCAGTCTGACAGACTATCAAGGCTGGGAATGGATGGAAATGGCTGAGCAGCATGCACTTATTTTGTTTTTTAAAAAGGAAGCAAACGTGATGCTCAAGAAGAAAATCAAACCAAGAAACGAGCTTCACAAATAATCACTCCTCTCCTCCCCAGGGCCGGGACCAGTTTCACTCTATAGCTATAGAAAAGACTCCCTTCTCCTGACTTCCAGGGGGTGGTGCAGGTGTGCAGCCAGCCCTACTGGGAGGTGGTGCTTGTGCCTCTCAGCTTCTATGACGGGCCCCCAGCCCCGAATCTCAAAGTCACATTGTGCTAGGGATGGCCTTTCTCCCACTGCCCTCTCTTCTTCAGCCCCACCCCTGTCCCTCACCCCTGCCTGCTTTTCTGGGAAGAAGGATGGCTTCAGGGAAAGGCAGGCACCCCAAGGCCTTTCTTTGTGTAGACTACATTAATGGGAAACTCAGAGAAGAAACTCTAGGAGACCTACGGAGCTGTCACCACGTGCACGGGGAGGGAAGTTTTATGTTGAGGACCAGGATGTGAACATACCCATGAATTATCCTTCGCGCCAAGGTAAATTGGATGGAGAAAAATATGTGTCAAGGAGGCGGAGACTGGGCTTGGCCACGATCCTCATAGCACCTGGAGAAAGAGGCTCTCCCTTAAATTCACGTAACTACAAAACTATCCGAAGCCAATGACTCTTTCAGGCTTTCTTGAATAAGAATAACTAGCATGGGTTGAATATTTCTTGTGCTAAGTATCTTACTTGCATTAACCTTCCAAAACTCTATAAAGGTCAGTATTATAACTCTCCCCATGTCAGAGATGAGTAAACTGAGGCACAAAGAGGTTAAGTAACTTGTCCAAGGTCACACAGTTGGGAGTGTGTGACCTGGCTCTGGTCTAAAGTGAGTATTTAGCATAAGCTGCTCGTTTCATCTCAATTACAACCCAATAAAGCATCTACCATTATTACATTTTACAGATGTTAATAGCTAACATTTTTGCACTAACTATAAGCCAGGTATTGTTCTAAGGACTAAGCAAAAATGCGCACACACTCTTTCCCACCATACTACATCATATCGTACCCATGGGAAGTACATAGAAAACTTTAAAGTAAGGAGGAAGGGGCTGATGCATCCCCTCTCCCCTTAGAGAAGGACACATCCGTACTCCCCCAGTGGCATTTGCCAGCATTCAAGAGCAAGATTACAGTGACATTTATAAATAAGAAACTTGCTCTTCAGGGTCACACAAAAAAAGACTCAATACTTTCTGTGGAGTCTCAGCAGCCTCTAAGAGGAACAGAAACCGGCCAACGCAAGTGCTGTGGCTACTTTTTGTTTTTAAACTTTTCAGGGGTAACCACTGTGAAACTTGTGGTGTATTTCCTTCCGTCTTTTTCTGTGCATCTATAAATAGACCACAGATTTGTAGAGATACATTTTTATATTCTCTCTTATTCACTTAACATTATCTCACAACACTTTTCCTCTTTCTGGGAGGGAATGGGATGTAGTGGTTAAGACCACAGCCCAAATCATCAGAAAGTTTAGGTTCAAATCTTGGCTCTGACACTCTGTGACCTATCAATTCACTGAGACTTAGCAATTTTTTTTTTAACTTTTTTCAATCTTATTAAGGTATGATTGATAAATTTGATTGGCATAACGGCATAAAAATCGTTGAAAAATGATAAATAAAGAAAAAGAACCAAACATACTGCCTTTCCTATGTGAGCTATATATCAAGCTCACCAAAGAGTTGGTGAGGAAAGCACTCCTTTTTTTTTTGTAAACTTTTAAGTCCGGGGGTACATGCACAGGTTTGTTATATAAGTAAACTGCATGTCACAAGGGTTTCATGTAAGATTATTTTGTCCCACTGGTAATAAGCATAGCATGTGATAGGCAGTTTTTCTGACCCTCTTGTCAGAGGCGTTTGAACCAGAGCACCTCCATCTTGAATAGATGCTGGGTAAAATGAAGCTGTGATCTACTGGGTTGCGTTCCCAGGAGGCTAAGGCATTCTAAGTCACAGAATTAGACAGGAGGTCAGCACAAGATACAGGTCATAAAGACCTTGCTGATAAAAACAGGTTGCAGTAAAGAAGTCAGGCAAAACCCACCAAAACCAAGATGGCTACAAGAGTGACCTCTGGTTGGCCTCACTGCTCATTATATGTTAATCATAATGCATTTGCATGCTAAGAGACACTCCCACCAGCGTCATAGCAACGCACAGATGCCATGGCAACATCAGAAAGTTACCCTATGTGGTCTAAAAGGGGAAGGAACCCTCAGTTCTGGGAATTACCCACCCCTTTCCCAGAAAACTCATGAATAATCTGCCCCTTATTTAGCATATAATCAAGAAACAACTATAAAACTGGGCAACCAGCAGCCCCCGGGGCTGCTCTGCCCATGGAGTAGCCATTCTTTTCCTTTCTTTTCATCCTTAATAAACCTGCTTTCACTTTACTCTATGGATTCCCCTCAAATTCTTTCTTGTGCGAGATCCAAGAACTTTCTTGGGGTCTGGATCGAAACCTCTTTCCAGTAACATCTCTCTCCCTCCTCCCACCCCACTTCTTTTTTATTTATTTTTAAAGATTTAGGGGTACAAGTGCAGATTTCTTAAGTGCATATACTTATCACCCAAACAGGGAACATCATACCCAATAGGTAATTTTCAACCCTCACCCACCTCTCACCTTTTGGAGTCTCCAGTTTCTATTATTATTCTCTATATTTTCATATATACACATAGTTCAACTCCCACTTATAAGTGAGAATAGGTAGTATTTGACTTTCTGTTTCTGAGTTATTTCACTGATGATAATGGTCTCCAGTTCTGTCCATGTTGCGCCAAAAGATATGATTTCATGCTTTTTCATGGCTGAGTAGTATTCCATGTTATATATACCACATTATTTGATCCAGACATCCACTGATGGACATATAAGCGGATTTTGCTATTGTGAATAGTGCTGCAACAGACATACAAGTGCAGGTATCTTTATGATATAATAATTGCTTTCCCTTTGGGTAGATACCCAGTAGTGGGATGACTGGATCAAATGGTAGTTCTATTTTTAGTTTGGAAAGCACTTCTGTATAGACGAATTCCAACTCTAAGTGCAGAAGAAATGATAAAATTAGAAAATCACCATTTGGCAACCTCTGTTCCAATACTTTTAATAACGTCTTCCTCGTCACCAGATTTTGACTAACAGTCTGTTCCCAATGATTTAGGCTTTTTCCAAGGTGACTTAGGATTTCTCTCGAATGCTCCTCACTTCCTTCTGAGCCCATGAACGTCATGCTTCTAACAGCCTGGCCAAAGTAATGTACCCTTTTTCTATCATATTCTCAAATTATTTCACTGCCCAATTCCAAAGCTGCACCCACATTTTGGGGTTGTTGTAGCAGCACCCCCCACTTCCAGGTAACAAAATCTGCATTGGTTTTCTATGCATAGCAAATCACTATGCACTTAGCAACTTAAAACAATCCCCATTTATTATCTCGAAGTTCTGTAGGTCAGAAGTCTAGAATGGTGTGGCTGGGTTCCCTGCTGTGGGCTTTCCAAGCCTGAAACCAAGGTGTCAACTGGCTGCATTCTCACTGGAGCTTGAGATCCTTTTCCAAGCTCAGTCCCATTATTGGCAGAATTTTGTTCCTTATAGGACTGAAGTCCCTGTTTCCTTCCTGGCTGTTGGGCAGGGACTGCTCTCAGCTCTTCCAAGCCTTGAGCTTTCAGGTCCTGGCCCCATGGCTCCATCCACCTCAGCAGCAGAGAACCCCACCTCGTACCAAACCCTTCTCGAACTTCAAACCTCTCTGATGTCCTTTTCTGCCACCATCTGGAGAAAGCACTCTGCAGGGGCTGACAAGTTTCGGTGGGGCCTACCAAGATAATCTCCCAGTTTTAAGGTAATCTTATGGGTAACCCTAATTACATCTGCAAACTCTCTTGCCGTGCACCAAAGCATGATCACAAGAGTACTACGCCAGGAGGTGAATGTCACGGGGGCTGCTTAAGAACTCTGCCAACCACGCTCTCCCACCGGAAGTGCAACCTGCTTTTCATAGCCCACCTGCCACCCACACCCCCACTCCCATCCTGGGACTGAACATCACCTCTGCGTGTTGTTCTAGCTTCTTGCCCATTGCCTTTTCCCCTCTATCCTGGACAAGGAGGTTACAACCTTGGGTTTGGGAGGGCTGTTTGCTTCTTTATCTGGAAGAAAGAAAGAAACTTAACAGTAAGGGAGAATTATTTCATTTTCCTCTAAATTTTGCATTTTTCTTTTGGCTCCCTTCTTTAATGGGGCTGAGATGGAAGCAGGTGGCCCCTGTGACAGGCAGCACTGCAACCCCAGTCATCGGTGCAGGGGCTGGGAGCAGCTCTGGAGTCAGATCTGCCGGGTGTCAATCCCAGTTCTGCGAATGGCCACTGTGACTTTGGGTGAGCTTTTTATCTTCCTTGTGCCTCAGTCTCCTGGTTTATAACAGGAAGATAATAATAGTGCCTGCTCTACAGGGTTTTTATGAGGCATAAGTTAGTTGATATCTGTAAAGTCCTTAAAACAATACATGGCATAGTTAGCACAAAAGTGTTAGCTATTAACATCTGTAAAATGTGAGTAATAATGGTGGATGCTTTATAGGATTGTGATGGAGATTAAATGAGCTCCTCTATGTTACATACTCACTTTAGACCAGAGCCAGGCACTCAGTACATGCTCAATAAAAACAGCTGTTACAAAGCTGACCCAAGGGCTTCCTGGCCAATGGACCAGAGGAGAGTTCCCTTAGCATCTAGATATTGGAAAAGCATGCAGAAAACCCATCAAAGTCTCTCCATTAAGCTCAAGATCAAGTCCAAACACCTTACGGAGGTAGAAGGTCATGCAGTATCTGAAACAGACCTCTTCCCTCTCAGTGCTCCACATTTTCTGCTCACTCCCCAAATGGAGTCTTCCTCAGCCAAAACATCCTCTGAGCGCTGCACATCTCCCAACTTTCCCCTCCCCTGGACCCTCTGCCAAGAAGGGGCACTCTCTCCCTGCCACCCCCGGCCTCAAGCTTTACCTGATTTGGTAGTCCACAGTCAGATCGCAGATGAAAAGTCCTTTCCTCTGGGAAGTCATCCTTGACCTGCTGCCCCACCCACCGCCACACACACACACACACACACACACACACACACACACACACAGCCTCTCTGGCATGCTGTGTGTCCCCACCCCCAACCCCAAGGTCTGCCCAAGGTCTGTCTACCCCCCTCCACTCTCTCCCTATCAAAACCCCTCAAACGGTGATGTGATGGCCGGCCACCCCTCATTGTCCCCCACCACATTGCACACTCCATAAGGACTGGCTATTAACATATAAGTCCCCAGAACGTATCTTAGTCCTCCTTGTTGAAGGAAAGGAAGGACGTGAGCATCAGAAGATGGCTTTCTGGACCCAGATGTGACTCTAACTAGCTGTGGCTGTGGACCAGTCATTCCCCTTTCTGGGCCTCAGTTTGCGTCTGAGAAACGAGGGTTTGGACATCGCAATTGCTGATATCCCCCCCTGCAGCAACGTCCCACAGACATCTCGGCACAGAGCCAACTAAACCTTAGGCCCCTCCACTTGTCAGGTGCTGGGTTTGGTTCAGAGACGGAGACCCTTTACAAGCCTCTTTGGTGCCTTCTGGATCCTGTAGGTGACCCCATTCCAGGGACGGAAGCTGGTGGAGATTGAGCACTCACACACTTCCAAGTTCAAGTCCAAAGCCAGGCCCTGGTGCAGATGTATCCTTTTTTCTTTACCAGCTTTATTGAGATATAAGTCATATACCACACCAATTCACCCATTTAAAGTATACATTCACCAATATGTGCAACCATCAGAACAGGCAATTTCAAGCCAGGCATGGTGGCTCATGCCTGTCATCCCAGCACTTTGGGAGGCTGAGGCAGGCAGATCACCTGAGGTCAGGAGTTCCAGATCAGTCTGGCCAACATGGTTGAAACCTACGTCTCTACTAAAAATATAAAAATTAGCCAGATGTGGTGGCATGCGCCTGTAGTCCCAGCTACTCGGGAGGCTGAGGCAGGAGAGTCAATTGAACCTGAGAGGTAAATGTTGCAGTCAGCCAAGATCACACGATTGCACTCCAGCCTGGACAACAAGAGCAAAACTCTGTCTCAAAAAAAAAAAAAAAAAAAAAAAACAGGCAATTTCAGAAAATTTTCATCCCCAAGAAGAAGACTCTTAGCCAGGTGCAGTGGCTCACACCTGCAATCCCAACACTTTGGCAGGCTGAGGTGGGAGGATCAGTTGAGACCAAGAGTTTGAGACCAGCGTGGGGAACATAGCAAGACACTGTTTCTACAAAAAATAAAGTAAATAGCCGGGCGTGGTAGGTCACACCTGTAGTCCCAGCTAGTTGGGAAGCTGAGATGGGAGAATCACTTGGGCCCAGGAGTTTGAGACTGCAGTGAGCTATGATCATACCACTGCACTCCAACCTAAGTGACAGAGTAGTAAGACCCTGTCTCTCTCTCTCTCTCAAAAATAAAAAAATAAAAAAATTTTAAAAAAGGAAGTAGAAGTCTCTCATGCTTTAGCTATTACCCTAATGAGTAGTCCTGCAAATGTCTCTCTCGCACCCCTTTCTCTCTTTCCCACCCCTTTCTGTCTCTCTCCATCCATCCCTCTCTCTCTGATTTTTTTTGACCTGCATGTGGTAGGTGGAGGAGAATAATGATCAGGAAAAAAAAAAAAATACAAGTGTTCTTGTAAATCTCACCCATCTTTTTCCACCCAAAGAGAGAAAGTGGCTGAAGAGCTGTCCTTTATGACAGACCAGGAAGCCGCCAGAGGAGACAAAGCAGCAGTTACCACATCGCTGCTCAGACCTCCTCCAGCCAGCAAGAAGATCCCGCACCCAGGGACAGGACAGGGAGAAGCTGGGGGCTGAGGACCATGTCCCCCAACACCTCCCTATTTACTTTCTCTTCAAAATTGCAAGTCTCTGCTCAAAGCAAGGGCATCCATAGTTCTTCCACACAACTCAGGCGAGATTTTTGTTCAGAAGCTATTTCCTTTAACAATCTGCATTCCTTGAACATAACAAAATGTTTGGACAGGGAAAAAGCTTGAATCATTAAAACAAGGTTCTCAACCAGTTTTAAGATGGGGCAGGGAGTGTCTGGCAGGAAGAAGACGTGGTCATCACACAGGAAGCCCTGGAAAAGTAATGCAGGACAGATGGTAAGAGGGAGGCCAGTCTGGAAACAGAGATAAGAGGTTAGGTTCTGTATCCCCAAGGGAGGCCCTCCCATGCCACTGCCCAGAAAACCCTCCATCCTCTGTGTGTAAGGCCCGGGCACTACAGAGACTAAGCAAGGCAGGAATCTCACCTAACAAGAGTCTGAACCCCCTCCCACCTCTTACTGTGTGATATGATTTGGCTGTGTCCCCACCCAAATCTCATTTTGAATTGTGGCTCCCATAATTCCCAAGTGTCGTGGAAGGGACCCGGTGGGAGGTAATTGAATCATGGGGTCACGTCTGTCCCGTGCCGTTCTCATGATAGTGAACAAGTCTCACGAGATCTGATGGTTTTATAAAGAGGAGTTTGTTTGCACACACTCTCTTGCCTGCCACCATGTAAGACGTCCCTTTGCTCCTAATTCGCCTTCTGCCATGATCGTGAGGCCTCCCAGTCACGTAGAGCTGTGAGTCCATTAAACCTCTTTCCATTTATAAGTTACCCAGTCTCAGGTATGTCTTAATCAGCAGCATGAGAACAGATTAATACACTGTGGTAGCTTGGTAATTTGCAAAGTATTCAGATTTCTGTCTCCATTTGCTCAATTGTGCAAATTGCACACAGCACATAGGGTATCTGATGCCTAATCTGACCCTGTCATTGGCTCATTTCTTTCTCTCTCTCCCTTTTTGTTTTGAGATGGAGTCTTGCTCTGTCACCCAGGCTGGAGTGCAGTGTGGTGATCTCGGCTCACTGCAACCTCCACCTCCCGGGTTCAGGCAATTCTCCTGCTTCAGCCTCCCGAGCAGCTGGGATTACAGGCGCCCGTCACCACACCCAGCTAATTTTAGTAGTTTTAGTAGAGACATGGCTCACCTTTTGAAATGGTTCTATCTCCATAAATGCTAGCACTGTGCCTAATTTTATAAGTATAATTTTTTCCATTGCGTGGAAAAAAAAAATTCTTTACGTGAGAAATCACCAACACAGTCAGGACCCAGGGGCACCCAGGGGCTCCCAGGAATGCAACCAACATCCCAGAAGCCTCTGCTGTGTCTTGGCCACAGTGCGACGTGCATCATGACGTTTTGGCATAAGAAGCATGGGTACCACTGGGCCTTCCCAGGATCACAATCTTTTCCATGTTGAACCCACAAGATGGGCAGCTCCTGGGAGCACCATGATCCTTCTGTGCCCCCAGCACCCACACAGACCCCACGTGTCCTGTGCTCCCCTGGATGAGGAGGACTCCACGGTGACTTCCTCCCAGCAGCCTGACCCCAGCACCGACGTTTCATATGCAAAATATCAAAGGGTTTTCAGTAACGAACGCATTTCCTGCCAGGGCTCAGATCTGCCTTCTTTGCCGGACACAGGGCTTTGGAACTCAAATGGTGCGGGGCAAGGAGAGAGACAGAAAGTGGGTGTTTGTGAAAAGCCAGGTAAAGTTTACTTGTGGTGGGGATGGGGGGAGGCGACAGGGCCACTGTTTCTGCAGTGATGCTGCGCTGTGACCAGCATCCCCGCAGAGAAGGCTCCAGTCCTCTCACCCCCTCCCGCCTCCCCAGGAACGGCAGGCACACTGGCCCCATACTGGCGGGATTGCTTCTACAGGATCTGCGAAAAGTTAGTCCCTCGAGGGTGGGATTCCCCACCCCCCTTTTTTTTTCTTTTCCCACTCCTTTTCAGAAACAGGGCCTGTGCCTCCACGTCTCCGTTACACATATTGATTCTGACAGCTCAAATTAATATGTCAGATGCTGTGATCCTCGCTGGCGACAGGCCTTTTGACCCTATCAGCGCAATCTGCTTCCCTGATTGAAAATCTCTGCACCTCAAATTGATTCAGAGTTTTATAAACATCCTGCAGCCACGATTCAAGGAAGCCATCAATGAAAAACTTAGGAGAGCTTCATTTGCCTGCTTCTGCCCCCGGCCCCTCCAACCAGCAAAGCAACTAGCAAAGGGACAAAAGGAAGGCTGAGAGTTCCAGGGATCCCCAGCTGAGGTGCTCCCGCTACACACACCCACACACACCCTGCCTGCGTCCAAAAATGCAGTTGAAATGAGCCAGAGATGCCGGGAGCAGTGGCTCACACTTGTAATCCCAAAATTTGAGAAGCTGAGTCGGGCGGATCACCTGAGGTCAGGAGTTCAAGATCAACCTGGCCAACATGATGAGACCCCCTCTCTACTAAAACTACTAAAATTAGCTGGGTGTGGTGATGGGCGCCTATAATCCCAGCTGCTCGGGAGGCCGAGGCAGGAGAATTGCTTGAACCCGGGAGGTGGAGGTTGCAGTGAGCCGAGATCGCCACACTGCACTCCAGCCTGGGTGACAGAGCAAGACTCCATCTCAAAACAAAAAGAGAGAGAGAGAAAGAAATGAGCCAATGACAGGGTCAGATTAGGCATCAGAGACCCTAGGTGCTGTGTGACCTTGAAAGAGTTCCTGAACCTCCGAGACTTGGTCTTCTCTTCATAAAATGACGACAATAAAACTACTCTGCTTGACCCACCAGCATTGCTGTAAGGATGGAGAGAGAGATGCGTTCTGAAAGCACTGATGAAACGCAGGGAATTGTGGCTGGTTGTTAGAACACACTGTGGAGATGGATCAAACAACATCGGCAAAACGCTGATCGCTGTAGACGCTGGGAGACGGGTACGGCACATGGAGAGTCACTAAGCTCTTCCCTCTAGTTTTGTGTATGTTTAAAATTTTCCCAACTAATATTTTTCTTTTTTAAAAGTTTTATTTTTAATTGACAAATAATTTTACTGTATATATTTATGAGGTACAATGTGATGTTTCAATACATGTATCCATTGTGGAATGATCAAATTAGGGTACTTAGCATATCCATCACCTCAAATATTTATAATTTCTCTGTGGTTAGAACGTGTAAAATTCTTTTAGCTATTTTGAAATGTACAATACATTATTATTAGCTACAGTCATTTTACTGTGCAACAGATCACCAGGACATGTTCTTCCTATGTCACTGAAACTCTGCCCGCATTTGCCAACATCCCCTTTCCCCAACCACCTCCCCCCCATACCCACACTCCCAGGCCTCTGGTAAACACCATTCTACTCCCTACTGCATGAGTTCAACTTTTTTCACATTCCACATATCACTCACTAATTTTTTTAAGAAGATATACGTCAAACCACAAAGTATGTGAGTCTGTGTGTGTGTGTGTGTGTGTGTGTACACCCACACCCAAGAAAAACGACCAGCTGTGGGGAAGAGACAGAGTTCTCTGCATAGGAATTGCCTGTCAGTAAGGATCCCTCTGTGCGGAGCCCTTTCAACTTCCTCCCGTGCCTCCAGCGCCCTCTCGGGACCTCTGGCTGGGTACTTAGCTGATAGGACGACCATTTGTCCATTCACCTGCTCTATGGCACCTTGAGCTAGTGGGGTGCGGGGACTAGAGTGTGCTGTGGTGACCTCAGTCCTCGACACCCAGCACATTGTTGATTAAATCAGTAATGCACCCTGCCAACCACTCGACCCCTCTGCTACCTTTGCCACACGCAGGCCTCCCTGCAGCCAGCCCATCAGGAAGCTTCCAGAACCTTCTGTTTTGTGGCTGCTTTCCCAGTTATCCACAGCCAGCCAGCCCCAAGCCAGGCAGAGTGGACTAGAGGAGACCAGCATCTGATTTAGGTTTCTCTGTGGGTTCTCAGGGTCCAGGGAGGGTCTCAGGACCCTGACCACAGCAGCGAGGAGCAGGTCGTCTACTTGTCAGCAGGTTTTGACAGCAGCAGGCAGGGCAGGCCCCATGATACTGGTTCTCCTGTTTCCTCCCCACATGGACAAAAGGAACACAAAATTTCCCCCAAACTTCTCTAGGACCTAAGGGTAACTCACGGGGGTCCCTCACCACCCACTCCCAGAAGGTAGCATCAGACTCCCTCCTTCTACCTCTGCCCACCCCTTCTATCGCCACCTCCACCAGGTCACACTGGGGAGAAAGAGTGGATGGGAGGGAAGAGGGAAGACTGAAGAGGAAGGAGGGGAAGGGGAAGCTGTGATTCTTGTGTGAACTGAGAGACACTGACCACAGCCCACACCTACTGTAGGGCCCCACTTTGGGTCCCAGGATCCATCTCAAGCCACGGGGGCAGTTTTCACCAGTCTCAGTTCCTCTTGGCGAGGGGACGGGCAAGAATGGCACAGGTCATCGGCCTCGAGGGAAGCAGACAGATCCCTCTCACAAGTCACCACCCTGGAGCTCTGGAAAAAGAATGGTCAGCTTACCATCATCTCCTCCCAACTCCTCACCCCTGCACTTCCCAAGTTGTTACAAATCCAAATGCCTTCTGAAGGGTCTCCCTGAGTTCCAGGGAAGCAGAGAAACTACTCCCCACCCATTGCCTCCATATAGGCAACAACAAATAGATGCAACATTCACATCTTCAAATTCAATCTGTCTAGGGCGTTCTCACTCTCCAGCCCTGCCTCCCTGGTCCAGGTGTGTGTGCAGTCCAGGGGAACGCAGGGACAGCCCTAGGCTCAGACCCTGGCTGCTCCATTAACAAATTCCTTCATCTTTCTGTGCCTCGATGTTCTCATCTGGGAAAAAAAAAAAAAAAAAAAAGGATAAACCAGGCACAGTGACTCACACTCATAATATCCCAACATTTTAGGAGGCCAGGGTAGGAGGATCAATTGATGTCAGGAGTTCAAGACCAGCCTGGGCAACATAACAAGACCTGGTCTCTACAAAAAATAAAATATTCACCAGGTGTGGTGGCACAACCCTGTGGTCCCAGCTACTTGGGAGGCTGGGGCAGGAGGATCGCCTGAGCTCAGGACTTGGAAGCTGCAGTGAGCTATGATCATACCACTACACTCCAGTCCAAGCAGTGATGCAAGACCCTATCTCTAGAAAAATTAATTAATTTTAAAAAATAAAAAATGGAAATAATATTAGTAATTGTATTTGCTTTGTAGGATTGTTTTGAGGACTAGCAAGTTCATATTTTTGAAGTGCTTAGAGCAGTGTCTAATAATGATAAATAAACCCTGTGAGTTAGATCTCATCCTCCTCATCACTATTACTGTTAATTACTGGCTTCCTTAAAATCGACCTTTTTCTTCCCTTCTTCCAAACTGAGCTTACTCACTCCTTAATCTACCAAGGAGTCAGTTCTCAAAATCCAAATTCTTTCTCAAACTCAAATACGATGTTTCTTTCTTTCAAATTCTCCTCCTCCCTACAGACCTGACTCTCATTCACTCATGGTGCCTCATGACCCTCCAGACACAGGATTTTTTTTCCTTGCAAAACCAACAAAATGTCCTTTATTCATCCGTGAGCTTGTATTAATTGTGGCTGCCAGTTTACAAAGTTCTTTTTATTATTTATTTATTTTTAGAAACGGGGTCTCTCTTTGTCACCCAGGCTGAATTGCAGTGGCACAATCATAGCTCACTGCAGCCTCAAACTCCTGGGCTCAAGCAATCCTCCCACCTCAGCCTCCCAAGTAGCTGAGACTTAGAGGTGTGCACCACCACACCCAGCTAATTTTTTCTTTTTTTAAATAGAGGTGAGGTCTTACTACATTACCCAGGCTAGTCTCAAAGCCCTGGTTTCAAGTAATCCTCCTGCCTTGGCCTCCCAAAGCATTGTAATTACAGGCGCGAGCCACTGTGCCAGCGCTAAAAAACTCTTTTACTTACAATATGCCATTAATCCTTGGTGGGGGCTGGGAAAGGGAAGCAGTTTGCCCCCGCCCTTTCCCTTCCCACTTACACTTTGTAAGCAGAGCTGAAGCTGGACTCCTGGCCTATCTGACCCTAAGTTCAGGGTTCTCCCGGAACCTCACCTGCCCCTGGTGAGACACACACCTGAGAACTAATGCTGGGCTGAGAGGAGAAGCCGTGTTCAGGACCCTTCTATTCCCCACTTTAGTGGTCTCTAGAACTGTTCATCTGAACTTTTTGGTTATTCCTAACTATAAAGTGGTGGTGGGGATAAAGGTCAACATGGGAAAATATTTGTGATACATCACTGACTTAAAAATAGGTTATAGTGGCCAGGCGCGGTGGCTCATGCTCGTAATCCCAGCACTTTCAGAGGCCGAGGCAAGCAGATCACTTGAGGTCAGGAGTTCAAGACCAGCCTGGCCAACATGGTGAAACCCCATCTCTACTAAAAATACAAAATTAGCCGGGTGTGGTGGCTTATGCCTGTAGTCCCAGCTACTCGGGAGGCTGAGACAGGAGAATCACTTCAACCTGGGAATCGGAGGCTGCAGTGAGCCGAGATCGTGCCACTGCACTCCAGCCTGTGTGAGACAGAGTGAGACTCTGTCTCCAAAAAAAAAAAAAAAAATAGGTTATAGGCTGGGTGCAGTGGCTCATACCTGGTATCCCAGCAGTTTGGGAGGCTGAGGTGGGATCGCTTGAGGCCAGGAGTTTGAAGCTGCAGTGAGCCATGATCATACCACTGTATTCTAGCCTGCAAAACAGAATGAGACCCTGTCAAAAAAAAAAAAAAAAAAAAAACTTATAAAGTATTATGTGCAACAGGGTTTCATTTTTCTGAAAATACACACATTTAAAGAAGAGACTGGAAGGATAGAACTTCAGCTTTGACAGTGGTAGAATTCATGTTTTATTCTCTTGTTTATCTGTACTTCCTAAATTTTCCACAAAACACATTATTGCATTTTTAATGTAGGAAAAAAATGAGACCTGGGGACAATGGACTCAGATGTCCAAATGTTCTGATGTTCACTGGAGGCTGCAGGGCTTAGCGCTTTCTGCTTACCGAGGAGAAATGACAAATGATAGGCTCTCCCTGCTTGTAGCCCTAAGCCCACAGGCTGATGGCAGCCTCTACATTTCCAGGAAAGCCTTGGTTCCTCCTCAGACTCAGAGTAGGGCTGCCAGGAATGGGCACCACCAGCCCCACCGGGGAGAGAAAGTGCTGTCACCTGCATCACCGTCACCAATGTGGGGCTCCTTCGGGGCCTCGCCAGCACTTGCACACTTTATTTTTTTATTTTGTTTAATTTCCATAGGTTTTGGGGGAGCAGGTGGCATTTGGTTGCATTAGTAAATTCTTTAGTGGTGATTTGTGAGATTTTGGTGCACCCACGACCCAAGCAGTGTACACTGAACCCAATTTGTAGCCTTTTATCCCTCACCCCTTTCCCACCCTTTGCCCCTGAGTCCCCAAAGTCCATTGTATCATTCTTATGCCTTTACATCCTCACAGCTTAGCTCCCACTTATGAGTGAGAACATATGATGTTTGCTTTTACATTCCTGAGTTACTTCACTTAGATTAGTAGTCTCCAATCTTTTTTTTTTTTTTTTTTTTTTTTTTTTTTTTTTTGACGGAGTCTTGCTCTGTCGCCCAGGCTGGAGTGCAGTGGCCGGATCTCAGTTCACTGCAAGCTCCGCCTCCCGGGTTTACGCCATTCTCCTACCTCAGCCTCCCGAGTAGCTGGGACCACAGGCGCCCACCACCTCGCCCAGCTAGTTTTTTGTACTTTTTAGTAGAGAGGGGGTTTCACCATGTTAGCCAGGATGGTCTCGATCTCCTGACCTCATGATCCACCCGTCTCGGCCTCCCAAAGTGCTGGGATTACAGGCTTGAGACACCGTGCCTGGCCGTAGTCTCCAATATTAAATCACTTGAACCTGGGAGGTGGAGGTTGGAGTGAGCCAAGATCGTGCCACTGCACTCCAGCCTGGTTGACAGAGGAAGACTCCATCTCAAAAACAAAACCAAAAAAAAAAAAGAATAGTCTCCAATCTCATCGAGGTTGCTGTGAATGCCATGAATTCATTCCTTTTTATGGCTGAGTAGTATTCCATTATATACATTATATATATACAACAGTTTATTTATATTGTCATTGATTGATAAACTGGTTCTATATTTCTGCAATTGCACTTATGCATTTTAATCATTTAATCCACTCCACATCCTCAAGGTAAGTGGGACAGTTATCCTTTTCTCCAACCCACAAATCAGGAAACTGAGACCCAGAGAGGTGAGGGGATTTGCCCAAGATCCCACGACAGTCAGAACCAGGGATCCACAGAGCCTGGCTTCCCGGCATTCAGTTTACCGCACACACAGCAGATCCCATAGGCACCTGGGATGGCCCAGGATTTATGGTGGGCATGTTGAGAAGCCACACCAGCCGTCTTGTTTCCCAACTATCTCCCTCAGGTCCTTCTAGGTCCCAACCCTGCCTGGCCTCAGAACTTCCTGACTGGAACCACTCCTGAGCCAGGTGACTGCAGAAGGACCTGGGTATGTTCATTGGCTAATGCAACTATGACAAGAGACCACGTGCTGGGTAGATAAAATGACAGTGATGGATTGTCCCACCGTTCTGGAAGCTTGAAGTCTGAGATCAAGGTGTCAACAGGGTTGGCTCCTACTAAGGGCTCTGGGGAAGGATCTGTTCCAGGCCTCGCTCCTTGGATGGTAGGTGACCATGACTTGATGAGTAGGTGGCCTTGGCTTGGTTGATAGGCGGCCATGGCTTGGCAGGTAGGTGGCCATGGCTTGGATGCTAGGTGACCGTGGCTTGATGGTAGGTGACCGTGGCTTGGTGGTAGGTGATCATGGCTTAGATGGTAGGTGACCATGGCTTGGATGGTAGGTGACCATGGCTTGGTGGTAGGTGGCCATCTCCTCCCTGTGTCTTCACATGGTCATCCCTCTATGCCTGTCTGTATCCTAATTTACTCTTCTTATAAGGACACCAGTCATATTGGATTAGGCCCCACCCTAGTGACTTCACTTTAATTTAATGACCCCATTAAAGACCCTATCTACAAAGATAATTATATTTTGAAGTACTGGCAAGTTTAGGACTTCACTATTTGAGTTTGTGGGGGAGACACAAGTCAACCTGAGAAGGGTGGGAAGACAAGGAACAACAGGGGAAAAAGCTGGCAGTGACAAGTCCTGGGATTTGGGGCAGGGGTTATAACAGGAGGAAGCTGGAATGATGGGTGCCGACAAGGGCAGGTCGCCCATAGGCTAGTGTGAAACAAGGAGACTGGCCCAGGGCCCAGATGGCCAGTCTATGGAGACTGTCATTCCACTGGCAAGGGAGGCAGGTGCACCATAAAATATTTTTACCTGTAAAGAAGGATTATTATAGGATAATTGCTTTCCTAAGCAAGAAGAAGCAAAAATCAGGAAGCTCTGGGACTTTGGACAAGTCACTTCCATATCAGTAAATGAAGATTAACCAGATGGCTTCCACCTTCCCCTCCAGCACTGATGTTTTCAAATTCTAAGACAGTGAATCTTTCTCCGAATTTCACTGGAACTGATAAGATTTCATCTGGGCCTGGCACGTAGTAGGTGCTCAGATAAACCCAGCTTCCTCCCTCCAGCTGCTGCCTTCCACTCTACAGCTATCATCAACTCCCAGGTCCTCCTTTTGAGTTAAAACAAGAAAGAGGAAGAAGAGGGAGCATATTAGATGCTGGGTGTATGACACCCTTGGGGAAAATGCCCCAGAAACTAATGACAGTGGCTGCCTCCGAGAAGGAGAAACACAATAGTGAGGGGTCAGAAATGAGAGCAATTTTCATCTTCACTGCATATTTCTTTATACCTTTTGCTTTTTAAACCACTTGGATGTATTACCCATTAAATTAATTTTACAAGATTACAAAAGAATGGGATAACCAGTGCACACAGAGTCGTGAGTTTGTGACGGTTCCTGGCTCCTGGTCATCTCCAGCCCAACCTCATCAGCGGGTCTGGTCCTTCGTCTTTATCCTGCTACTGAGCTGCTGACCCCACACGGTACCAAGTAGCCCCTACACAAATCCTATGACGTTCACATCAACCTTGGAGCTAGGGAATAGTGTTGTCCCCATGTTAGAGGGGAGAAAACCGAGGAGCTCAAAAGACAAGAAACTACCCGAAGATCCCACCAGGTGTGTCCAGCTCTTGAAGCTACACTCTGGGCCATTAGTTGTTGCCACTCCAACCCCTCCTGCCCCACATCCACTCCGAATGTGCATGTTCTGGCCCCTCAATATAGACCAAGGATGTAGAGAAAAGAGTTTGTCTCATTTATTTTTATATTCTCCATCCCTCCCCTTTCTCCACCCCACCCAAAAAATAATAATAGTAGCTTTCCTAGCCCTGAGCAAAAATAAGCATTTGTTCAATATTTGCTGGACTGAATTAAACTTATCAAAAACAGAGTCCCCTTCCAGACCACAGCCTTTGTCATCGTCATCATCATTATCATCATCGGCAAATGTTTCATGAGGCATCTACACTGTGCTAGGATCTGGAGAAGACTTATAGATGCTTAAGCCTAGCACATCTAGAAAGAGCTTCTAGATAATACTTAAGGTAGGGCAGATTATGGAGCACCTCTGGAAATGTTTGCAGAACTGCCTTTTCCCTCCTCCTATTCCACACACACCCATGCACACTCATAAAATATTCTCAGTTCAGTTAAGATGTTTCAGCCATAAATCCATCACGGTGGGGCAGGACGTTTTATTTAGCAATTACAGAGTTGCATTGCAAAGCAGTTATCAATTCAAGGAGGAAAGGTGCTCGGCTCACCTATCTCCTCATCTCCCAGCTCTGGCAGAGACACCTGTCAGAAGGAGATATAGCAGCTGCCTTTCAGGTCCGACATCTCTGAGGCCTGGCTGGGATGAGGCTGGCCCCTGGGGCTGGGCAGGGTGCTTCTAGACAAAACTAGGACTGGGTGACCTCCTCAGATGGGAGTAGGGCATGGCTTTCAGAAGGAACCCCCCACCAAAAGCAGGGAATTCTCCTTCATCCCCTTGATCCTTAAGAGAAGGGGCTTGCCCTGCCCTGTAAACCAGAAAACTTGTCCTAAAGTTTGAGATCAGAAGCATTTTGCTGCTGGAGCTTTCTCAGAGAAGGGAGGTCAGTATTCTAATGCCACGGATAATAGTCAGAGAGTCATTCTCACGGGAACTAAGCTTTGCCTATCACTGTTAAGTTTACAAAACACCTGCTATGCACCAGCTCATTAGCTATTATTTCACAATGGTCCAGTGAGGTCAGCAGGGCAAATGCTCTATACCCCTATGTTCACTTGAGTCACAATGAGATAAGTGACTTGTTCAAGATCACACAGTTAGTTACTGACGTATATTAGGCTGGATCATCTGAGGCTGCCTATGAAGATGGACAACCCCAGTCTTCTCCCTTTGACTTCAGAGGAGAAAGAGAAGGCTTGATTTGTACTTTGGATGACGGAGCCCTCCAGTGGGGTAGGAGTCACTCTGTCCACAGTGACCACACACAGCTTTCAAATCCATAGGTCCCTTCGTGGCTTTGGAAGAGGAGGAAAAGCTGCACCTTGGACCTTCTTTATTCTCCATTCCTTTCTGTCCTCCAGGACCAATGGGGTAGGTCAGCCCCAGTGAACTGTCAAATGACCACTGAAGGAGGAAGTGAGTGCAGAATGTGACACCACTCACATCCCAGCCCAGACTGTTTGCTCAGCTGGGAGAAGTGTTGCAATTCTTCTTCCTGCAGAGATAACAACCCCTTCTCATCGCTTCAGGCATCACCTCTCTCCTCTAGGCTGCGCTCCTACTTGTCAATCTCTGCTTTGACCTTGTTTCCAGTCTCCAGGAAGGACATTTGCATGTAGCTGCAATGTCTTGCCCCATTGCAATCTACAAACCTGAAATCAGGGCTGTTCATTCCATTCCCCTTAGGCCCCCACTTCCTCTCACCTTCTCTCTCCCAAAGCTGGAAACCTCAGATCATTTCTGAATTCTTTCTTCCCCTTTGCATTTAAATGGATAGAAGTTCCATCAACACATTTTAAGACTGTTCAGTCTCATTGCATTTCATGCTTAAGCCTCAAAGAGACCTACAGAAACAGCACTGCTGTTCACTTCATGGGCAAAAGCAGGGAAATCCAACCCATTTGCAGTGGGAGTCTCTTCCTCTCCCTCCTCTGTGGCCCTGACTCTAGACTTGGGCTCCAAGATGCTGGAATGGTGTCTGTCCCCATCACTACCCCGCACACAGCACAGTGCCCTGGTAAACACAAGCCCTCAGAAACACTCCCTACACCAGGCACTTAGAACTTAAGAAGTTTTGTTTTGGTTTGGTTTGGTTTTTTGTTTTTTGGTTTTTTGGTTTTTTGCTTTGTTTTGTTTTTTGAGACAAGGTCTCTCGCTGTCAGCCAGGCTGGAGTGCAGTGGTGTGATCATGGCTCACTGCAGCCTCAACCTCCTGGGCTTAAGCAATCCTCCCACCTCAGCCTCCCAACTAGCTGAGACTACAGGCATGCACCACCATGCCTGACTAATTTTTGTATTTTTTGTAGCGATGGGGTTTCAACACGTTGCCCAGGTTGGTCTCAAATTCCTGGGCTCAAGTGATCCCCTCCTGCCTCGACCTGCCAAGTTGCTGGGATTACAGGTGTCAGCCACCATGCCAGGCCAGGAACTTAGAGTTCTTAATACTAGTCTGCCTTCTAGCATTCTCCAACAATGGGGAAGGAAACCAGAAAACAAACAGAAGGGACAGGTGTTTGGTTTAGGAACCACCTTCACTCTGGCCGGCCGCATTCCATTGTTAAACCTATCTGCTGGTACTCCATTTTTAAACGAGTCTGACTCCATCCATCTACCCAGCCTTACTCCCCAACAGCTTCTGACAAACTTGCTCTGAAATATGGACACACATATCTGGGTCCAGTGCAGTTTAACTCAGGAAGCAATGCCCGCCCTATTGCCCAAGCGAGCAGGCAAGCGGCAGGGTCTTGGGGGTGAGAATCACGAGCCCTGCCTTGCCTCTCTTCTTACCAGTGCTGGAAATGCCATTGACAAGGAACAATCTATACGATGAGATGAGACCTCAAAAGCAAATGCGTCTGGGCACAGTGGCTCACACCTGTAATCCCAGCACTTTGGGAGGCCAAGGCGGGCAGATCACCTGAGGTCAGGAGTTTGAGACTAACCTGGCCAACACAGCAAAACCCCATCTCTACTAAAAACACAAAAATTAGCCAGGCATGGTGGCAGGTGCCTATAATCCCAGCTACTCAGGAGGCTGAGGCAGGAGAATCGCTTGAACCCAGGAGGTGGAGGTTGCAGTGAGCCAAGATCGTGCCATTACACTCCAGCCTGGGCGACAAGAGCAAAACTCCATCTCAAAAAAAAAATAAAAAATAAAAAAGCAAATGCACCTGGGAGAACTAAATGTTGACTTAAGTTCATGCTAAGGTGTAAATGACTGCTAGCAGGTTCTTTCCTGAGCGCTGATTGATGATAAAGGAGGAGGAGAAGGCACACCCAGAGTTGATGCCGTCAACATGCTTTCATGGACAGAGCACTGGGCTGAGTCTGGGGCTGGGAGATCTAGTCCCCACTCTGCCTATCATTTATCTGATGATTTTTAGGAATGTTATTCTACCTTTTTGAGCCTCAATTTACAAATCTATAGCAGGGGACAATTCAACCAGGTAATCTCTAAGGTCTTTTCAGATCTGGCAAATTGTGATTCAGCTGTAGCCTCTAGCCTACCTCCATTTGTCTTCTTAACCTCACACTGTGCAGGTAACATTATCATACATATGCCGAAAACTCCTGTTGTTCAGACCAAACAATGCCTCCCAAGCAGATTTAGAAACCAAGGTCATCAAAACCCTGACAGAGAGGAACAGAAGACTGAAGCTCAATATACTCAACGATCCTTTGGAATCACGGGGGTGGAGCTCCGTTAGACATGACATAAGACCCTGTGGTCACACATATGAAGGTCACACAAGCCTCGTGGTGGTTAACTCTCCTTTGCCCCTTCCCCTTCAGCTCTGCCCCACCAAAGCCAGGCCTACTCTGGGATCATTATGAAGCAGGTGACCTCTGCTCATGACTAATTGTGCAAGTAGGGCAGAGGTAAGAACAATCCCAGGAAAGAGGGTGGAGGCGGGGAAAGAGAGAGAAAAATAAAAGAGAGAGAGAGACAGACAGACAGAGAGAGTGCTGCTTTAATAAGAGGGTAATTGCCCTGTTTAGGATTACAATCTGCCAGTATTTCACTAAACTTTATGACACATGATGACAAGTTAATAAGCCGGATGCCTCACTGTGTGCCTTAAGCAGATGCTCCACGGGTTACCTCCCATGCCTCCTCATGCAGGGAGGTAACCCCCATAGCCAGAAAAATACACAGGGCCAGCCAAAAGAAAAAAAAATCCCCAGGAAGGTGTGGGAGAAGAGAGCCGCTAAGGTGGGGAAACTGGTTATTTCTGTTGTCAAAATGGCCCCAGCAATAAATCACCATTAATAATACTGTCATCTATCAAAGAGGAGCTCTGGTTGCCAAGGCCTTTGAAGTGGCAGCACCTATAATTTCCCACCTATAAAAGGTACCTTTGTGCATATGTCACGCTGGAAGATGACAAGAGCAAGACACCAAGGAGTTCACACCGTCTCCACGCCCATCCCAATGGCGAACCCTTGGAGTGCCAAGTTGTGCCCACTCCCTCCCTCACGCAGGATGGCCCGGGGCCTGCCTGACTTCATTCACTTGCTTGAAGGCAGAGGGGCTGGGTGAAAGGAGGGTTGGGGACTGCCAGGAGTGGCTGCGTGTCCAGACAGGTCGGGAGCTCCCAGCCTCTCTCACCAGCTAGCCGCGCTGTGATGGGGAGGGACACCTTCCATCCTCCCCTCAGCTCCAACCCCCAAGAGCAAAGGCCTGAGGGAGCCTGAGGTCTAAGGCAGTGTCTGTCAAAAAGGGAGCCCTGCCGGGCATGGTGGCTCATGCCTGTAATCCTAGCACTTTGGGAAGTCGAGGCAGGTGGATCACCTGAGGTCAGGAGTTCAAGACCACCCTGGCCAGCATGGTGAAACCCCGTCTCTACTAAAAATACAATAATTAGCTGGGCATGGTGGCGGGCGCCTATAATCACAGCTACTCAGGAGGCTGAGGCAGGAGAATCACTTGAACTTGGGAGGTGGAAGTTGCCATGAGCTGAGATCACGCCACTGCACTCCAGCCTGGGTGACAAGAGTGAAACTCCATCTCAAAATAAAAAAGGGAGCCCTAACACAGCATCACCAGGGAGTCTCCCCAGGTGCCCCTGCTAGGGATCGGGAAATTACGGGGGGCATGGGACATGAGGACACTTCACTTGACCTGAGTTGGAAGCTCGACTACCACTCACTTGCAGTGATTCCTCCTTCTGAGACTCAGTTTCTCAATCTGGAAAATGGGGGTGAAAATTCTTGCCCTGTCTACTTCACACAGTTCCACAGAGGAGCAAATTAGATAAGGGATGGGAAAGGGGAAATGAGATGGTCATAGAATCTGCATCTTGATCCAGCTCCCCAGGAAGTGAGTTTCACAGACACAAAGGTTTAAGAAGCGCTGGCCTGCAGTCCTTTCCCCTCTGCCGAACCAGGAGTATGAGTGCTGTAGAAAGGTGGCTAGGGCTGCCTGGCCAGAAATTGATCACCTCAGGGTTCTGGAGGCTGGAAGGCCAAGACCAAGGTGTCGGCAGGATTGGTTCCTTCACACGCCCCCTCTGTGGCTTGCAGGTGGCTGTCTTCTCCCCGCTTCTTCACAGGGGCTCCCCTCTGCACTTGTCTGTGTCCACGTTGCCCCTTACCCAACAAGGACACCATTCCTATTGGACTAGGGCCCACACTAGTGACCTCATTTTAACCTAATTACCTCTTTAGAGACCCTATCTCCAAATACAGTCACAGTCTAAGGTACTGGGGTTAGGACTTCAACATATACATTTTGAGGGGGACAGAATTCAGCCCCTAACAGGCCTTAAAGCTCATCCCAGGATGAGCCCTGACCAGACAAAACAAAAAAAAAAGGCCCTAAAAGCCACTGAAGCTACTGGCAACATCTGAAACTCTCATTTCCTGATCCTGGGATAAATCTTCTTCTGAATTAACTGAGCCCAGACCTCTGTTCCCCCACTGTACCTCATGGGTGATTTGTCTTTAGATTTAAAATAGCCAGGTGCAGTGGCTTATGCCTGTAATCCCAGGACTTTGGGAGGCCGAGGCAGGCGGATTGCAAGGTCAGGAGTTCAAGACTGTCCTGGCTAACATGGTGAAACCCTGTCTCTACTAAAAATACAAAAAATTAGCCGGGCATGGTGACACATGCCTGTAGTCCCAGCTAACTCAGGAGGCTAAGGCAGAAGAATCGCTTGAACCCGAGAGGCAGAGGTTACAGGGATACAGGGAGCTGAGATCGTGCCACTGCACTTCAGCCTGGGCAACCTAGCGAGACTCCATCTCAAAAAAAAAAAATAGATTTAAAATAGAGGTGCTGGGCTCAGTGGTTCATGCCTATAATCCCAGCACTGTCGGGGGGTCGGCTGAAGCAGGAGGATTGCTTGAGGTCAGGAGTTTAAGACCAGCCTGAGCAACATAGTGAGACCCCACCTCCACAAAAAAAAAAAAAAAAAAAAAAAAAAAAAAAAAATTTCATTAGCGAGTGTGGTGGCATGCATCTACAAAAATAAAGAAGTAGAAGAAAATAGGCCCACATCCCATCGAAGAGGAGGTTCCACCTTGGTCCTGCCTCCCAGTGAGGTCATTTTGAATGTCACTTAGACTGAGAATCCCAAGATGTCTCTAAAAGTGAACATGTATTGAGCATAAAGTGTACTCTGTCCCTAGCACTGTTCTGAGAACTGATATCATTTCATCTGTACAACTACCTATGAGGCAGGAACAAATAAGGAACAGGTTGGGTAATTTGCTCAAGGTCAACAGTTAGCAAGGGCCAAGCCTGGCCTGGAACCCACGTCTTTGTGACTCTAGAGCCCACGACTTCACCCCCGATGCTTTTCTGCCTCCTCTCTACAGGTGGAGATACCAAGCTAGGAAAGTTTGAGCGGCCCCTGCTGCCTGTGATCACCTACTAGGTGAGTTTAGGAGCTGCTAGGAGTTTAGGACTAGACTTTATCATTTTATGGAGGATTTAAAGCTACTTTTATCTGTGGGGTATTGTTCCAAAACCAAGGCCATATATTTTTATGCGTTTTATGTAAGTGCATGTGTAGTTTATAGATAGCAAGGTTTGCATGCATTTGTTCTATGAATCAGCTGAGGCTGGACTTCCTGGGAATCACACAGGAAAATTTCAGGGTCTCTTTCTGCTGATGGCTCTCTCTTCCACAGCCGGTCCCTTCCCTTCCCTGGGCTTCAATTTCCACGTTAGTAAATGAAAGTGTTAAGCTATTTCTACAATCCCTTCCTTCATGGGCATTATTGATTCCTAGGAAGCCCTAATGAAGAGAAAGGATGGTAAGAGTTTGCCTAAACGTCTCTGCACCCCATGCCTGAAAACTCAAAGCTCAGCCCCGAAGCTTCTATGAATCCTGGGACAAAGAAAAGGACTTCAAGGCCTCATACCTATCAACAAGAGAGATTCCTGCTGCTCCAGCCCCTCCACCCCTTGACCTTTGCACTGAGGAACCCCCATCACCAGGAGGAAGGAAGCCTACCCACAAGGGGGCGCTCCCACAGCCCACCAACTCCTGCACCCAGCTGCCCCTGAAATCCTCAGACTCATTTGTCCAGCAGCCTTGACTTTGTCAGGGGTACCAGTCACGTCATCCCTGAGGTGTCTACAAAACCCCGCAGTCATGGGCTCCGTGCACACTCAAGAACAGTAAGAAGCTTCAAAAGCTAAGGAGCCCTTTCCCGATGCTTCCGTGGTGTCTCAATGATTCCTGAGGTCTTGATACTCTGCCATGGATTGGCAGTTTGGAAATGGTTTCCTGGTCTGGCTGTCCTAAGGATCCCTGGTTATGTGACTGGGAACAAACTCTTCAACCTTCCAGGCACAGTTTTCTTCTGTAAAATGAGAGGGTTGGGTGCAAGGTTCCTGAGGCCCTGGGGCCTTGTGGCTGAGTTTATCTACCCTCCCCCTGTCCATCCACCTATGGAAGTACTCATAAAGCATTTCACAGCCACAAGGAAAAGGCAAACAAGGTCCCTCAGCCCCCACACACAGAGGAGCTGCACCTGCACCCCTCCCTCAAGGCTGGGCTTCCTCTCCCCAGCACACACAAGCTCTTCTTGGCCTCCCAGCTCTTTTCAGCAGCTCCCCCGGAATGGAACGGCCCACCCATGGCTTCTCAGAGGACAGCTTCTTGGCAGAGCTGGGAGTGGGTGGAGTAGAGCACATTTTTTCCTTTGAGGTCCAAAGGGCTGTCAACCCTCTTCAGCTGCCCTGGGGCCCGACAGCCACAGAGAGAGATTTACGACCTGGATAGCTTTGATCCCAGCCTCTGATAAACATCAGGAACAGCTCGACCCTAAACCCCTGAGGAGAAGGTTTATGGATCAGAATGCAGCCTCCTGGAGAAAACAGCCCAGGAGGGGGTGCCCAGGGACTGATTGGGCCCTTAAAGTTCTCTCATCAAGCAGAGTCACTGCCATCTGCCCTTGCCCTCCGGAGAAAGGGACACAGCTGGGTGACTGAGGCCTTTGAACAAGAAGCAAAGCCGATCGGAGAGAGGTGAAGATCCTGTCAAAGGTTAAACTAGGGAAGGAGTGGAGGCGGTGGGCCCAGGCCTCTGAATTCCCCACCCCCTCTCAC
This sequence comes from Macaca thibetana thibetana, assembly GCF_024542745.1. Lineage (NCBI taxonomy): Eukaryota > Metazoa > Chordata > Mammalia > Primates > Cercopithecidae > Macaca > Macaca thibetana. The sequence continues at coordinate 105,799,321 of NC_065585.1, read as the reverse complement.
CTGTTCTTCCAAACAGCGTTGCCCATGTTTCTCTAAACCACAGACCGAGACAGAGCAGAGAGAGAGTGCGCCAGATAAGATCTGAATGAGAAAGGAATGTTTCATCCATGGGTTTTGTTGTCCCTGTTCTTGTTGTTGATACTGTTGTTCTTGGTGATGATAGGAGTGGTTAATTGCTTGATTATATTTCATCTCTGTCTTCTTTGCGAAAGGACAGGCGGCCAGGAGAGTCTCTGTGTGGTCACAAACCCTTCATGGCTGTTTTCCCGTCCCTTCCACTTGACCATGTGGGATGGCAGGGAATCTACGCACCCTCGTGGAACATCCCCTGTCTTGTTGATTGAAAAGAGATCCTAGAAACAGTGCTACATCCAAGGCGAAGGAGGGGCCAGCCAGTCTCCTCTGGATGCCACCTCAGATGGGTGGCCTCAAGCTTAAGGTCTCAGTCACCTCCATAAAACTGTTCCCCTCTGTGAAGCAACTTCTGCTGTGGGGAGTTGGAGAAGGATCTTCTCAAAGCAAGTCCAACACGCAGGGTTTTCACTCTCCGGGGTCCGGAGTGTTCTACAGACACCGGGAGACATACATCCATCTAAAGAGACACCCTAATAAACCTGCAGCTATTCATTGCACCCAACAAACCAGCCTGTGGCCCACGCATGCAGGAATAAACACATATTTGCTGAGCACCAAATTGAGTCTAATGACCCTGGCCTGTCTCACAGGGTCATCCTGAGAAATAGCTGACGTCGGACGATGAGTGTAAGCAGCTGTTCTCCATTTGCACTCAACAAGAGAAAAGGGCCTTAAATTTCAGTGGGAGGGATTAAGGTTAAACATTAAGAACAGCTTCCTGGCTAGGAGGGTTGTGAAACACTGTAATGTGTTACCAAGGATGCTGTGGACATTCCTCTCGATGAGACTTTAAAGAGGAAGGAGGTTGGTGATCTGTCCAGGAGATTTTTTTAGGAACTTTATTAGGTCATATGGTCCATCCGCCTGAAGGCAAGGGCTTGGACTAAACACCCACCAAGCGAGGACTGTCTGGGCACAGGAGGGCCTCTACAGTTCCTCACAATCAAATATGCTGAGAAACTCCCTGGGCCCTAGACAGTGAAAAGAGAAACCAGAGTCATCAGCAAGGCCACCCTTTGGGGCCTGATTTCAAGCTTTAGCTAGTGTTAGTCGCCCATAGCAACAAGAGGGAGAAATGTGATTTTCAAACCCTCCGGAGACCAAGACAGTTATTTACCAACCAGCACCAAGTGAAGCTTCCGCACCCACAGAGACAGGACCGTTTCCTGAAAGTCAGGTCAGCCCCTGGCATTCCAAGGGCAAGCAGGTCACCAGTTCTGACGTGTGGGAGCAAAAGGCAAACAATAAGATCACACATCTGGCTGGGCACAGTGGCTCACATCTGTAACTCCAGCACTCAGGGAGGCCTAGGCAGGATCGCTTGAGGCCAGGAGTTCAAAACCAGTTTAGGCAATATAGTGAGACTCCGTATCAACTAAAAAAATAAATAAATAAACTTAGCCTGGCACAGTGGCGTGCACCTGTAGTCCCAGCTACTCGGGAGGCTGCGGCAGGAGGATCGCTTGAGCCCAGGTGTTTGAGGCTGCAGGGAGCTGGAATCGTGCCACCGCACTCCAACCTGGACAACAGGAAGAGAGACCCTGTCACAAAAAACAAAAAAAAATTAAAAAAAAAAAAAAACAAAAAAAACCACGTCTTATTGCCAGTGGAACAATCCACCCATTTCACAGATTGGGAGACTGGGGCCTAGATATGGGCAATGTCTTCACACAGTATACTTTGTATCAGAGTTAGGACTGGAAAACCCTGGTTAGGAGCCTGACTTCATCACTCACTACCTGTGTGACCTCAAGCAAGTCATTTAACCACCTCGGGCCCTCAGTAGCCTCCTCTACAAAGTAAGCAGGTTATAATCAGGAAACCGAATACATGGAGCACTGCCATCAACTCCAGAGCACTATAGAGGGAAAGCGACTGCCCGTGTTACCATCACTCTCACTTCTAGTCCTTTCTGTTCATCTAAGCTGCGTAAATGTAGTCCTCTAACCTGGAGGGGATCCTTCTAAGTTCTCAGATCAACAGAGAAGTAAAATATTTGATCTTTAAAACCATGGACGCTGTCTCATTGGTCTTAGTCATCATCCCATCCAAGCCACTTGTTTTGCAGATGAGATAGGAGAGTATCCCCACACACTCAGAGAATGACAGCAGAGAACATCCTAGGCAGAGGTCGGGGTGGGGAGGAAACGCCAAGGATAAGCTTGGTTGACCTCTCAGTGCGGCTCCCTGGCCCTGGGTATAATTTTCAACTCATTAACTTGAAATCCTAGCTATGCTAAGTCATTCTTTGGTCTCCATTTCCTTAGTAGCCTCTGTTTCCACAGCCCCCAAGTTGCCTGGTTCTGGGGTTAGCACCCAGGGGTGGGGGGATCTCACAAAGTCATTCTTGACTAACTTGGTGAACCCTAGGAATCTTCCAGTCTCTCACCATCTTCAGCCCTCCCCATCCACTCACCTCCCGCCCCGTCCCACCCCTGTCTCTATAAGGTCAGTTCCCACCCAAGGCAAGAGCAACTCAACAAAATACAAGGACATTTGGTGAGCAACTATTGTTTGCAAGGCTCTATGTAAGCAGATATTATCTGATTTGACACCCCCCTCCCCCCCCCAACCATCATGCAAGATAGTTATCATCGCCCACCTTTTACAGATAAGCAAGCCATGAATCAGAGGTTAACCAACATGACCTAGTGACACAAGCAGCAAAAGTGGCAGATCTGGGGGTTAAATTCTAGTCTCTGAGGCCCCAACGTTTGAGGGGGCAGCTGCTCCTAATCCAGACCTGGGAATCCATCACCCTTCCTGAATGTTTCTGATATTGTCTGCCAGTTCTGATGTCGCAGCCCTCACCTTTACCCCCCCAGGCCTGAGTCCCCTTCTCGGTGAAATCCAATGTCCCCTGGGATCAACAGAGTCCCCTCCCTATTCCCTAATTCCTGGAGTTCCACGGTGAATAACAGACATGCTGTGGGGTGACTTGCTGACCAGGACTTTCAAGCATCCAGATTCTATCACTGTGAGAGCCCGCTGCCTATCTGGAGGGTGCGTCCCCTCACTCCATTGCCTGGATGACACCACACCTTTGGGCCATGATATACCTACAGAAAGGGACTCCTCGCAGGACCTGCCATCCTAGGGCACATCACCTGCCTGTTGTTGCACTTGGCCAGATTCCCCTTAGTCAAGCCCAGACTAAGGCACAGCAAGCAGGCCTGCTGGAGACACCTCCAGATAAGGCCACGGGGGCACAGCAGTCAAGAGAACAGGGCCAGGCATGGTGGCTGATGCCTGTAATCCCAGCTCTTTGGGAGACCAAGGCGGGCGAATCACCTGAGGTCAGGAGGTCAAGACCAGTGTGGCCAACATGGTGAAACCCTGTCGCTACCAAAAATACAAAAAATTAGCCAGGCATGGTGGTGCACACCTGTAATCCCAGCTACTCGGGAGGCTGAGACAGGAGAATCGCTTGAACCCGGGAGGCAGAGGTTGCAGTGAGCTGAGATCTCGCCACTGCACTCCAGCCTGGGTGACTGAGCAAGAATCCATCTCAAAAAAAAAAAAAGGAGAACAGACTCGGGTCAGACTGACTAGCCGGGAGCTCTTGGACAAGTTGTTCCCTATCTACGCCTTAGTTTTCCCATCTATGAAATGGAAATATCAGTACCTACCTCACAGAGTTCTGATAAGAATTACATGAGCTAATGTTTGTGAGCAATTAGACCAGAGCCTGGCACCTGGTTAATACAACCTACTCAAACAAAAGTAAAGGCCTATACTCTGAAGTTTGAAAACCACAGACCGGGAATCCAGTCACAGGCTCGGGGAATCGTAAGGTTGAAGGGAAACCACCTTTCTCCTAGTGCGATCGTCGCTGCTCCCACAGCACCCACAGGTGAGCACGCAGCCTCTGGAATACCTGTAAGGATGGGGAGTTCACTACCTTACAGGCAGAGTAGCTCAATGTTAAACAATTTTAATATTTTTGTTTACCTTGAACAAAAAGCAGCCTGCCTGTGCTCTGAGTCCCAGAGCCTACTCCCTTTCCCGTGACAGCTTAGCCCCGCATTCCCTCCTCATCCTGCTCTGGGCACCCTCAGCTGTGCTCCGTGATTAGCAGGCGGTTTCCATGCTGGCGGGTCATGCAAACCAACCCAGCGCATTTTTCCCCGCTCCCCACACCTTCTCTCTCCTGAGCCCCCAGGCCAGCATACCAGCACGCACACCCGTGTTGACAGCTCCCAGGGCAGCTCAGCCAGGCAAGGCGTGGTCCAGAGCCAAGTGGATGGTGCCTGGGGACAAAGCAGAGCGTGTGGGCTCTGAGAAAAGCCTCCAAACACATGGCCCAAGACAGAGAAGGGGAGGCTTGTTCCAGAATCTGCCTTAACACCACAAAACAGACAGGTGAGGGGGATCTGAGAGGCACCAAGACGTCTCTTGCCCCTTTGAAGGGCTTGAGCATCTGGGCTGAGCAGTGCCATCTTCTTCCATTCCTTTGATCAATGTGAAAATGGATGGGAAGGATAATGCCAATGCTTGGGCGCAAGTGAAACTGATATTTTTTTGGGGGGGAGCGGTCAGTGACAGGACGGGTGCCCAGAGTGAAAAGAGATTTTGGCAAACGGAAGAAAGGGCACCACAGGTAAAGACTCAAATAAACTCCCTCCCCCTCTCGGCTTGCCTGGAGGGACTGGAAAGGAAAAGATGGATAATATTGCCTTTAGCCATTGACAGAAATGAACAACACTGAGATACATAACACAGACTCCATTTACAGATAAGGAAATCAGAACTCAGAGAAGTGACGCAGCATGCCCAAAGACACACAGCTTACAACAGGCAGGGCAGAAATCAAACTCAGGGCCACCTTAGTGCTAAGTCCTTTCCACTGTGTGACTAGGTCACACTGCCTCTTCGGTGCTACCAGTGCTGAGAGCCTCATGTATACATACACCATTCATGTAAAATACACACACACACACACACACTCACGTACACATATATACAAATGCACACACACTCACGCACACAAATACACATGCATGCACCCGCATACATGCACACACGCATGCACACACGCACACGTTCACACACATGTACACACGTACGCACCCACACACATGCACACACATTCACACACATACGCACCCACACACATGCACATATGCATGCACACACGTAGGCATCCACACACTTGCACATGCACACACTCATATACACACATACACACACCAGTAGGCTCACATTTCCTAACCAGGACCTAGAGACCCAACGCCAAGGCTAGGACTCTGAACTCTGAAACCAGATTACCTGGTTCAAGCCTTGGCCCAGTCTCTGACTAGCTTGGTTATGTCTCTGAGCTTCAGTTTCCTGTCTGTAAACTCAGGATAATAACACCTACCTCACTGGGTTTGAGGAATGATGAAATGGGTTACTATTTGTAATGCATTTAGAACAGTGAGCAAGCATGTGTCACACACACAGGAGCGTGACAGAGAGAGCCCAAATAGGGCACAGGAAGCCAGTCTGGGGGTCATCCAGGTCCCCATCTCAAAATACGAGGGTCCAGATGAAGCCCGCACAGCTTTTCCAAGCCAAACATCCTGTAAAGGGGAAACAGCCCGGCTGCAGCTTTGAGCAACGCTCTCCCAAACAAACAGCAAACGCTCCCAGGCTCTCAGAGGCGGCCCTCGGGGGCTCACCGGGGACACAGGGGCTTCATCCCAGCTGCTTTCAAAAAGTTGAGCTGCAGTTTCTAAGTTGCTGAGTGCCCAGCCCAGAACAAGGCGGCATCCAGTAAAACAGCCTTCAGAGGAAGCCAACAGGGCTCTGTGGAGCCCTGGCTACAGGAATGCCCCAGACCCAGGGTAAGCTTGAGAACAGACACCCCCAGAGAGAGCAGCAGAAGGTGGGCAAAGGGAAGGAGGTGAGGCATAGGAAAGGAGGCGGGGTCCTGAGGGGTACCCCCTAAAGGAAACTGTGAGCCAGGCCTCCCTGAGTCCAGGGCCCCCATGAGCCACTGGCTCATCAGACACTGACATTCCTCCACTCAGAGTAGGAAAAGCAATTTTTTTGTTGATTTTTAAAAAAATAAATTTAGAGGGTACAGTCGTAGTGGTGAAGTCTCGGCTTCTAGTGTAGCCATAGCTCGAAAAATGTGCATTGCACCTAGAAACTTCTCCACTGGACTCAGTGGCTCACACCTGTAATCCCAGCACTTTGGGAGGCTGAGGCAGGTGCACCTCTGGAGCCCAGGAGTTCAAGACCAGACTGGGCACCATGGCAAGACCCCATCTCTACAAAAAAATACAAAAATTAGCCTGGTTTTGTGGTGCCAGGCTACTCGGGAGGCTGAAGCAGGAGGACTGCTTGAGCCCAGGACATTGAGGTTGCAATGAACCATGATCATGCCACTGCACCCCAGCCTGGGCGACACAGTGAGATCCTGTCTCAAAAGAGAAAAAGTAGTAATTTCTCACCCCTCATGCCCCTCCCCTCCCCTCACCCTTCTGAGCCTCCAATGCCTATCCTTCCACACTCTGTCCCTGGGTTCATATTATTTAGCTCCCACTTATAGGTGGAAATATGCAGCATTTACTTTCTGTTTCTGAGTTAGGATATACAGCTTTTAAATTGGGCTCTTCTCTCATTCAACTATCAGGCAAGGAAGACACAGACAAGAGAGCCCAAGACAGAAAGAGACAGAGATGGACAGAGAGAGACCCCTACCAGTATGCAGTGAGTGCTGGGGTTTTCCTCTTAGACATTTGAGGCCTTCTGATTTATTAGCAAACATCTGGATTCCTGATTTCCAGCCCAATGTGGAAAGGAACTGACAACTCATGATCAATTCAGTCCAGCTCAGCAAATGCTCACTGGGCACCTGCCATGGACCAGGTCTCTAGGGAGGCACAAAGATGAATTAGACATGGCCCTTACCTCTAACAGCTTACAGTCTAGTTGAGGAGACAGAGAGCAAATAAATTATTATAAAGGAGATGCGGTCACTGCTAGATGAAAGATTCAAAAGAAATGCCACGGAAGCCCAGGAAACAGAAATGTGGCAAGAAGGCTGAGAAGTGCGTGCGTTTGCTTTCCGGAAAGTGATCTGGAATATTCATCAAAAGACAAACAATGTTCATAACCTTTGACCCAGAAATTCCTCTTTTGAAGGTCTATTTTGAGGACATAATCAGAGGTATGCATGAAGATTTATGTGCAAAGACATATTTATGTCGTTTTTAACAGAAAAACATGGGGGGGAAATCACATGTACAAGAAGCATATTATATGTGAAAAGGGTGGAGAGGGGAAGTCTTTCAAGCAGAGAGAAGAGAATATGCAGAGATGTCGTGGCAAGAGCAGCAGCTTCAAGGACTAAAAGGAGGCCAACATAGATGGATAAGAGAGAGAGAAAGAGAGAGAGAGAGAGAGAGGTGTAAGTGGAGATCAGAGAGCAGGATGGAAACCAAACCATACAATCTTAAAGTTAGGGTTCTGGTGGCCATCCTAAAGGCCACGGGAAAGAAAGCTTTGCCATATTTTCCATGGTGGGGAGTCATGATCATCTGTGTTTCCAAAAGAGCCTCTCGTTGCCCCATGGAGAATGCATGCTAAAGCATCAGGCACCTGTCTAAGTGTTGTACATGTATTTGCTTATTTAATCCTCCTCATCTTAAGAGATAGGGAAGCTGAGACTCAGCAAGGTGAAGCAACGTCCCTAAGGTTGCACAGCTAGTAACAGGCAAAGCCAGGCAGTCTACCCCCAAAGAACTTAACTGCTGTGCTATCTGAAAAGAGGGTAGAGTATGGATATGGGAAGATCAGTCAGGAGCCACTGCAGTGCCTCAGGTGGGAGAGGATGGAAGCTGCGAGATAAGCAGACTGCAAATGAAAAGAAAGGCGAATCAGAAGGACTTGTGATAGAAGAGGGTGATGGGGGTGGGGAGGGGAGACAGAGTGGGAGGGAAGGGCAGGAGTAACCTCCAGGCCTCTCACTTGCGCGTCTCTCATTTGGAGGAAACTGAAGTGTGTTGACTACAGAGACACACACACCATGCACACCCAGGATACGTAGCTGCGTATTGGGCAGAGAGAGAGCAAGAATGAAAGGAAACATAACAAAAGGAAAACAGCGGCTCTCTTTCAGTGATTGGAATGATGAGTTATTTTTACTTCTTCTTTATGTATGTCTATATTTTCTAAATCTCTTACAACAGGTATATATTATTTTCAGAATCAGAGTAAAATTAGTTAAACCTTCAAATTATGCATCAGGATCTGTTCAGTGTCTATCCTGCGATGTCCTTGGTTGTGCTGTAGGGATGTAGGCTATCTCCATCCACAGGGCATTGTCTATAGGCACCTCTTGAAGTGTATGACCATGAGGGTGTCAGTGTCAGGCAGGAAGTGACAATCACCCTTCCACAAGCCCCCTGGGCTGGCAACCCACTCGGCTCTTCAAAAGCTGCAGAAGCCCAAGGACGGCAGGCTCCGTTCAGAGCCCAAGGGCAGATGTTTGAAGTCAATTCTCAGTAGGAATTCCAGACCTCTCCAAGAGATCTTAGCTTCCTGCAGAGGAGCGAGTAACACAAGTCCAGCAGGACCTAAAACCAACCATGCTGTGGCAAAATGACAGATGAATTCACTGTGGCCCCTCAGGGGGTAGCAGGAGGGTCTCCCCTGGGCCCCTGAGAATCTCCAAATTCCTGTGTGGCTTCATCTCCAGGTGCAAGCCCAGGCCTGGCAAGGCCAGGTGGGATGAGGGCAGCTTCCTCACAGACTGGGTGGGAAGAAGAGAACACACCGTTCCTCTAACACCATCCCCTGGAGAACAGGAGGGAGGGTCAGAGCCTGGGGCCTCAGACAGAGACTCCAAGAGGTCAGGAGAGCCCTGGCCTCTGGCCGAGTGATCAGGAGCCTGGGGGGCACCCACAGTATCCCAGGGGAGTGAAGTGAGCTCTGCATGACACTGTCAGGGGTGGGAGGTGCTAAGGAGATAGGAGTTCCACGAGACCCCGGAAGAAGATGGGAGTCTGCCTGGCAGCGGCTTCCGTAGGATGCAGCGGCCTTTGTTGCAGTTAGAGGGACTCCTGGTTTCTGAAAGAGTAGCAGTGGCTGCAGAGTCAGCACAACTTACTTCAAAATCAGGCTGGGTTCCATGTTAAAAAATGGTGATTCTGGCATCCATCTCATGGGGTTATTGAGGTCACAAGACCCCAAGGGGGAGCCACTGTGGTTGGCATATGGACTCATGCAGTAGAGGTATATTCACACAATATCTCTATGGGGTTTGTTGCTGGGTATTGTCTCACAGTGGCCTGTCCCCAAGACCAAAGATTAAGTACACACATACCATACACACAGGTGTCAATATTCACTTTTTTAAAACTTTTTTTTAAACTTTGATTTTTTTTTTTCTTTTTAGACAGAGTCTCGCTCCGTCACCCAGGCTAGAGTGCAGTGGCTCAGTCTCCACTCACTGCAACCTCTGCATCCTGGGTTAAAGCAATTCCCCTGCCTCAGCCTCCCACTGAGTCCTAGGACTGGAGGCACCCACCACCACTCCCAGCTAATTTTTATATTTTTAGTGGATGGGGTTTAGAGACGGGGTTTCACCATGTTGACCAGGCTGGTCTCAAACTCTTGACCACAGGTGATCTACTGGCCTAGGCCTCCCAAAGTGCTGGGATTATAGGCATGAGCCACCGTGCCCAGCCTGATTTTTTTTTTAAGAGATGAGGTTTCATTATATAGAAATCCTCCCACCTCGGCCTCCTCAGTAGCTGAGACTGCAGGCATGCCCCACTGTGCCCCACAATATTCACATAACATAATCATTGAACACATAAATATAATCATAACCACTTAAACACACATATACATGCACAACCTGTTTACTCCCAAACATTCTTGTAGTCACATGTAATTCATCATAACTTAGGACAATTTGTAACTGATCAAGGGCTTGCCACCTGAGCCTTGGCTCATATAATTATCAAGGATTGTCTATCTCATCTTGTGTACTCTCCAAATGATGAGATAGATAATCTAATTATTACTATCCAGTTCTTAAAGGCAATATGACTGAGCTCAATGCAACTGAGAGACTCCCAAAGACACACAGTGAGTAGCTGGCAGTGTCCAATTTAAATCCAATTCCAAACGAATGCTTCTCCACTCTGTCACACATGTACCCATGACGTGTCAACACTTATATCTCCTACTCAGCAAGTTGAAGTTCCTTAGCTTCCCAAAAGAATGCTTGAATCAACCCATCAGGTGGGAGTAGCTATGAATGAAGCAGAGTCAAATAGAGAGGCACGCCCCACCCGCCTTCAAGCAGACACACACAGCTGAGACTCAGTTCACCCTTCTTAATTCCCAGCCTTTATCTGGGACATTCTTTCCTCCCAGGTCGTCATCTCCCGATTCCTCTCCCCTAACCAACCCCAGCCCACACACTTGCTCTCCTCTTCTCTGATGACCCACTGTACAGTCTGTTTTTTGTAGCTTAGCCTTCATGGTTCTCTAGTCATTTCTTTGTGCTTAAAATGTAAGAGCTAGGTCTCAAAAAAAATAAAATAAAAATAAGAGCCAGGGCTCTGCGGTCAGCCAGATATAGATCGAAGTCTTATCTCCCACTCTTCCTAGCTGTGTCCCTGGATATGTTGCTTAACCTCTCTGAGCCAACTCTCTTTGCCTATAAAAGGAGGGTATTGATAGTACACACCCCGTAGTTATGAGAACTCTATGTAAAAAAACAGAATCTGACAGAAAGCAAAAGTTCAATAAATATGAACAATGAATATAGTTCTCTTTATTCAGCAAATGGCAAACTCACTGGGAATTGGACATATTCTTTTGGGTACCCCCTAAAGGCCCTGGCACTGTGCTGGGCACTGTGCTGGGCACAACCAAGTTATTCATCAGCTATGTCAGATGAGTTCCAACTCAGTCACAGGCTAGCTGTGGGACTTCAGGTGACGCGTTTCACCTCTCTGGGCCTCAGTTCTCTGAGTTGGTGGAGCTGCGTCAAATTCACTCCTAACCCAGAGTACTGAGTGGATTGGTGAACTACACCCTCAGCTGAAGCTGCAAAGCGGAGGGTTAATTGCACCAGAGGGTGTGACTCAGACCTGGGGTTGGATCCTGGCTCCACCTTGAACAAGTCACATATCTTCTCCAAGCATTCATTTTCTCAATAAAGTGAGGATGGCGATGTCTACTTCACAGTACTGTTACAATAATTAAATGGCATAATGCCTGTAAAACTCCTGGCACGTGATGGATGCACAATAAATGGCCTTGGTGGTGGAAGTTGTTATTATTATTATTATTCCAAAGAGTGAAGGAGGGAGAAGGTGCCGAGAATTCAAGCCACAATTGCTATGACAGCAATGACTTAGGAAAAGAAATGGGTAGTAAAAATGTGAGAAAGTGTCCTTAGGCAAACCCCAGAGTACTCGTGTCAATGGCCTGAGCCCCACACCCTTGCCAGCCCCTACCCCCTCCCCCGCCCCAGTGTGCAGAAAGAAGATAAGCAGCTTGTCATCCTCTATTTGTCGACTGGAAGATCCACAGTGTTGTCTGGGTTTTAGCTCCAGCTTCTCCAGTAGAGGCGCCGGCCAGGTGAAGCACAGACCCCGAGTGGCCCCTATGAAGCACGGGCCCTGTCGGGGCTAAAATCAAAGCCCCCATGCCTCTGGGGACCTGTCCGCCTGCCTGAGGCTCATCTCCAAAGAGCGGAACTGCCTGTCATGGCCCACAGGAGACCAGCGGCCTTCTGCAGTTGCTGGGCTGAACGGGAGCGGCCCAAGCTTGTCTGAGAGCTGTCCCCAAGCCGGGAAGTCCAGAGCAACTCTGTGACTCTCAGTGGGAGGGTCTAAATGGAGGAGAGGGTTAAAAGAATCTCTCAGGGACCAGAAGAGGAGTCAGGCATGAAACCCTTTTCCCAGCTCTGAGCACTTCCAAAGCCTGCCCTGACCGCTCCCTCCCCTGAGGCCACGCCACAGCTGAAGCCGACTCAAGCCTGACTCCTCGCCAGCCCTCAAGTGTCGCCTTGAGTTTGGGGAACTCAGCAGCTCCAAGGTTCTGACCTTCCTGCCAGGGCCACAACAAACACCTGTCACCAGCATGAGTGCTAATGACAGGCCTGAGTGAGTGGCATTAAGGTTAACACCTGCGTTAGTGACGTGCCCTTCGAAGGTCAGTGGTGCCTATTTAAGCAGCCTAGGGGGAGGACAGAGGTAGGGACTAGCCACCATCCAATCTAAGCAGGTGGCTCTATTACTCGTGCTAAAGCTCTCCCCAGTCATCCATGTAATTGAAGTAACTCAGGGGATTTTCTCTCCATCACCCTCGAGCAGAGCAGGAAGAGAGGGACCGGGAGGACGCATTTGCCTTAAGTGGCCCTGCTGACTTGCCGCTGGGCAGGTGGGCTCTCCCTGCACTTAGGGGAGTAGGGGGCTTATTGAGGCTGACACCGTGGCTCCTGGAAATGTGCTTCTGCCATTAACTGTGCCCTAAGCCCTGAGTCACAGCATGAGGTCAAATCTCTCATCCTCTGCTCAGCTCCCAGGCCTGGCCTGCTCTTGCCTGTTCACTCAAGCAAACCTTCTCCCCTGGGGTGCTCCCAGCTCAGCTTCCAGGCCTTCTCATCCTCACTGCCGCATCCTGCCCTTACCACCCTCAGAGTGCCCACCTGTCTCTGTGTTGGGACTTTAACATAGCTCATCGCTTTGGGACAACCGGAGGGATTTAAACAAAAGGCTTGCCCAAAGCAGAAATAATCACCAAAATGCGGGTCTGAGACTAAACGGGAGGAAGCACTGGACATGTTTATAAATGCCACATGCCACAGAGGTGCTTTAGGAGAAGTAAGCTCTGATCATTTTCCTTCTAGTCATTTAACAGTCGAGAAAAATCTATGAAGGGTCTATTTTGTGCCAGAAACTGAAGTAAGTACTGGGAGGAAAAAAAACACACACACAGTGCCCCGCAAAGGGAACTAAGATACAGCTGGGTGGGTAATGTGAATATTTAAGCATCCCTGCTCTGTGGCTTTGGACAATTCCCTCAACTTCTCTGAGCTTTCTCGTTTATAAAACCAAGGTGACAATAAAGCGAGGATTACATGAGCTGATCGCCTTGGCACATAGTTTCCTGCTGCAAAGGAAATGCTGAAACACCAAAACAGAGATGCAGACAAGGAGTTCTAGAAGCAAAAAGGAGGGCGAGACCACGGCCCATAGGGAGAAGGAGGAAGGCGTCCTGGAGGTTGAGAAGATTTGGATGCAAGGCAATGAGGGTAACACATTCCCATGGAAGGAATGGTGAAATCAAGGACTCCACAGATGAAAGAAGCCACAACAGGGTGTTCCTGATGACGGCATGCCCGGATGGCCCGGGCAATGACCTAATGTAAGAGGAATTTATACAAGGATAGCTGCTCCATTTCAAGAAAATAGAGCAGGTGTTTTGGGGGGGGCGGTGGTAAAACTCCTTATGCTGATTGCTTCGGGGTCTCTGCATGTGATAAATGCCGGGTGGTGTTATGATGGTAAGGAGATGTCAGGAATAAACCAGAGACCTCCCTGCAGATGCCATGGCCAGATGGGAAGACTGGCAGTGTCTGAACGTCACTTGGCCCCAGTGTCCCAGGATTCTCCCAAACCCTGCCTCAAAGGGCCCAGGCACCAAGCACTTCCGTCAGCAAAACAGAGGAGGGAAAAACAATGACTCAGTAACTTTCAGAGTTTAAAGTGCACCCTTTGTCTCCCACCTGCAGTTTTATTACCCATCCCACATAGTACATTTCTCCTCTTCTCACAGGCCTTTAACTCACCTCATGAGACCATTTTCAAGATGGGGAAAACTGAGCTACAGTCACACAGCTTAGCTCAGTGCAGAAACCAGCAGCAGTGATCATGGTAACAGGTCATATTGATACTTATTGCACCCTAGCATAGCACTAGATATGTGCCAAGGCTATTAGTTCATGTCATCCTCACCTTATTATCATGTTTTGTAAATGAGGAAACTCAGAGCGGTTGAGGGAATTGTCCAAAGCCACACAGCCAGTTAATTGGTGGGGCAACTCTCAAACCAGCTGTTTTTAACCCAAGATACCAAGGGCAGTTTTTATCTGCTATACCCAAGTGCAAATGGGCTCAAAGGCCAGGATCCGGACTGCGGCTGCATGAAAGGGACAGTGCCCGCCCATCAGCGAAGGCTGCAGGAGTGTGTGGGGAGTCCAATATACTTCAGAGATCACCTCCCATCTTTGCAGGAGAGAGAAGTTCTCAAGGATAGGCAGAGAAGAAAGCCCCAGGGTTTAACCCTGTATCAGTCAGTCTAAAGGTGGATTTCAGAGTGGGGAGGGCCATGAGAAAAGAAGGGAAATCAAAGCAGTAAACCTTCCCCTGCACAAACGCAGGTAACCAGGAAGGCAACGAGGCCAGCAGCCATGCAACCCTCCACTCATATTTCACAGGCGAGATGACAACAATTGGACATGTCACTCCCGAAAACCAGAAACTCAAAGCAATTTGAGATGAACTTTCAGAATGATGAAACAAATGGCCATCTTTGTGTTATACACCAAATAAATCACACCAAAATGATAGTTGTAATCCCCAAAAGTACACAGAGAATTGATTTTACTGTGACACTTATCATGATGAACGGGTGCACCCTAGGACGGGCCATCTTAAGTGGTGGCTGCTTAACCCCTGCCCTCCCAGGTCTGGTCCCTTCCCTGCAGAGTCCCCCAGCTGTTCTCAAGGCCCCAGCACACAAAGCCTGATTGCCAGGATGAGCCCTGGCCTTGCACCATGGGGCCCACGTAGGTGGACACACCAGCAGCTTCCAAAGCACTGGGTGAGTCCAGACCAAGCTCCCACCTAAGACAGAAAGGGGGGCAGGCGTGGTGGCTCAACCCTGTAATCCCAGCACTTTGGGAGGCCAAGGCAGGCAGATCACTTGAGCTCAGAAGTTCGAGACCATCCTAGCCAACATGGAGAAACCCCATCTCTACTAAAAATATAAAATTAGCCTGGCACAGTGGCATGCGCCTGTAATCCCAGCTACTCAGGAGGCTGAGGCAGGAGAATCATTTGAACCCAGAAGGTGGAGGCTGCAGTGAGCCAAGATCATGCCAGTGCACTCCAGCCTGGGTGACAGAGTAAGACTCCGTCTCAAAAACTAAAAATAAAATAAAATAAATTTTAGACAACGGAAAGGTGCCTCACTGGCCAGCTGCATCTGAGTGAAGGGAGGAAAGATCTGATGTTTTCCATTAATTGCCTACTTAATCTTTTTCTTTTAACTTTTATTTCAGGTTCGGGGCACTGTGCAGGTTTGTTATATAGGTAAATTGCATGTCATACGGGTTTGGTGTACAGATTATTTTGTCACCCAGTTGATAAGCATAGTATGCAATAGGTAAGTTTTTCAATCCTCACCCTCCTCCCATTCTCCACCCTCAAGTGGGCCCTGGTGTCTATTGTTCCCTTCTTTGTATCTATGTGTCCTCAGTGTTTAGCTCCCACTAATGAGTGAGAACATGCGGTATTGGTTTTCTGTTTCTGCATTAGTTCACTTACAAAAATGGCCTTCAGCTCCATCCATGTTGCTGCAAAGGACATGATCTCGTTCTTTTTCATGACTGCATAGTATTCCATGGTGTATATGCCTGCTGAGTGTCATTACTTACTCCTTATTTTCGGACGGATTCATTGAGGCTCAGAGAGGCCAAATATTAGCCAGAGATTTGAATGAAAGTCTTCATGATTCCAAATGGGTTCTCTTCCCACCACATCCTGCTGCTAAGATCCTTCCCCCAGCTCTGGGCTGGAATTCATACATTCATTCATTCATTTATTCAATCAATCATGGTCCAGCATTAGATTTCAGACACTGGGTCAAGGATACAATAGAGAATAAGACACTATTTCTGCCACACAGAGCTCCCTACAAATACGGAGGGGAGGGGTAGGCCATCATTTCACAAATGAATGAAAATAATAATGGTGGTTCATTCTTCTGGGAGACATGCACGGGCTGTGAGAGCACCGTAACAGGGAGCCGCTGGGTCAGCAAACGCAGGGGAAGCTTCCCCAAGGAACTGACTGGACTGAGATCTCATGGATAACATGGTGCCAGCCAGGTGAAAGGACAAGGACACAGTGGGCACCAGGCCTGGAGGCAGCTAGCCAGGAGCAGAAAGAGGAGGTAAGGAAGGCAGGCGGCAGAGGAAGCCAGGGAGGCGAGCGGAAGGATGGGGGCCTGCCAAGCCTGCATAACAAGGGGCTTCTCTCATTGTGAAGCTGTGGAAAGCCACCACCCAGGCTGGGGAGACATGAGCAGATTTGTGCTTCAATAGCTCACTCCAGTCTGACTCAGGGACCCTGCCAAACCTCATCAGGTCGTGGGGAGGCCGAGTTTGTGCGGAAAGTCTTGCATCCTTACAGGAATCTTTGCCTTCTACCACTCATAGTTCAGAACAGTATGGCTTACCGTGAAAGCTGCTCTAAGACAGCGAACAAAGAGTAAATAGAAGATGTTCTATAAAAGAAGCTATAAAAATCAACTCAGAACAAAGTTCTGAGTTAAACAGAGTTAATAATAAATAAAATAGTAATAAATAAAAATGATATTTCAGAGTTATATTGTAAACAAAGTCTTTAGATCTATATTGCCGTGTTCACTATTTTGTTTTGTCAGGAGATTTTTTTGTTTAGTTGTCTTTTTTTCCTTAATGCAGCTAGTCCCATCCCAGTTCTGCTTGGGCAAAAGCCTTGACTTCATAGAACTTCAGTCTTTCCTTCAACTCTAAAATATCACGATCTTCTGACACACAGAGATTTTATAAGTGATGTACACGTTTATATCAGACAGTGAGTGCTTGTCAAATTCAAGCTCTGGGAATATATGGTCAATCCGACTTCAGAGAGCAAATAACAGGATAGGCCTTCTAGCCCCCAAGCTGCCCAAACACAAGCTCACTGGGCTCTGGAAGCTCACTGGCTTAGAGGAGAAGACGTATTTTTTAAGCAAACAGCCATAACCACTTGCCCATGTTTGCAAAGATAAGGAGTAATGGGGCAGTGATCAGAATCTAGCCATTGTAAAATTTTAAAAGGACAAAAAGCAGGAATTAGGTAATGACCTCACAGTAAGTTTCTTCTCTCTTGAATTTTCTAAGTTATAGGTAAACAATGAATCAAACTAGGAAGGAGAGAAGTTTTTCATCATGTTGCTCTCCTGCCCCAAACACATTTAAAGGGGAACAGTGATCATGACATAACTTAGCAAAACCTAGATACAAGCTCCTACCAGATGCCTTTAAACCAGTAATATCCAGATTTAACTAGTAAAGGATGAGAACATGTTTAAAGGGGAAAAAATATCTCACCAATCCCCAGGGGGTTGACTTAAATTATTTTACAGTAAAGTTATTACATCCAAATACTTATCTAAGTATAAATTCGTATGTTTCTAGCACTTATGCAAATATAAAATAAAAACGAATTTGCAGAATAAACGCAGTTAAAACTACCAAACCTACAAAATTCAAATTAACAGCATTAGTTTACTATGATGGATCATGAAGCTTTGCAGAAGCTGGGTCTCTGGCATTGAGCTTACCAACAGAAAGACATCATTGTTCTGGTTTTCCCTCATTGTCAGCTCGATTCTTTTGACTTTAACATGATGGACCATCATTTAATCCAGAGGTCAGCAAACATCTTCTGTAAGAGCCAGACTCTAAATATTTTAGGCTTTGTAGACCATACTGTCTCTGTCACAAACTACGCAACTCTGCTGTTCCAGGATGAAATCAGCTATAGACAATACATAAACAGATGGGCCTGGCTGCATTCCAAAAAACTTTATTTACCAAAACAGGTGCCAGGCAAGATTTGACCAGAGGGCCATAGTTTGCTGACTCTAGATTCAATCCATCATCTTTATTATGTCATCATTGGGCCTTTTGCCTTTGAACAACAAATTCACTTTTAACCACTGATTTATCATTTTTATGGACCAGTCAATTCAATAATTCACTCCAAAAGTCAACCTTGAAAAATAAATTAGCAGAAAATTTTCCTTCCCTATTTACTATTCAATAACTGCTAAAGAACTTGTGTGTGGGTCAAACAGATACCTGCACTCCCATGTTTATTGTAGCACTATTCACAACAGCCAAGATACGGAATTAACCCAAGTGCCCATCAACGAATGAAGAGATAAAGAAAATGTGGCATGTATACACAATGGAGTATTATCCAACCACAAAAAAATAAATAAATAAGAAATCCTTTCATTTGCTGCAACATGGATGGAACTGGAGGTCATTGTGTTAAGTGAAATAAGCCGGCCAGGCACGGTGGCTCATACCTGTAATCCCAGTACTTTGGGAGGCCAAGGCGGGCAGATCACTTGAGCTCAGGAGTTCAAGACCATCATGGCCAACATGGCGAAACCCCATATCTACTAAGAATACAAAATTAGCCAGGCATGGTGGTATGTGCCTGTAATTTCTGCTATTCAGGAGGCTGAGGCAGGAGAATCACTTGAACCCAGGAGGCGGAGGCTGCAGTGAGCCAAGATCACGCCAGTGCACTCCAGCCTGAGTGACAGAATGAGACTCTGTCTCAAAAAAACAAACCAAAAAAAAAAAAAATAAAAGAAGGAAGCCAGGCACAGAAAGACAAATACCACATGTTCTCACTTATATGTGGGACCTCAAAAAAATGTGGATCTCAGGGAGATAGAGTAGAATGGTGGTTGCCAAAGGCTGGAAAAGAAGTCGGGAGGTGGAGGACAAGATAAGTTGGTTCAGGTGCACAAATACACTTAGATAGAAAGAATAAGTTCTAGTGTTCAGTATTACAGTAGGGAAATTATAATTAATGATAATTTGTTGTATATTTCAAAATAGCTAGAAGAGAAGAATGGTAATGTTCTCAACACAAAGAAAAATGTTTGAAGTTATAAGCACCCCAAGCACCCCAATTTGATCACTACACATTTATACAGGAATAAAAATATCACAGGTACCCCTGAAATATGCACAACTACTACATATCAATTTAAAAATTTTAACAGAATTTTCGCAAATTGCTGTGCCAGGCATGGTGGCTCATGCTTGTAATCCCAGTTTTGTGGGAGGCCAGGGCAGGAGGATCACTTGAGCTCAGGAGTTCAAGGCTAGCCTGGACAACATAGTGAGACTCTATATCTGCAAAAATTTTTAAAAATTAGCCAGACATGGTAGTCCACACCTTGTAGTCCCAGTTACTAAGGAGGCTGAGGTGGGAGGATGGCTTGGGCCCAAGAGTTTGAGGCTGCAGTCAACCATGATCATGCCACTGCACTCCAGTCTGGGCACCTCTGGGTGACCCTGTCTCTAGAAAAAAAAAAAGAATTTGTGCAAATGGATAGTTTTTTAAAAGACAGGATTTGAGCCATACACCACTCAGAGTGGGAGGGGTTCCTTTGGCTTCTGGGCACCTACAGTTCCCTGGAGCAAGTGGTGGCTCAGTTCCCTTGCTTCCTTTCTCTACTTGGTCTACATGTTGGACAACAGGTGGTGACACCCTTTTACCCTTGTTGGACATGAGCATATTATTGAAGATCGTCAGCCTCTTTATTTTATGTTCTCTTTATTTTACCATTTATTCATTCAAACAAACCAATAAACCAATAATGACTCAGTACTGCCAACATGCCAGGCACTGTCCTGGGCACTTGAGATCTTAAGTGTAAAAAGACAAAAAGTCCCACTGTCACAAGTTTTATACCCAGTTAGGGAGGGTGAGAGGTGGAGTCAGACAATAAAAATAGAAATAGCGTATTAATACATACATTGTATTTTTTTGAGACAGGGTCTCACTGTGTTGCCCAGGCTGGTCTTGAACTCCTGGGCTCAAGCCGTCATCCTGCCTCAGCCTCCCAAAGTCCTGGGATTACAGGTGTGAGCCACCACACCTGGCCAAATTATATTATTTTAATGAGATCAAGTTAAAGTCTTTCTTAAAGAACCTCAGAAACCACCATCTTTATTTCAGAAAATTATCTTCACTCGTGAAACATCATCCCAAAGAGAAGTGTTAGGTTTTCACCCTGCACGAGAATTCAGCAATGGCAGAGAGGGAATACTTATTTTCTTTGGCCAGTAGGATGGGTTGAACTAACAGGGGTCAGGCTTGCTCGCCAACACAGCAGACACCCCCTGCTGCCCTGTGAGGGGATCACTGCGTGCCCGTGGGTTCCAAGCACAAACGCTCCAGCACTGGAGTTGGGCAACACTGGTTGGTCCATGCCCATGACTTGGAATATGCTGCCATTGCTACTTAGATGGCCTTATCTTTGTCACAGCCCTTCACAGCATGGCCAGAGAAGACCAAAGCCAGCCTTAGAATGCCTTGATCAGGTCCTGGCTCTGCCAATGGTTGGTCCATGCCCGTGACCTGGAATATGCTGCCATTGCAGATTAGATGGCCTCATCTTTGTCACAGCTCTCCACAGGATGGCCAGAGACCAAAGCCAGCCTGGGAAGGCCTTGGTCAGGTCCCAGCTCTGCCAGTGGTGACTGTGGACAGGTCAGCCACCCTGTTAAGAGTCTTGATTTCTCCATATGTAAATCTGGAATGACATAAATGCCTTTTCTGTCTGCTTCATAAAATTCCTAAGAGATCCAAATAAGGCGCAGTGTGAAAGCATTTGAAAATTAACCTGCTAAGAGCTGGGTTGGCACCCCTAAAAAATTAGGGTCCCTAGGAAGGGGATTTATGTTGACAAATTTAATAGCCTTGGTCCCCTCCAGACCACCTGGCCCAGTAATTTGCACTGGGTTCCCAGTTCTAGTCAGCCTTGTATCCATACAAAAGCTCTGTAAATGTAATGTAGCCATATTATTATAATAATTATTATATTATTATTACCTTTGCAACGTGTGGAAAAAACTACTGATGACCAAATCTCTAAGATGCTCCCATAGTTGAGTCCTCTTTACAAAAGATAGCCCCTTATCTCTGTTCACATTCATCTTAACTTTATGAACATCATTAGTTACCAAGCCTAAAGATTTTGTTTCTCTTTTATTTTTTCTGGCAAAAATCTCTAACCTTTTCTAGAATAACAATATATATTATTCCCCATTATCTTTTGCTTTAATCAGTTTTAGGAAACTACTCCCCAGTCCTCATTTTTATTGCATTTCCTTCGGGGCTTTGGGAAAGAGAAAACAAAATAAAACTCCGTGG
This sequence comes from Macaca thibetana thibetana, assembly GCF_024542745.1. Taxonomy (NCBI): domain Eukaryota; kingdom Metazoa; phylum Chordata; class Mammalia; order Primates; family Cercopithecidae; genus Macaca; species Macaca thibetana. The sequence continues at coordinate 105,777,956 of NC_065585.1, read as the reverse complement.
CCCTGCAGACCACATTTCCAAAGGTCGTGAAGCTGAATATGAATGGATGAGAGAACTTCTCTCCTAAACGTTCTCAAAGTATGCTCCAAACAGACACACGCACTCATCCTATTCAGCAGGCAGGTGCTCAGCCTCGATGGAGAGCACCGAATCAGAACGCCCTGAGCATCATCCCCTCTGAAGCCCTTCCTATAGATAACACTGCCCTACACACACATCACCATCAACAGGATGCTTTACTGAACTCTACTGAGTGACGATCACTCTACGACATACACTCTATGAACACAAACACGTACGCTTCTCTTTATCTTTCTGTTTATCTATCTCTCCAACTGTCTCTGACCACAGACCAGTTGTTCTCAACCAAGGGCCACCCGCATCCCAGCTCATAAGCTCCTGGGGCAACAGCCTGAGGGTTTACAAAGCCCAACAATAACGTGGTTCCCAAGAGGAATAAAACATTGCCCTTCACCTTCCCCACCCCAGCCATCAGGGCACCCCGCTCTCAGGAGGCAGGCACTAGCCAGACTGCCCCAAGAAAACAAGTCCCCTAAGATGACAATATTTTCAATTTGCAATTTGATTTTTTTCTTTAATATGTCTGTTGTGTGCTTTCCCCTTTGTCAAAAGAGCACAAACCTTTCATTTTGCCGTTTATCTGTCTTGCGACCGGTATGGTGAAAATGTATTGGCTTTTCAGTTAGCGATTACACATCATCACATGCCCAATTTACAACACCATGCCCCAAAGAACAGATGTAATAAAGCAAGGGCAGGAAATAGCAACCTTATAAAACAGAGCTGCCGACTCAAAGGTCTTTGCATGTGTGCAGGAAAGAAAATAGTGCCGACGCGAGGCCTGGGAACTTGTATTTTGCAAACGACTGCAGATGTTCTGGATGCGGCTCCGGTGGGTGGGTGGGACAGAGGGCAGAAAAAGCGGGAGATCCACTTTCCTGGCCCAACGACCACAGCCCTCCAGCCACAGGGCACTGCAGGGAAGGACAGTTCTATCTTTGCACTTAGCCCTCCAAGAAACTCTATGTCCATCCAACCCAACGAAAAACACTTTCAGGACCAACTTTGCAAGGTGAAGAATCCTCATCTAACAGGTCAGGCCACCTCTGTAGGCCTATGGGGTTCTACCTAATGGTTGCAAGAGGTTCCCTGGGACTAGGGTCTTGCATAGAGCCTTCTGATGGCCACTTCCTACTGTGACCCGTCTCTGTCCTTCTCAGAGCCCTCCAGACTGCAGGGAAGAACTACCTCAAAGACCCCAATAAATATTGCCTTGGTTCCATGAGCATATGAACCAAAATTACATCAATTTCTTCTAATGTTACTATTTCTCAATAAAGGCAATTAATGAAATACAGAGCTCCACGTAACTTATTTGTACACTTGCCATAAATCAGGAAAAGTCTTTTGTCAAGAGGACAGGGCCTTTGTCTTTGGCTCAGACAATGCAGTCCCTCCTCCCAGGGCTAAAGGGCCTCTTCATCTTGACAATTCCACCAGGGGCCTCTTCCCTGCATTCAGGTGGCCTCAGGCCTGCCTTCCACAGCAAGGTGTGGAATTTCATCTTCCTCTGGACCCAGGCTCATCTGTCTGAGGCATTTAGCTCTCACCCCAAAAGTCCAGGTCCCTGCCTGTAAACGGGGTACAAGTTTTCCCAGAGACCAGGTGAGAGGAGAATACAGACAGAACGGAACCCTGCAGTGCTACCGGCACTCCTGTCCTTCCCCTCTCTGTTGTCCCCAGAGCAACCTCCCTCACCTTCATCCCAGCCAGAGTTCAAGGCAGTTTCCCAATCCTTCTGCTGCCAGAAGATGTAGGGTCCCTGAGTCTTCTTTTTGTTATTTTCTTTCTTTTTTTATTTTGGGTTTTTTTGTTTGTTTGTTTGTTTGTTTTGAGAGACAGAGTCTCACTCTGTTTCCCAGCCTGGAGGGCAGTGGCCCTATCACGGCTCACTGCAGCCTCAAACTCTCTCGCTCAAGCAATCCTCCTGCCTCAGCCTCCTGAGTAGCCAGGACTACAGCCGCTTGCCACTATGCCCAGCTAAATTTTTTTCTTTTTGTAGAGACAGAGTCTTACTATGTTGCCCAGGATAGTCTCGAACTTCTGGCCTCATACGATCCTCCTGCCTTGGCTTTCCAAAGAGCTGGAATTACAGGAGTGAGCCACTGCACCTGACCACCTGAGTCGTCTTGTCTTACTCTCTGTCCCCAGCCATTCCTCGTCCCTCTACTTTCTATTTCTCAGGAGACCAGGGAAGTCCTCATGCTCGTCTCCTCTAACCCAGGCCCCCAACACCCTGCACTCAAACACCACCAGTCTTTCAATGCTCTGAACACACAACACACTCTTCCAGATGCTCAGACACTCATACAATCCACGCTCACACACACACAGACACACATGTACATACACACACACACTCTCATCCACACTTGCACCCACACACGCACACATGCACGCACATAGAGAATCCTGTTTCAACTCCTCCATCCACGCTGATCACTGAATTTGAACTCGGCACCACACTCTCCACCACCTCATCATTTTTACCTGATAGTTTTATGCGTGTTAATCTTCTGTGTCTCCCCCAAGCTCTCCCCTAAACTCCATGAGAACAAGTCAGGAGTCTAGGCTTCCTCCATCCCTGGCTCCCCGGCATTTAGCAAAGGACTAGACCTCAGGCCAGGGCTCACTGACATTTTGCGTTCACTGAGCTGAGAGAGACCCTGAAGATCACCAAGCCCCCGATATCCTCACTCCAAACTAGATGCACTGATTGATTAATTGGTGCATCGATTGTGGCCTGGTTGATTGGCAGGATCTGAAGGCCAGAGTGTAGGACTACAGAGACTGGGCATGGTTGCTGCTCTGAATTTGGCATTTCTGGGGCCCTGCCGCTGAACACCCCATAATGGGAGGGTCACTAGGCATTGCAGTGGCCAGAACTGTGTCCTGACCTCAGACCAACCGAGGTCCCAGGCTGGCTCTGCCTCTGACTCACTCTGTGACCATCGGTAAATTTCTCCAACCCCAGCTCTTCACTGTAAGATGGAAACATTAATAGGCTCCATTTCACTGAGCTGCTGTGGACGCTAAGGGAGATAATATGGGCAGATCATTCAGCACAGGACCTGGCACATAGCAAAGACCCCATACATGATCATTCTCCTCAAAATCACAAATAAAAAGAAGAGGTAGCCAGGCACAGTGGCTCATACCTATAATCCCAACACTACTGGGAGGCTGAGGCGGGAGGATCACTGGAGGCCAGGAGTTCAAGAACAGCCTTGGCAACATGGCAGAACCTGCCTGTACAAAAAAAAATTTTAAATCAGCCAGACGTGGTGCTGCATGCCTGTAGTCTGCACACTTGGGGGGCTTCAGTGAGAGGATTGCTTGAGCCCAGAAGGTCGAGGCTGCAGTGAGCTGAGATCACACCACTGCACTCCAGCCTGGGTGGCAGAGCAAGACCCTGACTCAAAAAAAGTAATAAAATAAAATAAACGTTAAAACTAAAAAATAAATAGAAATAAAAAGGTGGAGTGGTTTTGAGTTCTGGACCTGCCGTCAGTTGCCTATGAATATTACTTTACTGGATCCTTTGTTTTGTTTTGTTTTGTTTTGTTTTAGGATTAGTTTGTTTTCTTATTGCCAAAATAAAGATCATAAAGCCTATTTCACTGGACTGTTGTGAAGGTTAAATAAAATTTCAGCTCTGCAGCACCCAGCACCTCCCAACTACCTTTAGCTAGCACCTGCAACTGGAGAGAGGAGCTGCCTCTCTAAGATCTCAAAGCATTTGTTGCTGCTCAAAGCGATTCTCAAAGCAATTCTCCTACTTTTTTTATAAACCAGATCCCAGTTTAGCTCTGTAATTCCAGAGCTGGATTCTCATCCTATTTCACAACTTGGAAAAATTGAGCCATTATTGTCCTCACATCTCCTGAGAAAGATAGGAGGGGCTGTGCCAAGGATGACACGCAGGCAGCCACAGCCATGGGCTGAGCAGGGAAGGGGGGTTCCAATGCCCTCACCCTAAAGGGATGGGATTTTGGTTTAGGGATTAAGAACCAGGGGTGTAGGCCAGGTGTGGTGGCTCACGCCTGTCATCCCAACACTTTGGGAGGCCGAGGTGGCAGATCACTTGAGGTTAGGAGTTCAAGACCAGCCCGCGCAACATGATGAAACCCCATCTCTACTAAAAATACAAAAATTAGCTGGGCACAGTGGCACGTGCCTGTAATCCCAGCTGCTTGGGAGGCTGAGGCAGGAGAACCACTTGAACCCAGGAGGCAGAGGTTGTGGTGAGCCGAGATCACGCCACTACGCTCCAGCCTGCGGGACAGATGGAGACTCTGTCTCAGAAAAACAAACAAACAAACGAAAATACCCAGGAATGGATGATTGAGGGAAACTTCAGAACACACTCAGGGAATACCTTGAGAAACTGAATAAACGGCTTATTTATTTGTATTTTTATTTTAAAGGTATTTTTCTGATTAGAAGAGTAGTCATAGAAAATATAGAAAAGCAAATATATATGTAACAACTAGGCATATATATATGTATAACATGACTGTTAATACTTTTGCATATTTCTTTATAGGCTTTTTTCTAGGAATATTTTAACACTGAGATCTCTGTATTAGAAATTTCACATCTGTTTTCCAGTTAGTGTTACATATTATTATACAACTCATTTCCCATCTGATTAGAAACCTCTTTAATGACATCATCTTTAATGACTCCATAAATACTCCTTCATTGGAGACCACTAATTTATTTAACCATTCTCCCACTCTTGGCCATTTAGCATGCAACCAATTTTTAACCCCAACAACCTCTGGAGCGCCATGAGGTTCCGTTTGCAAATCACTGATCTGGACCTAAGGTGACTGGTCTGCAGCCCATGGCCCACATGTGTCTCCTCCCCGCTGCCCCAGCTTCACAACGGGGCCATGATATAATTATAGGATGAAGCATCAGAGCTCGCCATGTTGCCTCATGGCTAATATATCCAGAATTTACATTTTAATGGCCAAAGAGCAGTGCTGTTATTCTCACAGACATTATTCTAGTCAATAAGATAGGTGATTTAAGTTGTAGGAGAATCCATTTTCACTAGAGCTGTGTAAGATTTATTGAATGAAATATGACACATAAATACTGTCTTTTCTTTTTTCTTACCTTTGGTCTGGACTTAGTCCTAACTCTTTTGATGGGAAAGATCAGAAACCTACTCGAACACGCTCTGTAAAAGATAGGATGGTTGCGGGGTATACAGAGGTCTCAAGGGAAACCAGGAAACATTGAATCAGGCCTCGGGGAGGAAGAAACCAGCGATTTGCTCACTCACTCCCTCACTCACGCATGATTTCTCTGCTCTTCGTGGGGTCCTCACTCGCTCCTCTCTCTCCCTCCTGACTGGTTTCTCTGCATCTCGGTTCCGAATATATTCAGCAAGCACATAGTCCCAAAATAGCACTCCTTGCCCCAACTTTACCTGGCCTTTCAGCACAGGCACCCAACACCAGCCAACAATTTCTTCCTGGTCCCTGGTTCAGATTTCCCAAAGAGAGGCTCTTATTGGCTTAGGTGTACGTTTTGTTCCAGTCCACATAAGGCTTTCTTGTTCTCTGGCCAGCCCACAGGCCGGCCACTCCTGGCTCCCACACCCACACTGGGTCCAATCAGTTGTGACAAGCGAAGGCAGTGTCACATGGGCCCTGCTCACTCAGCAACACGTGGGAGGACAGAAGATTCCCTGAAAACGGAGTTTGGGCCAAGCAGGAGCCACTGTGTCTAATTCCTTCACCAAGAGCTAGTAAGAGTGTCACTGAGTCAGTGACTGTATTTCCAGAAAGGCTCTAGAAATGCAGCCTTCAGGAATGTGCCAAAAAACGCTCTCTCTTCCCCAACAATCAGGTGGACAAACAACGTGGTTTCCGGAAACCATAAGCTCTGGGTACCCTTTCTCAAGCCCCTGATTCTGGTCAGGAACTTTGAGGCTCCAGCAGGTTCTTCCAATCAGCCAGGACCTGATCTACCTGCAAGCTCAGGGGAACTCCAGGAGCATCTTGGGGTGGGGGTGAAGGTGTCCTGGCAGGCATGGCTGCTGCCTCGAGGCTTCCCCAGGTCACAGTGCAGTCTTCTGGTCTGCAGGAGGCAGTGGTGGTAACTGAAAGCCACTGGACCTCACACCCCAACAAAGATTTCATAAGCAAAACACAATGAGACACTTGTCATAAGGCAAAAAGTTGATACATTAAACAACACTACAATTAGAAACTTTTTATCATAATAACATACCATCAAGAGAGTGAAAAGGCAAGCCACAAAGCAGAAGATACGTGCTCTCTCTATATATACATATACATATATATGCAACAAATACATTATAATTAAAATATGGTAAGAACTTTTGAAAATAAATGTAATAAAAAGTGGACAAAAGACTTGAATGAGGGCCTGACAAAAGAGATACTTAAGTGGCTTATGAGTGTATGAAAATGTGCTTAACTACAGTAGCTATTGGGGAAAAGTAAATGAAAAAACAAAATGAGATACCACTATATCTCACCAGAATGGCAAAATCAAAAATACCGACTGCCAATATCAACTGTTGAGGAAGAGGGAAGGTAACAGAAGCATGCTGCTGCCTGGAGGTGTAAATTGATACACCCATTTTGCAAACCTATCTGGGAGTATCTATCAAAGCTGAACCATACGTATACCTTAGGAATCAGCAATTCCATTCTTAGGTATATGTCAAACAAACAGAGACACCTGAAACATAAACAAGCATGTGTTGCAACTGGAAAACAACCCAAATGTCTATCAACAGTGGAATGAGCTGGGCACAGTGGCTCACACCTGTAATCCCAGCACTTTGGGAGACCAAGGTGGGCAGATCACCTGAGGTCAGGAGTTCGAGACCAGCCTGGCCAACATGGTGAAACCCCGTCTCTACTAAAAATACAAAAATTAGCTGGGCATGGTGGCACGCACCTGTAATCCCAGCTACTCAGAGGAAGCTGAGGCAGGAGAATCGCTTGAATCCGGGAGGCAGAGGTTGCAGTGAGCCAAGATCATGCCACTGCACTCCAGCCTGGGCAACAGAACAAGACTTTGTTTCAAAAAAATAAATAAATAAAAAATAACAGTGGAATGGATACACTGGAGTCTAATCATACCATGAGACATTGCACAGCAATAAGAATAAATGAATGGGCTGCTGCTAAGTACAACCCCATGGGTGAATCTCACAAGTGAGACATGCCAGACACAGAAAAGTACACACTGAATAGTTTCATTGATGTAAAGTTCAAAAACAGGCAAAACTAATCTATGGTGTTAGGACATAGGATTGTGGTCTTTTGGGGACGGGGCAGAGAGAGTATTCTTGGGTACTGGTAATGTTACAATTCTTGATCTTGGTGGTGGTTACATAAGTGTGTTCACTTGATGATTATTCACTGAGCTGTACATTTATAATTTAGATAGTTTTCTAGATGTATATTGTATATCAACTTTTAAATGTTCATTTTTTTGCAAAGGTAATTACTATGCCATGTAATACATATAACTATCCCCAAACATTATTAAATTCCATGTGCATGTATAACTCCTGTGAACCAGAGAGGTTAAGTGACTTCCCCAAAGTCACACAGGTTAGTTAAAGGTGGACCCAGTCTCGACCCAGGTTTTAAGACTCCAAGACCAGTTCTCTTTCTACTATAATATTGCTTCCATTTATATATTAAAGCCTCACCCATAACTCCTATTCCTGGCAAGACTGATCAACTATGCCTCCACCTCACAGAAAAAAAAAATTAATATTTAAGATATTTTTTTTAAGCCATGAACTAAACTTGATGTAATGAAAGCTCTCTAGTGGGCATTAGCCAAACTCAACACTATTTTGCCTTGCGTGTATAAGTCATTCCTGCAGAAACACCTCATCAAGAAGGCACGAAACCAAGGTGCCCCCCTCCCACCAGCCTTCCCAGACAGCTGCTGCAATGCTGACCTCATGTCTGATAATATAGCCTTGGCAAGGAAGCTGTGTTGCTCTTCACAGACCCATTGTTGCTTTAGGGATCTATTTGGTTCAACTTAAAACAAAAATAAAGAAACAACTACTAAACCGTACTAAATTAAGAGGACAGAGAGTCATCCCACTGGATTTCACTTGGACTTGATGTCCCTCTTGAGACTGTGGGTGCCTCGTGGGAAGGAAGAATAAAGAGATCTGTCCTAGGAAGAATCTAACATCATAGAATTTTAAAGTTGAAAGGCACTTTAAAGTTCAACTTCTAAGATCAGAGAGTAATAAAGGCAATGCTAGAAAGTACATTATAGATTCCAAAATCTTTTTACATTCTCCATTGATCTTCCAGGCAATCATTTATGTAAGATATTATACCCCTTTTAGAGGCAAGGAAATCAAAACTCAGGCAATTTGCAGAGTTACTAGTGGTGGCCTCTTATCTCTGGGCCCTGGCTGGTTGAGCCTAAATTCTAAGCTCTTTCCAGCACAGCACATTATCAACCACACCCAGCTCACTGGGGACACCTGAAATTTATCAACATTAGTTCTCAAGGAGCTTTGGAGTCAGAGACAAGTAAGATTCTAAGAAACACAACTGTTAGCTAGCCAGACTCTTGGGCTAAAGAGTTATGTTTAGCCCAGGAGACTGGCTGGTTCCATGCTGAATGTCTGGATTTTTACAGAGATGCCCATGGGTTTGTAACACACTGCACTCATAGAAAGTATCCTCTTCAAATGGATTAATGGCATTCACAGCAACCTGGATAGGATTGGAGACTATTATTCTAAGTGAAATAACTCAGGAATGGAAAACCAGACATGGTATGTTCTCACTCATAAGTGGGAGCTAAGCTACGAGGGTGCAAAGGCATAAGAATGAAACAATAGTCTTTGGGGACTCAGGGGGAAAGCATGGGAAAGAGGTGAGGGATAAAAGACTACCAATTGAGTGCAGTGTATACTGCTTGAGTGATGAGTGTACCAAAATCTCACAAATCACCACTAAAAAACTTACTCATGTAACCAAATACCACCACGTCCTCAATAACCTATGGAAATTTAAAAAAAAAAAAAAAAAGTAAAAAGTAAACAAAGAAACTATTTGATTACAGTTTAAAAAAAGAAAGAATCCTCCTCAGTCAGCCCTAACTCTGCAAGGCTTAACCACTCCAAGGTGCTTACCCACTTGGGCTGTGACCCAGGACTACATTAAAACAAAGGTACAAAGTTAGTGGTGAACAAGGGGAATCCATGTAAAGGATGCATCCCTAGAATCCTTTGTTATTTCTCTCCGTAGATGCAAGTGCTGTCCTGATAGTATCAATAGCTGCAATTAGGTTGGTGCAAATGTAATTTGCGTAAAGTAATGGCAAAAACCGCAATGACATTTGCACCAGCCTAATAACAAAGGTCCTACCTGTGCTCTTCAGCAGACTCCTAGGAAGCCACAAAGCACATCTGTGGGAAGGTGGGTGCCAGAGGAAGGGCAGTGAACACACACAGCAGCAGATCCTGGAAAGGGATGGGAAGGCCCTAGGAACCACCCATTTCCCCCTCAGAACACCTCAGAGCCCTGCTACCTGCCTCCGAGGGAGGAGCAGAACCACCTGGAGCCCATTAAGAGGCCCCAGCAACTCCCATTGCCACCCACCCTCCTGAGGGTAGGAAGCTACCATGGAAGCCAGGGGCCTACACATTATTTACAATATGTGGTACATGGATCAACTTTAAAACCAATGGCACCTGTCATCCCAACATTTTGGGAGGCAGAGGCAGGCGGATAGTTTGAGGTTAGGAGGTCGAGACCAGCCTGGCCAACACAGTGAAACCCCATCTCTACCAAAAAAAAAAAATACAAAAATTAGCCAGGTGTGGTGATGGGCTCCTGTAATTCCAGCTACTCAGGAGGCTGAGGGGGGAGAATCGCTTGAACCCGGGAGGCGGAGGTTGCAGTGAGCCGAAAGCGCACCATGGCACTCCAGCCTGGGCCACAGAATGAGACTCTAACTCAAAAAAAAAAAAAAACTGCTTTTCAACATGAGCTTTTTTGTTCGTAGCCTAGCCCCAAACAATGGCAGGATAAAGGAGACCTCTTCCATCTACACAAATGAGGAAGAAGGAAGACTACTCTCCCTTATGTTAAAAATGTAGCTGCTATAAAGAACTTCCTTTTTCAGGATTCTCTCCCTCTGCACACACATTCTGATTTCCCCCATTACAAACTCTCTTCACCAGGCAAATTGAAAATAAGTAATGGTTTAAATACTGCACTACCACCGCTACCTTAAAAACTACACCCACAGAGCCACTTTGGTGGGCACGGCCGGCCTGCTGGAGGCAGCTTGGAGCCAGAAGCCAAACCCCAAGTAGTCACTCATTGCCTTTTCTTCCCCAAGTTTCCTGAAGTTCTGCTGACTGCACCCTAGAGGCCCCAGCTCCTCCTGCACATGCCATGAGCTCACACACAGCCCTGGGCATGCCATGGGTTTGGCACAAAGGGCTCAGCTGAACCAGTGGAGCTGTTCTTATGGCCAGGAGGACCGGGCCCGGCTGGCTTTCAAAGAAGCCAATTCACAGAGCTTGAGTTCCAACCCTTCCAAAGCCTTTCCCTATAGCAATGGGACCGCGGACGGGCGATTCCCCTGCCGGCTGCTGCCTCTGCAATCAAAAGGAAGAAAAATATCTGGGCTGGGAAAAGTGATTGCCATAGGCTACAACCCAGCACAGAACAGCAGACACCCAGGCATCCATCAAGAGCAAGTATTGACATTTACTGACTGCAGACAGAGGCTACACTACAAGCTCAGAGGGTTACTGAGGATCAGCCTCAAAGGAAGGCCCAGAAATACCACATAACCTTTGCAGAACATTCTGCAAATCCTAGTCCCTCTGCAAGAGGGTTGGTCTGAACGGCACAACTATACCAGACACAACAGAATCACATCAGCCAAGATATAAATATATACCATAATCAAAGAAGGGTCCCTTCGCACAGTGGTTCTCAACCAGGGAAGTAACTCCCCCTCATGGGGGCATCTGGAAATTCAGAGACTGAGGTCTCTGTTGTCAGAGGACCTGAGAGATGCTACTCGGGGGCAGGAACCCAGGATGCTAAGCCTCCAGTGATATAGGAGATCATCTGCTCAAAGAATTGTCCTGCCCAAAATGCCGCTAGTGTCCTTGGTGAAGAAAACAGTATACCTACCATCTCTCGGCCTTAATTCTCAGCCTGATTTTGTCTTGTCACCCTTGAATCAATTTCACATTCTCAAGCGATGCCCTGCAGTCTAGGGGACTCCTTAGCATACATGGGAGGACACTGTGCTGGTCAGTATAGATGCCGTGGGGCACAGTGGTTATAAGCATGGATTCTGGATAGTCTTCCAAAGTCAAAATCCTGTATGTGTGGATGATCATTTTCTCTTCCCTCATAGATTCCTAATGAGGATTCAATGAGATAATGGGCTTGCAGGGCCGTGCTTAGTAAGTATAGTGATGTTTTTCTATTTGAGAAATTTTTGTCAAGGAATCTGGATTTAGATTTTTCAGTAGCAAACGCAATGTGGTAAAGTGAAATGAAGACTGGGATTTAGAAAACTGAACCTCAAACCCCAGATCTACTTGTTTTACCCATGAAATCATAGGCCGATCAGCTGACATCTCTGAGCCCCATCTTCTCACATTGAAATGTTCAGAATAGGCCGGGCGCGGTGGCTCAAGCCTGTAATCCCAGCACTTTGGGAGGCCGAGACGGGCGGATCACAAGGTCAGGAGATCGAGACCATCCTGGCTAACATGGTGAAACCCCGTCTCTACTAAAAATACAAAAAAACTAGCCGGGCGAGGTGGCAGGCGCCTGTAGTCCCAGCTACTCGGGAGGCTGAGGCAGGAGAATGGCATAAACCCGGGAGGCGGAGCTTGCAGTGAGCTGAGATCCGGCCACTGCACTCCAGCCTGGGCGACAGAGCGAGACTCCGTCTCAAAAAAAAAAAAAAAAAAAAAAAAAAAAAAAAAAAAGAAATGTTCAGAATAACAATAAAGCCTTCACAGGGAGATTATGGGAATTAACCGAAAGGAGGAAGTGAAAGTGACCTGACTGCCGCAGTGAGTGTCAAGCTCCCGTGACATGTTCTATGTGGAACCGCCTAAAACAAGAGCATCACACCCGTGTGTGTTTCCTCCTTCACTTAGGATGGCATCACTTCCTCTGAGATTAAAACTTATCAACACGATGACATATAGAAAAATGTCCATCCTCACTAATAATAAAAGATACATATTAAAATATCAAGAGATCAATTTCACATAACATTGGCAAAGATTCAAAAGGCAGATGATAATCAGTATTGGTGAGGGAAACAAGCTTCTTTATACACACTGTGGGTGGGAATATTAATTGACACAATATTTCAAAAGACAATATGGCAAGATACACCAAAAAGTATGTGTGTGTGTGTATGCATACATATATATAAAGGAAATAATTAGTAATGACAAAAAACTGTATAAAATGCTTATTGCAGCATTCTTTACAATGGATAAAAATTAGAAACAGCCTAAGTCAGCTGGCATGGTGGTTCATGTCTGTGATCCCAGCAAGCACTTTGGGAGGCCGAGGCAGGTGGATAACTTGAGGTCAGGAGTTCAAGACCAGCCTGACCAACATGGTGAAACCCCATCTCTACTACAAATTAAAAAATAAATTAAAAAAAATTAACCAGGCATGGTGGCCCACACCTGTAATCCCAGTTACTCAAGAGGCTGAGACAGGAGAATAGCTTGAACCCAGGAGGCAGAGGTTGCAGTGAGCCGAGATTGTGCCATTGCACTCCAGCCTGGGCAATAGACCAAGACTCCCTCTCAAAAAAAAAAAAAAAAAATAGCCTAAATGTTCTTTAATTAAGGATTGGGTCATTAAATAATGCCACATCCATACAACAGAATATATGCAAGTCATTACAAAACATAAGATAGAGCTACACATAGTCTCATGGAAAGATGTTTGAATTAAATTATCTTTAATGTAATGGTAAATAACAAATTACTGGACAGTATATGGGATAATCCCATTGTTGCAAGAACAAATACAAATATTTTATGGAAACATTTCAAAAGTCTGAAAGAGTATACACAAGACCCTTAAGCAGCAGTGGTTATCTCCGGAGAAGGGACCAGGGGTTGGGGGAAAAAAAGATTTTCGATTTATATTTAGGGGTACATTATAGTTACAGGAACATGATGGCTGAATGCCAAATGGCCAAGTGTTAAAATTCAGCTGAAGAGGAGGCCAAAGTCTGTGCATAATTTTAAATACAAATTTTATTATTGCAATTTTGAATTAAAGCTATAGTAAAGTTTTAAGGGCTGACATAGGGTGTGGAAGCAGTTTTCTTGGGCCTCCAGCTTGAAGGGATAATCCGAGGCCCTTCCGCTGCCCATTTGAGTGGCTGAGGGTTGATCACTTCCACCCATGTGGGTGAGGAGCAAGATGGGTGGAAGGAAGTCTCATTTTTCTCTAACAGCGTCTTTTTCTTCATTTTTATATTCTCTTTTATGTCTGGATCAAGGATCATGTATCATGGATGTTATATGCGATTTTGGAATGTTTCCTCTTTTTGAAATTTTCAGGTGGCAAAGTTGACGTTCTGTCTTTTTTTCATCATCACAAGATGTGAAAGATTTTCAAATGAGACTTTTTCTTGAAAGATTTCTGGCCTCAAGGGAATTAAATATTTAAAAATGAAAAACAGTTCTGAAAGGTTGTTTTATTTAATGTCATGCATGTTGCTACAACCAATAATTCTATAAAAATGAGATTTAATAACATCAGCTAATCTACTCTTTATTTTGTTATTTTTTAGGATTTTATAGTATTTTAGGCTCCCAAATAGGATACAAGAATATAATGTTTTCCCTAAAGTTGTCTAGCTAGCACTACTCCCCTACAACTCCTATTACGTGCCAACTATTCCCGTATTTATGTAACTATTTGAAAGTTCATGATAATTCCTGTACATAAAAGTGACAACATTCACTTTCACAGTTATTGCAGCTCTTTAGTCTTGTGATAATTATAAAAGCACATTTTGACTTCAACCAATTGATGGAATTTGATGGAATATACAGCACAAAAGAGATTCCCACTCCAAGTTACACCTAGAGGATTTGCCTCTATTTCAGAATGAATGGTTTGCTATTAACAAATCTGAGTGCCATGCCTTGTTCATATCACTGCTGTGGTTAGGATCATTAGATTCAATGCAATCACACACAAGTTCAAGGATGCAAGAAATGACATTGAAGTCGCCATCAACTATACAGCCTTTGGCAGGCCAAGTCCAGAGCTGAAGCCAAATAGCAGATTTGAGACAAGTAGCAAGGCCAAGGCAGACTTTCCATGCACCCCTAACTTATTCCTGTCTATATTACTTTTTTACAAGAAGCATGTATTTTCATTATATCAAAAGGATACCTGCACTTGTATGTTTATCTCAGCACTATTCATAATAGCAAAGAAGCAGAGTCAACCTAAGTGTCCATCAATGGAAAATTGGATAAAGAAAATGTGATCTATGCACACCATGGAATACTATTCATCCATAAAAAATACTATTCACCCATACTATTTGCAGCAACTTGGATAGAACTGAAGACCATTATCTTAAGTGAAACAACTTAGACAAAGGCAAAATACTGCATGTTCTCACTTAATAAGTGAGCTAAATAATGTGTACACATAGAAGCAGAGTGTGGAATGATGGGGACAATGGGGACTTCAAGGGGTGGGAGAGGGTGGATGATGGGAGGTTGCTTGGTGGGTACACTATGCATTGCTCCAGTGATGGAGGCACTAAAGACCATGACTTCACCACAGTGCAATACGTCAAAGTAGCACAATTGCACCTGCACCCCATGAATATATACATATACAAATAAATAAAAGATGTATTTAATGATTTTAAACATATTTTTATTAAAATCTCACACACACACACACACACACAAGTACCCTACCCCTGAAAAAAAAATATGGTGGGAACATTAAATTGGACTTCTAAATTGTTCCCAACCTTTTTGAAAAATGGTTGTTATTTGATCATTATTTGAGTGTGAATCACACACTCTCAGAGCCTGCAGTCGCTACAGTAATCAACATGACCCTCCTTACCTCCCACTCAGATCATCATGGACTTAGTTGTCTCTCTGACATCAGTCTCCCCTCACTGCAAACCACGCTTCAACGCACTGCCAAAGGCAGCTGGCTCCAACACAGACCTCGCTATGTCCAGCCCCCAACACAGAACCGACTATGTCCAGCCCCTGGACGAAACTTTCAATGCCTTCTTTTCACTGACAGGATAAAGCCTAACTCCTTGGGGTAACATTTAATGTCTTCCAAAATATGGCTTTGCCCCGCCTTTTCCATCTTATCCCCGGCCACTCCTCCCTTGCAAACCAAACTCCTGGCATGCTGAACTCTGCTCATCCTGTTCCCTTCCCTAGAACTACTCTTCCTAGTAAACTGGTACTAGTCCTTCAAGATCCAACATCAACATCACCCACTCCGTGATGTCCTCTTCTACCACACCACAGTGGAATAATCTGTCCTTGCCAGTATAGACAGAGTGGACTCCTCACTAATCTGCAAATTCCCAAAAACAAGGACCTCATTGTTGTCACTTGAATCCCCAGCACCCTGCATGGTTCTAGCAAATACCTCCTTTGAGCCAATAGAAGGATCTCAACCAATTTTGAAAGAAAGAGTGAATGAGTACGTATCATTAGTCCCAAATTTTGGTGTAAATTTTTTTTTTTTTTTTTGGACACAGGTTCTCACTCTGTCACCCAGGCTAGAGTACAGTGGCACGATCGTAGCTCACTGCAGCCTCCAACTGCTGGGCTCAAGCAATCCTCCTGCCTCAACCTCGTGAGTAGCTGGGACCACAGGTGTGCTCCACTAAACCGGCCTAATTATTTTTATTTTTATTAGAGACGGGGTATTGATGTGTTGCCCAGGCTGGTCTCAAACTCCTGAGCTCCTCCTGCCTTGGCCTCCCAAAGGTGCTAGGATTACAGGTGTGAGCCACCTTGATATTACTGGGAATGTTCTGACTAGATTGCAAAGCTAGAGTTAAAATCACTGCACCATTGGTCTTCAAGCCTCACTCTCCGGAGACCTCGGGTTCACAGTAGAGACAGAGGACCACTCTGTCGTCAGGAGGAGCGGTCCCTGCACTCATCCATGTCACGTAGAGCAGATCTTTCCTGTTCCTTCATCCGGGTTCTGTAGGACAGTGTGTTTGTAAGACAGGGGGATGTCTGTGCTGCCGGAAAGAGTCTGAAAACCACTGTATCAGAGCAAGAGGCCCACTGATGGTGGGCAGGCTTCCTCTCAGAAGGCCGTCCATCAAGTGAGAATGTCACTGAAATAAGTGTTGGCTCCAGAGTGAAATCAGAGCTCCCTCTAAAACCAACTGCATGCCCCTGGGCAAGCCATGCCTCTGTTCCCCCACCTACAAAGCAAGGCTACTGATGCCTGTCGTCTATGTCTGACTTGGGGTGGGATGGGGACGAAGGGAGTTGAGGCATAACAAATATAAAATGTGTAAAGGGCATCAATCTTACATTTACAGAGCGATGGTTTTTTCTTATGTGTACCCTGTGTCCCCACCGTGCAAACCAAGATACAGAGCCATTTCCAGCACTGCAGGACTCCTGGAGTCTCCTCTCACTTAAACCCCCACCACCCAGTGGCAAACACTCTTCTGACTTCTTTCCTCATAGATTTGTTTTGCCTATCTTTATTTAGGCTTCAGATAAGTTGACTTCCAGAGTATGTATTCTTTTGTATCTGACTTCTTTCATTTCACATAATATCCGAAGTTTCATCTGTGCTGCTGTGTATTTATTTGGGTGCTGAAATATCCAAATAAAATACCAAACAGGCCAGGCACAGTGGCTCACGTCTGTAATCCCAGCACTTTGGCAGGCCGAGGCCAGCGGATCACTTGAAGTCAGGAGCTCGAGAGCAGCCTGGCCAACATGGCAAAACCCCGTCTCTACTAAAAGTACAAAAACTTAGCCCACGTGGTGGCACACACCTGTAATCCCAGGTACTCGGGAGGCTGAGGCAGGAGAATCGCTTGAACCTGGAAAGCAGAGGTTGCAGTGAGCCAAGATTGCACCACCGCACTCCAGCCTGGATGACAGAAACTCCGTCTCAAAAACTAAAATAAAATACCAAGTAAGGGAATTATGTAGAATGCATAAAATACAAAAATAGGCAAGACACAGTATTACTAGCTGAGTCTCAGACTGTCTATAGACTATAAACTCCTTGAAGTAAAAACAATGCCTATAATTCAGTTTTGTATTATCCCTAGCTCATGATAGGGGCTCAACAAATGTTGGTGGGATTGAACAGTATTATTACTGCATAGATAATAATCTGGCCTTTATAGCCTGTTTTTTTTTTTTTTTTTTTTCCTGAGAAGGAGTCTCGCTCTTGTTGCCCAGGCTGGAGTACAATGGCGCAATCTCAGCTCACCACAACCTCCACCTCCCGGGTTCAAGCGATTCTCCTGCCTCAGCCACCTGAGTAGCTGGGATTACAGGCATGCCCTGCCACACCCAGTTAATTTTGTATTTTTAGTAGAGACGGGGTTTCTCCATGTTGGCCAGGCTGGTCTCAAACTCCCGACCTCAGGTGATCTGTCCCCCTCAGCCTCCCAATGTGCTGGGATTACAGGCATGAGCTACCGTGCCCAGCCAATCCTGCCTTCTTTTTTTAACCCGAAGCCCAGTGGGCCTCTCCCTACCTCTTCGACCCATACCCGCCCTGCTGAACTCTGTTCTTTGTCTTTCCTTTCTGGGCTATGCCCACATGGTCTGTCCCTGGTTAAGGCTGTGTTGCCTCCTTCTCCAGACGCTGGAATGACTCACAGGCTGGAGGGGAGGGAACTGAGAGGGGGCAGGGCTGAATGGCTCAAAGGCCCCGACAGAAAACTGTCAGGGAAGGGTCCTTCCCAGGCGAGGGAAGGAGCTCCAAGCAGCGTGCGTAGCCCCGGGGGTCAGACAGGAAACAGAGGCGTGTCCAACAGGGCCCCTGGCCTGGGCTCCAGACCCAGGAGCCCCCTGGTCTCAGTCTGAGGCCCGTGACCTTCTCTGGGTGATGTGCACCGTAGCCAAGTTTACAGCTCACCCCAGCTGTCGGGGCACACTGTCACTCCAGCTGTTACTGAGCAATGGATTCCTGTTGCCAAGATATGGATTTGGTTTTAATAACAGTTAGTGCAAACACTGTAAATTTACTGCTGCGAGAGAGAGTTTTTGAAAACGTCCACTCTGGCTATAATTTTTCAGCCGCGCCAGCTGTTTGTGCTCAGCTCATACCTGACATGGTGCTTTGAAATAGCAATCACTGTATTTATAAGAAGGCAAGGACTCATAAATATGTCACAAGTGGAATATACAACGCCATATTTCACCATTTTCTATTTTAAAATTGTGAGTTATGGCTGCAGAAATGCACGCCCATTAAAGGTGATATGATGTATTTTCTGCCTTGTTCAGGAGTCCATCCATCATCAAGACAATAAAGAAAACCGCACTTACTTTTTTCCTGTCGTCTGTAATTTATGATCTCCAAAAAGCTGTAACCTTTTGGCAGGCTTTGCAGAAACCACTGCACTGTTAGCAACTAAATAACCTTTTATAAGGTTTTAAATGTGTTGCTACAGTCTCAATGCACTTGCTGTATTGATCCAGAAGATCTTGGGGGGAAAAGAAGGTAGGGGGAGGAATGGAAGAAGGTGATCTATAACAAGATCGATAACAGCATATAGATTGTTGAAAGATGCTTCTAATGATTTTTGCCAGCCATCATCCTTCAGCATGCCACGCCCTATCTCTTAGGCTTTAGTCTTGTCTGAGAATTGATTGACCTTGCCTCCCAGCTGCCTCCCTCTCTCCCTCCCTCCCATCCAGCAGCCAGACAGGGAGAAGAAAGAAGAATGTATTGGCCACCACAGGCTATTCGCAGAAAAGCTCTGAGAATCACAGGGCTGAAAGGTACGTTCAAGTCTATCTCAGGATACAGATATGGAAACCGAGGCCCAGCGAACGGCTGTGACTTGCCCAAGGCTGAATGAACCCGGATTTGGATGCCTGGATTTCAGCCTACTCTTTTCCAACCCTATCACCCCACCTCTCATGTTTGCCCCAGAGAAAGAGGGAGTGGAGGGAGCAGATGAATGCATTTCTGATGATCTTTGCAGACCTAATAAATCTGCCTGACAACAAGGTGTGGTGGAAAGATAATGAGCCTGGAAATCACATAGACCCAGGCTGGATCTCAACCCCACCCCTCACTCCCTTGGGCAGGTAACTGACTTCTCTCGGTCTCTGCTCCTCCACCTGTATGAGGGCAATCATATTTACCTTGTAAGGTGGTAAAGAAGATTAGATCTTGTGTCTGGGAGACACCAAGATCAAAGCCTGGCGTGCACGTAGCAGGTGAACAGAAGTGACTGGCTTTGGTGCAGCCCATCCAGCTCCTCCCATCCACACCATTTTCTGGGCTCCCTCCTCTTCCTTTGTCCTGCCTTATCCTCCAGGTCAATGGCCATAGAAACTTCCAGGGAAGAGCCAGCAATGGAGGAAAGTAGGACAATCTTTAACCACAAAATCTTTAGCACAGGAACATTTCCCTGATTGTTGCAGATGAAAGCACTTGGAGTGAATAGGTTGTCTAAGCCTAAGCTGAGACAAGCTCACACGGCATAGTTTCAGGCCTGCACAGTTCCCTTTAGAGGTGCCCACAGGAGGCTGCATGCATGAGCTTTTTTTTTTTTTTTTTTTTTTTTTTGAGACAGAGTCTCCTCTGTCGCCAGGCTGGAGTGCAGTGGTGTGATCTTGGCTCAATGCTGCAACCTCCTCCTCCTGGGTTCAAGCGATTCTCCTGCCTCAGCCTCTCAAGCAGCCAGGACTACAGGCACATGCCATCAAGCCCGGCTAATTTTTTTGTATTTTTAGTAGAGATGGGGTTTCATCGTGTTAACCAGGATGGTCTTGATCTCCTGACCTCGTGACCCACCCACCTTGGCCTCCCAACGCGCTGGGATTACAGGCGTGAGCTACCGTGCCCGGCCGCATGAGCTTTTAACACTACTTTCTTGGCAGTGATAATTTGCAGGTTAAAAAAATATATATGGGGGTGGTGAGGAAGGGGAGGGAGAGCATTAGGACAAGTATCTAATGCATATGGGCTTAAAACCTAGATGGCGGGTTGATAGGTGCAGCAAACCATCACAGGACATGTATACCTACGTATCAAATCCGCATGTTCTGCACATGTATCCCAGAACTTAAAGTTGAAAAAAAAAAAAATGGGCCTGGCATGGTGGCTCAAGCCTGTAATTTCAGCACTTTGGGAGGCTGAGGCAGGTAGATCACTTGAGGTCAGGAGTTCAAGACCAGCCTGGCCAACATGGTGAAACCTTGTCTCTACTAAAATTATAAAAAAACAAAATAGCCGGGTATGGTGGTGGAGACCTGTAGTCCCAGCTACTCGGGAAGCAGAGGCAGGAGAATCACTTGAACACAGGAGGCAGAGGTTGCGATGAGCCAAGATTGCACCACTGCACTCTAGCCTAGGTGACAGAGCGAGACTCCGCCTCAAAAAAAAAAAAAAAAGTCTCGGTCTGGGCACAGTGACTCATGCCTGGAATCCCAGCACTCGGGAGGCCAAGACAAGAGGATTTCTTGAGCCCAGTAGTTCAAGACCAGCCTGGGCAACATAGTGAGGCTCAGTTTCTACAATATATATATATATATTTTTTGCAACAGAGAGACCTAGTCTCAAAAAATTTTTTTAAAAAATATCATGTGATGCAACCAGTACAGTGGGACTGCAGTACAGTGGATGTGTCTTGGCATATCCACGATCAGGGGATCATCCCACAAGACAGGCCTGCTTTCTCAAAATCAGTGCTTTTCGCCCCAGGAACCTGCTGCCACGGAACATGGGTCCACAAACTATAGCCTGTAAAATAAATCCAACCAGAGCCCGTTTATATAAAGAAAGTTTCGTTAGAATACAGCCGTGTTCATTCCATGATGCATTGTGCATGGCTGCTTTCGCAATACAACAGCAGAGCTGAGTCGTTAAAACAGACAGCAGAAGGCACACCACACCTAAAATATATACTCACTTGCCTTTTGCAAGAAAAGTTGCAATCCCCTGTTCTAGACTCTATCCAGCAATGCTGCATGACAGGGAAGGCTTCTTAGTAAAAGGCAATCAATAATTAGTACACATACGGCGATGTATTGTTTACCGAGTGTGCTCATGAACGCGATCCCAGCAATCCTGTGAGACGGAGATTCTCATTATTCCTGTATTACAGAAGAGCATACTGAGACTCAGAGAAGCAAAATAATTTACCCAAGGTCACACAGAGAGCCAGAGGTGGAGCTGGGAGTTGAGGCCAGGCCAGGTGATCTAAGAACCCAAGCATCCCCACTATTCCACCCTGAAGTGGAGAAGCCCTAGGCTGACTCCAGCACTACTACTCACCAGCTGGTGACCTTGGGAAGGTCACTTAGCCTCTCTGGACCCTAGTGTCTTCAAATCCAAAATGAGGTGTCACAAAGCTGAGCACAGTGGCTCACACCTGTAATCCCACACTTTGGGAGGCCAAGGCAGGAGGATCACTTGAGGCCAGGAGTTTGAAACCAGCCTGGGCAACACAGCAAGACTCCATCTCTACAAAAAAATAAAAATAAAAAATCAGCCAAGTGTGGTGGCACATGCCTGTAGTCCCAGCTCCTCACAAGGCTGAGGCAAGAGGATCCCTTGAGCCCAGGAGTTTGAGTCTTCAGTGAGCTATGATTGCACCACTGGACTCCAGCCTGGGCAACAGTGTCAACCCCTGTCTCTAAAAAAGAAAACAACAACAACAACAACAAAAATGAAGAGTTGTTCATTGGCAAGCCACCAAAATACTCATTTTGATAGATGCTAAGGGACTCTCCAAGCAAAACCCACAACGCAAACAGCCTGTGAAACATCTCCTGAGGCAAAAACCCGGTTTCCCTCGCCTGATCCGACGCCTCTTCCACCCACAGACGGATTATAGAAGAAGCTCCCGGGCAGGCCTGTGGATGGGAAGGAAGGGGGTCAGGAGAGACCTGCTTTGAGGACTGACCCTCCTAAAGCCCTTCAAGTGCTCCTGGCCCCCAAAAAAGCCCCATCAGAGGGTAGAGACATTAGCAGCAGGCAGGAGAGGTTGCTGAACACACACAGACACCCCTACCCCACACCAACCCCACCGCCGCTCCCTGGTCATGCGGCCTCCTGAGAGAGCAGTCTGCACACTGCCAGGAAGCCCCCACTGCCTCAGTGGTGCTAGGCTGCCTCACACCTGTTGGGCAGGTTGGGGCAGGGGCAGGTAAAAGCAGGAGGGAGAATGCTAGTCCCTTTGTTGCAGGAACTGCCATCTCTCTGTGTCAACGTCACTGTCTCTTTCTCTCTTTTCGTATGCTCTCCCAGAGCACCCCCCAAAATCATTATTAACATGATAAATAAAAATGAGAAGCAAGTTATTAAATGTAAAATATGCAAAGTTCCTCCCAGAACTCATCGGGCAGTTCATAAATGTGGCAGCTTAATGTTGCTGCTGATGCAGGCAGCTGATGGAGCCTCGCCGGCTCCTGGCTAATTGAAGCTGTTAAGGAAGTGGAAGACAGAGGTGGTTTCAGGTGGCTTCTCTCCCACCTGTGGGAGGATCGGAAGAGTGGCCCTCAACTAAGACCCAAGACCAAGTCCATAGTCCTCGTCATGTACCCTGCAGCCACTGACGCCAGGGCCAAGGGCCTGGAAATTCCCAACCTAGCCAGATCTCAGAGTCTCCACCTGGACCCCACTTTACGATCTAAGAGGATCCTCACCTCTCATCTCCAGAAAAGCATTTCTTTTCTTCTCTTTTTTTTTTTTTTTAAGAGATGGGGTCTTGCTCTGTCGCCCTGGAGTGCAGTGGCATGATAAGACCTCACCGCAGCCTCAAACTCCTGGGGCCCAAGGGATTCTCCCACCTCAGCCTCCCCAGTAGCTGGGACTACAGGCACACACCACCATGTCAGGCTAATACTTTACTTTTTTTTTTTTATGGAGATAGGGGTCTCACTATGTTGCCCAGGCTGGTCTCAAATTCCTGGCCTCAAGCAGTCCTTCTGCCTTGGCCTCCCAAAGTGCAGACATTACAGGCCTGAGCCACTGCATTCGGCCTAAGAAATGCATTTTCACACAGAGATTGGGGCAGGGTCCAGAAATGGTTTGTTTTAGGGTAACTGGAGGGATTCTGACTCACAGAAGCCCTTGTCCTCAAAACCCAGGCCAAGTAGAAACAACCCATCTGTCTACCAACAGATATGGATAGCACCTTGTGGCACACACTTGTGATGGTGTTCAGGCATAGGAGGAATAAAGCGTCGATGCCGCAGCGCAGACGGGCCTTGAAAACATGATGCCGAGTGGAAGAAGCCAGGGACAGGAGGCATATGATTCCATTTCCCTGAAATATCCAGAATAGGTCAATCTACAGAGCCAGAAAGTGGACTCACAGCGAGGAACTGCTTAACGCCTGCAGGGTTTTGTTGTGGGGTGAGGAAAGGGTTTTGCAGCTAGACAGAAGTGGAGTTGCACCACATTGTGAGTGACTGAATGCGGCTGAATTGTTCACTTTAAAAGGTTTAATTTTAAATGAATTTCACCTCCATTTTTAAACTGGGGGAAAAACCACAAAGCCCAGGCTGCTTGACCTCCCCACGTCCTGTGAAGTTGCGCTCCTTTTCGCGGGCTTCTGATTTTTCCATCAGGAAACTCGATCAAGACCTAGCTCTGTCACCCAGCTCCTTGCCTAGAAGGGGGTGACCCAGGGGCCTCTGGCTTCCCCCTCTTCAACTCATCGAAGCGTCAGAAAGACCTGCAGCCATTTCCTCCAGTCAGCGGGCATGGAAGAGGAGCAAGGGAACCTTTGGGAGGCAGAGCTCAGTACAGCAGAATGAACAGGAGCTTCAAGACCAAAGAAGCCAATGCCACCACTCCACTGTGATGAAGGGTGAGTAGAAGGCAGGTGGAAGGGGGCATTATTGCAGCTCTGCTTTGCCTGGATTTAGCTGTGCGATCTTGAATAAGACCCTTGAATTCTCTGATCCTCAATTTCCTCATCTATAAAACAGGGATGTAGACATCAGCCTCACCCTCTTCGTGGATTTATTTTAAGCATCAAATGAGATCCTCTTCATGGATTTATTTTAAGCATCAAATGAGATCCTTTGTATATCTGTTATTGATAAAACCAGTGTATTAACCAACAAGCATTTATTAAGGAACTGCTAAATTCCTAGCAGCGTGTTCAGTAATGCCCAGGAAGCAGGGAGTTGGTAGCCAGGTGGAGGGGATGGAGAGTAGCTATGAGGGACAATCCCTGCCTTCTTTATAGGAAGGCAAAACTAACACAAACAAAACCACTAGGAAGCAAAGAACAGTGATCTATGAGCAGTCCTGGTGTATTGACACGGGAAAGATCAAGGATTCTGAACACTGAGAGTTCTAGCCGCACTCTACTGCCAATGCTGTGACCTACTTGGGAGTCATTTAAATATTTTGGTGTTAGATTCCTTGTTTTCCAGGTGAAAGAGTTCAATTAAAAGTCCTCAGCCGGGCGCGGTGGCTCCACTCCTGTAATCCCAGCACTTTGGGAGGCCAAGTCGGGTGGATCATGAGGTCAGGAGATCGAGACCTCCCTGGCCAACATGGCGAAACCCTGTCTCTACTAACATACAAAAACTTAGCTGGGTGTGGTGGCAGGGGCCTGTAGTCCCAGCTACTCAGGAGGCTGAGGGAGAAGAATCGCTTGAACCTGGGAGGTGGAGGTTGCAGTGAGCAGATATCACACCACTGCACTCCAGCCTGGTGACAGAGCAAGACTCAGTCTCAAAAAAAAGTCCTCAGTGCAGTGGCTCACACCACGCCTGTAATCCCAGTATTTTGGGAGGCCGAGGCGGCTGGATCTCTTGAGGTCAAGAGTTCAAGACCAGCCTGGCCAACACGGTGAAACCCCATCTCCACTAAAAATACAAAATAGTCGGGCGTGGTGGTGTGCACCTGTGATCCCAGCTACTTGGGAGGCTGAGGCAGGAGAACTGCTTGAACCCAGGAGGTGGAGGTTGCAGTGAGCTGAGATTGCACCACTGCACTCCAGCCTGGGTGACAGAGGGAGAATCTGTCTCAAAAAAAAAAAAAAAAAAAAGTCCTCAGAGGCTCTTTCTAGCTTTAGGAATCTGATACTTAGCCAAATTAAAAGGCAAAAGAAAAACCAGGAAATATACTTTTATTAAATAAGCCAGAAGATGACTGCTTTTGATATGTAAAGAAGTCAATAGGGGCCAGGCGCGGTGGCTTATGCCTGTAATCCCAGCACTTTGGGAGGCCGAGGCAGGCAGATAAAGAGGTCAAGAGTTCGAGACCAGCCTTACCAGCATGATGAAACCCCATCTCTACTAAAAATACAAAAATTAGCTAGGCGTAGTGGTGCATACCTGTAATCCCAACTACTCAGGAGGCTGAGGCAGGAGAATCGCCTGAACCCGGCAGGTGGAGGTTGTAGTGAGTCGAGATCACACCACTGCACTCCAGCCTGGGCAACAGAGTGAGAATCCATCTCAAAAAAAAAAAAAAAAGTCAATGAGAACAAAGATGACTACCCCAAAAGGAAGAAAAAAATACATAAAGAACACAAGATTCTATACAAAGATTTTCCCACTAATTATGATAAAGAAAAACTAGAAACAGAATAGTTTTCATTTTAATCATGGTAGAGTCACATTACATAGTCATTGATAGTCATATTTTTCATAATATTTAATGATAAAAGAAAGTGTTCATAATCAAAGAGAAAAAAAGAACTTTCATGATTCCAGTTTTGTTTTGTTTTTACCAAAAAAAAAAATAAACAGTCATAAGTAGATGATAAATAGGTCGAAATTAATGAAAGGCTAGAAAGATATACACCAAAGAGTTAACAGTAGTTCTTTCTGAATGTGGATTAATAATTTTATTTCTCCTTTTGTGTTTTTCTGATTTCTACAATGAGCACATTATTTTCTAATTTAGAAAAAATACACATAATCTGCAATACAACAGAAAAGCAAATTCAGGGTTTTACATTCTGTTTCATTAAAATTTAATTCTAATACCAAAATGATAAAAACCTTCACTGAAACAAATTTTCAAAGGTTATTAAAAAATGACTGTTATCTTTCTGAGGCTGTTTCTCCATAACGGCACCCATCTCACTTTGTTGACTAGCCTACCTCTGTTCTCAATTACACTTGCAATTCCTTCGAAGCAGGACAGAAATTGAGTCATATCCACTCATGGCACCAGGTGCCATAATAGGTGCTCAATAAATGTTTGCTGTGGGTGGGCACGGTGGCTCATGCCTATAATTCCAACACTTTGGGAAGCCGAGGCAGGCAGATCACTTGAGATCAGGAGTTTCAGACTAGCCTGGCCAACATGGTGAAACCCCATCTCTACTAAAAAAAAAAAAAAATACAAAAATTAGCTGGGCGTGGTGGCACATGCCTGTAATCCCAGCTACTTGGGAGGCTGAGGCAGGAGAATCACTTGAACCTGGAAGGGAGAGGTTGCAGTGAGCCGAGATCGTGCCACTGCACTCCAGCCTGGGTGGCAGAGTGAGACTCCATCTCAAAAAAATAAACAAATAATAAGATAAAATGAAATAAATAAATAAGTATTTGTTGAATAAAGGGTAAGAATTGAGAGATCATTGGTCTGGAAAAAATTGGACAAGAGGCGATAGAAAGTGAGGTTGGCCTTGAAGGCTGGGCAGCAATGGATATTAATAAATTTATTCATCTACTTAGTGATCCTGCTAGGTCTGAGCACTGCACTGGATACTGTGCCTCGCTGGGAGGAATCGCAGGCTAGGGATAGAGGCAGACTCATGCAAAAAAGATAGGAATAAAATAATGAAGCTAGAACAGGGAACACCAAAGAAGAAGCTGTCCACCCTGCTGGCACAGAGGGCAGTGAGAGTGGTTGGGGAGAGGGACAGGCCATGAGGGCAGTGCTGGAGGGAGAGAGAGGGCAGGAGAAGCCACCCTGCAGCATGCATCACAACTCCATCACCCAGTGACCATCCCCAACTTCCACACAAAGTTCACAGGCAGGGAAGCCAAGGACCTGGAAACGGAAACACCTCCCCAGGAGGGCGTGTCCACACGCCTGCAGCCTGGGTTGGTGTCCCAGCGGGCTCTCCCTGTGTAGCAGTCCATTCTTGCATTGCCATAAAGAAATACCTGAGACTGGGTAACTTATAAAGAAAAGAGATGTAATGAGCTCACCGTTCTGCAGGCTGTACAGGAAGCATGGCGCTGGCATCTGCTTAGCTTCTGGGGGACCTCAGGAAGCTTCCAATCATGGGGGAAGGTAAAAGGGAAGCAAGCGTGTCACATAGCCAGAGCAGGGGCAAGAGAGAGAGGAAGGAACGCCATACCCTTTTAAACAACCAGATCTCATGAGAACTCACTATCACAAAAACAGTACCAAGGGGTAGTGCTAAACCGTTCATGAAGGATCCACCCCCATGATCCAATCACCGCCCATCAGGCCCCACCTCCAACACTGAGGATTACAATTCAACATGAGATTTGGTGGGGACACTGATCCAAACCTATCACTCTATGACCAATATCTTGGACCTCAATATCCAAGTCTGCAAGAATCATGTGTCCAACTCAAACTGGGAAATTATTTTTACCTTGAGAAGAGGTGGTCCTTAAACTGGGGACCCAATAACCATGCTGTCTGCATCACAGTGCCATCACCCCATGGTGATGAAGGGTGAGTGGAAGGCAGGTGGAAGGGGGAGTTTCTCCCTATGTTTGGCTCCCTGACTTTAAAACTGGGGGACCTTACCTGGTGAGTTGGTGGGGCTTCTCCCAAGGAGTTCCCTGAAAGCATGTCTTCTGCCTACAGAAAAAGTGTTGTTGCTGTTGTTGTTTTTAATTTTTTAATTTTCACACACTTAGGGGGTAAAAGTGCAGATTTCTTACATGCATCTATTGCATAGTGATGAAATCTTGGCTTCTAGTGTGTTCATCATCCAAATAGTGAACACTGTGCCCCACAGGTAATATGTCAGCCCTCACCTCTCTCCCAGCCTCCCACCCTTTGGAGTCTCCAGCGTCTATTTCTCCCCTCTGTATGTCCATGTATATGCATTGTTTAGCTCTTACTTATGAATGACCACATGCAGTATTTGACTTTCTGATTCTGAGTTATTCCACTTAGGATAATGGCCTCCAGTTTCATCCGTGTTGCTGCAAAGGACATGATTTTTTTCTTTCTTTCTTTTTTTTTTTTTTTTTTTTTTAAGATGGAGTTTTGCTCTTGTCACCCAGGCTGGAGTGCAGTGGCACAATCTCAGCTCACTGCAACCTCCACCTCCCAGGGTCAAGAGATTCTCCTGCCTCAGCCTCCCAAGTAGCTGGGATTACAGGTGTGTACCACCACACCTGGCTAATTTCTGTATTTTTAGAAGAGACGGGGTTTCACCATGTTGGCCAGGCTGGTCTCAAACTCCTGACCTCAGGTGATCCACCTGCCTTGGTCCCGAAGTGCTGGGATTACAGGTGTGAGCCACTGTGCCCAGCCAATTTTATTCTTGTTTATGGCTGTGCAGTATTCCATTTTCTTTATCCAATCCTTCATTGATGAACACTTAGTTTGATTCCTTAACTTTGCTGTTGTGAATAGTGCTGCAGTAAACATGAGTGCAGGTATGTTTTTTATACAATGATTTATTTCCCTTGGGGTAGATACCCAGTAGTGGGATTGCTGGATGGAATGATAATTTTATTTTTAGTTCTTGAGAAATCTCCATTCTGTTAGGAAGGGGGGTTTTATCTATGCAGTAAATACCAGTGTCTGCAACTGCAGCTGGCCCTGATCTGGAATGCATTATATGAACACAAGCAAATGTAGATTGTTGTCTTCAAGTGGAGCTTCTCGGGGGGGAGGTAACAAAACGTTGCCACTGGCCTGAAAGTCAAATGAGGCTCTGCATGACATGGTGTGACCTGTTGTCCTGACACGCCGGCCCTCCTCTTCCCTCCCGAGGAGAGAAAGCCCAGGATTGGGTACAGAGCCCATGACTTCAACTGCTTCCCAGAGCACCCCTGGACAGCGAGGAATCCTCGTGTGGCAGGTCCGTGGTGTTGCATCATCCCCTCTCCAGGACACATGCACGGCACATTCAGTCGTTCTTCGTGCAGGACTGATTGTCCACCACATGTCTTACACTGGGAGAGGTGCTGGGGGCAGTGGTGACCTCTGAAGGGAGAGCAGACCCAGGTCCAGCCTGCACAATCTTTCCGGGACTGTGGTCAGCCCTCACTACCACCCTGCAGCTCTCCTCCCCTCCACAGACACGTGGAAAGACATCATCGTTGGCTGCTTTTGGGGGGAATGTTTTATGGAGGAAATGGGACTTGAGCAGTCCCACTTTGTGGGAGCAGAAGGTTTCATTACAGGGAAAAAGGCAATCCAGGCAGGGGCATTCAGACCAACCAAGGTACAGAGCAGACAGTGATTCAGAATCCTGGGCCCATGGAGCTGCTGTGGGAGGCGAAGTCGTGAAGGCCCCTCCGACAGCTCCTGCTTATGGGTTGAGAAGACGGCAGGTACCACTCTTCGGACCTCCCCCTGAGAGGAATGATGTGAGGCCTCTTGTTAAAACCTGCTCTGAGCTCTTGCTGTTGCCAGCTCCTAGAGGACGGGGAAAACCTGAAATAGGAATGGCATCCACCCTGCGCGGTGCCCCTCGGGTGAGATCTGCTGCTGCGGGAAAGCACCCGTTCTGACCTGGTGGCAGCTTCCTCTGAGGAGCTCATCCACCGGGAGCATGTTGCCCTGTTCCATGTTCCAGGCAGCACAGTCGGGAAAGAGGACTTAGCTCCGGGCATGCAGGGTGCCCTCCAGGCTCTGCATGTTTGCTGAAGCAGGGACCAGTGGCCGGCACCAGAGCACGTCTCATGAGGTTCCCTTGGTCTAGTGTCCCCGCCTACTCAGCAGACAGCACTAAGCGGGGCCCTAAAGTCCAGGAAAGGGACAGGATTGCCCAGAATTGCCCTACAGAGAGTGAGTGGGCAAGCTGGCAGGCCCAGGCCTGCACCATCCAAGCAGGAGGAGGAACGTCGGGGATGGGCTGTTTTGACATGGTGGTCACAGGCCTGGCCGTGGGAAGGCCAAATGTCACTTTGGTTGAGTTAGACCAAAGTATCCATTGCTTTTCTTTGTTTTCATTCTCTATCTTGACAAAAGCTTGCATGTGCGTGAGTGTGCATGTGTGGGCATATGTGTGTTTGTGCATGTGTGTTCATGTGTGTGTGCATGTGTGTGCATATGAGTATGCATATGTATGTTTGTGTGTGTGTGTGCATGTGAGTATGCATATGTATGTTTGTGTGTGTGTGCGTGTGTGCATGTGTGTATGTGTGTTTTGTTTTACATTGCCACAAGATAAATAGAACCATGACTTACACTTCACAATTCACACAGGGATTTCACGTGCATTTGACAGTTGGAGCATGTGTCCTGATGCCATAATTTTTTCCCCATCTAGAAAGATAAAGGGGTTGGTGTTCATGTTCCCCAAAACCACAGCCCTCTAATGTTATGTCTGTGCCACACCTCTCCCACTGCCTCCCAGCTCCGCCAAAGGGCAGTAAATCACAAAGACTAAGCACTATTCTCAAGGCAGCTCCTGTCCATTCCTTTGGGGCAGGTGTCATTAAGAACTAAAACCAGCTTCTGCCCCCAGGTAAATCCTCCCTCCTTAGCCACACTAATACATCATTTTCCAAACCTCCTGGAGAAGGTAAAACCCTGAACTCTGAGAAGAGGTCAGATGACTTCGACAACAAAGATGGGCTTTTCAAAAGAGGCACAGGGATGGGAGTGGCTGGAAGAGAAAGCAGGAGTCCAGTGCATAATGTTACGCTTTAAACCACATGCCTTTTTCCAGACTGGGTTATTAAATTAATTCAGAACTTATGCTCACACTTAAAAGATTTCTGTCATATTTTATGAACACGATGATCTCAGAGTAATTTGCCCTGGAAATGTGTCATATTAAATCAGGGGCACTAATAAACTTTATTACTTAAACTCCACATGGATCAGACATGGCAGATAAACCATCTTACTTTTGCACTCATCTTTATACCATAGAAATATGGCCCCTCCTATGGGAAAACATAAATAAGCTTGATAGCCTTTCCTCTGCCCCACCATGAATGTATCCATCTGGGCTGGAGGCATCACCTGCCTGTCCTACTACCCCACGCAGAAGCTTAATGTGGGAGTGGGAAGTTTTGATCCAGGCAGAACGATTTCTTCAGGATTTTAAAATGCTTTCATTTCTGTGGCTTTATCACCTTTTGTTCACACTGGCCTGGCCTTTATCCTGGGCTGTGTGTAATAGCTAAGAATTGGTTTACACGAACAAATATGGTATAAAAAGTACTGACTGGTGAGTTACGAGGCCTGAGTTCTTCTGGTTCTGCTACCAGCTGGCTCTGTGATCTGAGCACAAATCAGACAGGACCGTGTAATACAAAAGGCATAGGCGTTGGGATCAGAGGTTTATTTCCATTTAACAGATGTTTTTTGAAAGCGTAACATGATCCAGGCCCTTGGCAGGGCACTAGAGATGCAAGAATGAGTAAGAATTCAATTAGAATCCCAACAGAGTTATTTGGGAAATGAAGTTAAATTGTTACAAAATATGTGTAGATCTGAACCATTCTACAGATTTAAAATATTTGTGATTGTTTTAAAAACTCATATCAAAACATCTAAGAATAGCCAAGAAAATTAGGAGTAGCATGGAGGGACGTGCCTCATGAGATATTAAATACAAAGTCAATGTATTCAAAATGGTGTGGTGTTAGCAAGCTCGTAAGCTCATCTACCAACTTTCAGTCAACAACCCTGTGGTCATGGGAGTTGAGGTGAAAAGAAGGGAAATGATTGCAAGCCAATATTTGGAGCATGTGGACTTCCCAGGAGTCTTCACCAATGCAGGCAGCCAGGCATCCACCTTTCCCTAGGAAACTGTTAATTTTTTTCTGAAAAAAAAAAAACGTAAACTGAAGAGTTTCTGAATTTAGAGAAATGGGATCACTGAAGGACAGGCACAAGGTAAAGATAGTACAATAGTAACAACAGAGAAATTTGGTGAAAGTCCATTCTTTACATGGAGAAACATGAAACTGCCGGCCCTTTCCTGCTCTGTTTCTGGGCCGCAAGCAGCTGAGAACACCCTCACATGCATCACCGGAATTCCGGAGCGGGAGATTGCATGACACTTCCAGGCTAGAAAGAAAAAGACCCTCACATACTAACACTAGTGGGATGCAGTGGTAGCCTGATCTCCCCCAGGAAGTCCCTCCCCTACACACAAACAGCCTCCACTTAAGCATGGATACAGGGCCAAGGACCATCAGACCCTTGAGGAAATATTCTCATAGAAGATACGATCAAAAACAAACACAAGAAAAAGAATTTGGAAGGAAAATAGAGAAGGCAATAATATCCTCAGAGAGATAAGATGATTTCTCATCCATAAACAAAAGTAAAATGCTATTAAAAAACCCAACTTGAAAACAAGAAAGAGCTCTTGCAAATTTAAACCAATAACCAAAATAACATTATTCGGAAGGATTCAAATTAAAAGTTAAGGAAATCTCCCATACATTACATTCAACCAAATGGCAACAAAATAGAAAATAAAAGTGGAAGAGATATAAAAATCTGGTGTAAGCATAAAGGGCTAAAATCCAAATAACAAAGAGCTAAAATCCAAATACCAAGAATGTTGTAAAGGTAGAAGAGAAAAATTGTGCGAAGGAAGTTATTGATGGAAAAAATTAAACATAATTTCCCAGAATTAAAAGACATTGAGGGTACTCCAAGTGACTGTTCTAGTGAATGGAAAAAGACCAGCATGAGGGAAATTTCTGTGAAATTTCAGAATATCAAAGATAAAGAGATGATCCCTACAACTTCCATAGCTCAAGATGGGGATGGAGGGAGCAGGTACGTTAAAAGTAATAGGAATCAAAATGGGTCAAACTTCTCAAAAGAAAACCTAGATGTCAGATGATGGTGAATCAATGTCTTAAAAGTTATTGGCCGGACACGGTGGCTCACACCTGTAATCCCAGCACTTTGGGAGGCCAAAGTGGATGGATCACTTTAGGCCAGGAGTTCGAGATCAGCCTGGCCAACATGGTAAAAACCCCATCTCTACTAAAAGTACAAAAATTAGCTGGGTGTGGTGGTGCACACCTGTAATCACAGCCACTTGGCAGGCTGAGGCACAAGAATCACTTGAACCCAGAAGGTGGAGGTTGTGGTGAGCCAAGATCACGCCACTGCACTCCAGCCTGGCAACAAAGTGAGACTGTCTCAAAAAAGTTATGAACAGTCAGATGTGGTGGCTCACACCTATATTCCCAGCCACTCTGGAGGCTGAGGCAGGAGGATCTCTTCGGCCCAGGAGTTTGAGGGTG
Organism: Macaca thibetana thibetana; assembly: GCF_024542745.1. Lineage (NCBI taxonomy): Eukaryota > Metazoa > Chordata > Mammalia > Primates > Cercopithecidae > Macaca > Macaca thibetana. The sequence continues at coordinate 105,744,220 of NC_065585.1, read as the reverse complement.
CACTGAGCTATAATTGCACCTCTACACTCTAGCCTGGGCGGCAAAATAAGACCCTATCTCTTTAAAAAAAAAAAGTTATGAACACAAAAATCCATTTCACTTCTATACAATAACCATGAACAATCTGGAACAAAAATTAAGAAAACAATTCCACTTCCAATAACCTCAAAAAGAATAGAATGCTTAAGAATAAATTTAAAGGGCTGAAAGACTAGTACACTGAAAGCTACAAAATGTTGTTTAAAAAATTAAAGGAGACACAAATAATTGGAAAGATAGTCTGTGTTTATGGACTGGAAGATTTAATACTGTTGAGATCTCAATACTACTCAAAGCAATCTACATATTCAATTATATCTCTATCAAAATCTCAACAATTTTTTTTTGCAAAACTAGGAAAATGTACCATAAAATTCATATGGAATATCTGACTAGTCAAAACAATCTTGAAAAAGAACTAAGTTGGAGGTCTCCTACTTCCTCCTTAGAACATGTCCTACAAAGCCAAAGTAATCAAAATTGTGTGGTACTGACAAAAAGGCAGTGGAATATAATAGAGAACACAAAAATAAATCCTCACATATGTGGTCAAATTATGTTTTATAATTTTGAGACAGGGTCTCACTCTGTTGCAGGGGTGGAGTGCAGTGGCACCATTACAGCTCACGGCAGTCTTGACCTGCCAGGCACAAGTGATCCTCCTGCCTCAGCAACCCCCATAGCTGGGACTACAGACATTTCACCACCACACTGGGCTAGTTTTTTTTTTTTTTTTTAGAAACAGGGTCTCACTATGTTGCCCAGGTTTGTGGTCAAATGATTTTTTGACAAGAGTACCAAGGCCATTCAATGACAAGACCATTCAACAGTCTTTTCAACCAACGGTGTTGAGAAAACTGGATATCTACATGCAAAAGAATAAAGTTGAACTTTTACCTTGCACTGTATACAAAAATTAACTCAAAATAGATCAAAGACTTAAACATAAGCGATAAAACTATAAAACTCTTAGGAGAAAAGTTTCATGACGTTGGATTTGGCAATGATTTCTTGGATATGATGCCAAAGGCACAGGCAATAAAAGAAAAAATAGATTAAACTTCATCGAAATTAAAAACTGTGCATCAAAGGACACTATCGACAGAGTGAAAAGGCAACCCACAGAATGGGAGAAAATATTTGCAAGTCATATATCTGATAAAGGCCAGAATATGCAAAGAATTCCTACAATTCAACAACAAAAAAACAAACAACCCAATTGAAAAATAGGCAAAGGACTTGAATAAACATTTCTCCAAAAAAGATAACAAGTAATCAATAAGCATATGAAAAGATTCTCAACATCACTAATTATTAGGGGAATGCAAATCAAAACCACAATGAAATACCACTTTACACCCATTAAGATGGCTACTAACAGAAAGACAGAAAATAAGAAGTTTTAGTGAGAATATGCAGAAATGGGAACTCTAGTGTGTTGCTGGTGGGAATGTAAAATGGATCAGCAGCTGTGGAAAATGACATGATGTATGAACATAGAATTACAGTAGGATTCGTTAATTCCACTTCTAGGTATATACCCCAAAAAAGTGAAAATGGGAACTCAAACAAATATTTGTGCATCCATGTTCATAGCAGGATTATTCACTATAGCTGAAAAGTGGAAGTAACCCAAATGTTCATCAGCAGATGAATGGATAAACAAAATGTGGTATATCCATATAATGGAATAGTATTTAGTAATAAAAAGGAGTCAGCTACTGTTACCTGCAACAATATGAATGAAGCTCAAAAAATTATGCTAAGTGCAAGAAGCCAGGCATAAAAAGAAATATTGGCCAAGCGAGGTGGCTCATGCATGTAATCCCAGCACTTTGGGAGGGCAAGGTGGGTGGATCACCTGAGGCCAGGAGTTCAAGACCAGCCTGGCCAACATGGCGAAATCCTATCTCTGCTAAAAATACAAAAATTAGCCAGGCATGATGGTGCACACCTATAATCTCAGCTACTTGGGAGGCTGAGGCAGGAGAATCGCTTGAACCCGGGAGGCAGAGGTTGCAGTAGCCAAGATGGCACCACTGCACTCCAGCCTGAATGACAGAGTGAGAATCTGACTCAAAAAAAAAAAGTAAATATTATGTGATTCCATTTATCTGATATTTCTAAAGATGGAAAATCAGTAGAGACAGAAAGCGGATCAGTGATTCCCTGGGACTGGGGGGTCGGAGTGGAGACTCACTGTGAATGGGTCCCTGGGAACCTTTTGAGGTGACAGAAAAAGTTCTAAAACAACTTTAGTGATGGTTGCACAACTGCATAAATTTACTAAACTCATCCAACTGTACACTTAAAATGGGTGAATCTTACGATAAGTAAATTATACCTCAATAAAGTTTTGGGGTTTGTTTGTTTGTTTGTTTTTGAGACCAAGTTTCGCTCTTGTTGCCCAGGCTGGAGTACAACGGCGCGATCTCAGCTCACCACAACCTCTGCCTTCTGGTTTCAAGCAATTCTCCTGCCTCAGCCTCCCCAGTAGCTGGGATTACAGGCATGTGCCACCACGCCCAGGTAATTTTGTATTTTTAGTAGAGACGGGGTTTCTCCATGTTGATCAGGCTGGTCTTGAACTCCTGAACTCAGGTGATCTGCCTGCCTCGGCCTCCCAAACTGCTGGGATTACAGGCGTAAGCCACTGTGCCCAGCCAATAAAGTTGTTTTTTTAAGTCACCCGAATTGGGTATTCTTTCCTACACTTAACTGTGTGACACAAGAGCTTTGTTCTGAAATTCTGAAAGTGAGCAGAGAGGGGTTGCATGGGTGAGGCAGGCAAAATGAAAAAGATCAAATTGTCCACTGAAATGCTTTATGGCACCCACAGGAAAGAATTGCAGGCTTTGGGGGCTGCTCTGTCACACTCCAAGAACAGACAGAGCCAGGGTGGAGCCAGGGTCCCTCCTGCAATGGAGAAGTTATGAGTTATGGGCAGCAACATCCTGCCCTTTGCAACTCACAGGGGCTATTTCTCAACCTTCCCCTGGAACATCAGAATACCAGTGCAAGGTGAAGACGGCCCTGAGGAGAATGTTTTTCCTCACTGTCCCCCTGCCAATTTGCAATGCGCAAAAGACAGAAAGAAGTAGTTAATGGTTAGAGGACAGTGTGTGTGTGTGTGTGTGTGTGTGTGTGTGTGTACGCGCAAGTGCGTGTGTGTGTGCGCGCGTGTATGTGTGTGTGTGTGCAGTTAGACCCATATACGGGCCCATTTGTATGTGTGAGGGGTGGGAAGTGGGAAGATAAAAAATGTAGAGTTTCATCACAATTATATTGCACATTTTTAATTATAGGGAAAAGATAAGAAGGCAATGCACTCGAATGCTATTCTTGGTAGGTTGTTAATTTTTAAACTAGGAAATGAATGTTACTTAAAAGAAAAAAAAAACTTTCCTTTTTACATGGGTTGGCCCACATGCAAATTGGCAGACAGAATCTACAAGTAAAGAGAAATGCTTAATTCAGCTTTTGTGTAATGAAATTAATTTTAATATAAATAAGATTTTAAAAGGATAAAGACAATTTAGAATGTTAATTTCAAATTTTGCTTTGCTATTGAAAGAACTATTAGGAAACAGGGAAACAAAAACACTTTCATTGGGTTAAAACAAAAACTTTCACTAAGTTCGTTGGTTTGGTGATCAACAAGAGCAATATGATGGTTGTTGTCATCTTTGTTTATGATACCAGAAGATAAGGGAGGCTTAGAGGTCAGAAGTAGACTTCTCTGTGCAGATGAGAAACCTAAACAATGCAAGTCCTCAAAGAGAATTCTTTTGCTCATATTTCCTGAATGGCCAGTTCCATATCACATTAGCCAAATATTTATAGAATTTCCACTTTTTCATTATGCTTTACAGACAAAACAAAGGGTATAATTCATTTGTATGGAAAAAATTCATTGAAATCCAATGTGGTTTGAAGTCAAATGCCATTTACAGGCTATCAACATATGTATGTCCCAGTTTATGCATGTTTAAGATCAACCCATGTGGGTACCAGTTCACGCATGTTTAAGATATGGAGGGTAATTTCTACCTCTCAGGATTGTCTGGGGAATTTTGTTTGTTTGTTTGTTTTTGAGATCGAGTTTTGCTCTTGTCACCCAGTGCAATGGTGTGATCTCAGCCCACTGCAACCTGTGCCTCTCGGGTTCAAGCAATTCTCCTGCCTCAGCCTCCCGAGTAGCTGGGATTACAGGTACACGCCACCACATCCAGCAAATTTTTGTAATTTTAGTAGAGATGGGGTTTCACCATGTTGGCCAAGCTGGTCTCAACTCCTGACCTCAGGTGATCCGCCCACCTCGGCCTCCCAAAGTGCTGGGATTACAGGCGTGAGCCACCATGCCTGGCCTGTCTGGAGAATTTAAGGGTAATGTCTGGTAAGGCACTTGCCAAAAATAGGATGACATTCAGTAAATGGTAGATCTTTTCCATCCCATTCCACATCTCACCCGTTGTCCACCACCCCACCCAAATACACACACACACACACTTTACAAGTCTTAATCTGCAAAGTTTCACTGATACATCCCATGGAAAAATTAAATGAACCATTTTCAAGAAGAAATGCCCCACTGCACACAAGAAGACTGTAAAGGGCATTCCTGCTCCCAGGGAAGAGGAGCTGGTGACTGGAAACAGCAAAAGGACACCTTATTCCCCTGCCCTCCCCCTGTGCTGGCAGGAGTAGAATTAGAAGATGCCAGAGCACCCAAATCTGGCTAGGAATCTGCTGAGTGAAAGGCAGAGCCTGGTGAACTTGGCTGATTCTGAGGTCAAGGTTGCATATTCAAGCCCCATAAGGAAGATTTATCCTGGCAACAACCTCCCCCTGGCCCTGGCCCATTCATGGATGTTTCCCATTGCATGGAAGAGCTTTGTCAGGGGGTGGGGTAGAAAAGGCTAAACACAATCTGTTCCCATCTTCATAAAAATAATAATTTTTAAAAACACAAAACATTGTTCCTCCTGACAGTGGGGCCAGATGTCCTTTTCAAATATCAATACCTGGGAGAAGCCGCAAAGAAGCAGAGCTCTGGTGGAGAATCACATGACTTAGGGAAAACATTCAGTTGCTATAACAAGTGTCAAAATAATAGTGGTTTAACATGGTAGTTTATTTCCTCTCTCACATAAGAATTCAAGTATAAAAAATTCAAGGCAATAGGGCAGCTCTGCAAGATGAGGAACCCAGGTTCCTCCTAGCATACACCCATGACTGCACAGCAAGAGGTTTCCATTTTGCAATCTAAGATGGCTGCTGTACCTCCACCATTACACACATGTCTCAGCCAGAAAGATTGGAAAGAGCGAGGAAGGAGCAAAGGCAAGGCACAACCCTTCCCTTCTGTTTAAAGGCACAATTAGAAATTTGCACACACGACTTGGGCTCACATCCCAGTAACCAGAACCTAGTAACAGAACGCAGCTACCTAGCTGCAAGGGAAGCTGGGAAATGTAGTCTTTCTGTTGGGTGACTGGCTGCTGAGCACAATTTAGGTGGTGGATTGCTTTCCTGGGGCTGCCATAACAAAGTTCCATAAACTGGGTGGCTTAAAACAACAGAGATTTGTGCTCTCACAGTTGAAGAAGCCAGAAGTCTGAAATCATGATGTCAGCAGGGTTGGTTCCTTCAGGAGGCTCTGAGGGAGAAACTGCCCCACACCTCTCTCCTAGCTTCTGCTGGTGTCTGGCAATCCTTGGCACTCCTCGACTTGTGGCTGCATCATTACGGTCTCTGCCTCCCTTGTCATATGGCCTTTGTGTCTCTGTATCTAAATCTTTTCTTTTATCAAGACAAGAGCCATTGGATTTAGGGTCCCACTCCCAATCTAGTATGATCTCATCTTAAATTTGATGACATCTACAAAGTTCTTATTTCCAAGTAAGGCCATATTTACAGGTACCAGGAGTTAGCACTTGAGCCTATCTTTGGAGAAGACACAATTCAACCCAACAGAGGGGCTTCCTGCCAAAGGAAGAAGAGGAGAGTGGATACTGAAGAACAGCAACCCCCTTGCTGCAGGACCCCAGGGAGTCGTGCTGGAAGACAGCCACTGTGATGTCAGAATGCACACTCTGTTCCAGTTGCTTGCAAGTGAACCTGACCGACATCTTCCTCTGCAGACACTTCATCTTCCAGGCATGTCATATGACCTGTGTCTCCCAGGCTCATCTGTTCTGCTCCCACAGGTCCACGTCTCAAAATGCCCTCCCATGCTCTTCCCCTCAGCCAACCCCTAAGGAAGAAGTTGCTCCCATAGGCTTTTCTCCTTGCCCCAGCCCACAGTGGCTGATAGCTGTCACCCTGGGCTTCCATTATGACTTTTATGAAACCTAGGCACTTGCCCTCATGGGCCCTTTTCCCTAAGAGCAAAAACTAATCCTTATTTAAATTTTTGTTTAAATGTTTATATCATGCTGCACTGGGTGTGGTGGTATGCATCTGTAGTCCCAGCTACTCAGGAGGTTGGGCCCAGAAGTTTAAGTCCAGCCTGGGCAACATGACAAGACCCCCATCTCAAAACAAATAAATAAATGTTGTATTAAAAAGCATTTTATGATTACACTTGGTATAAAGATGAATGTATTAATGCTATGCACAAAAACATTCTCTTCAACCTAAAAGATATTTTCCTCATCATTTTAAGGAAATTAAAACATTTCTCCAGATCATTAAAAGTATTATGGGCACTAGGCACTGCCCTGCCTGCTGAACGGATAAGACAACTTTACTGGAAAAGATGCTGAAAGGGACAACAGAAAAAATAAACCCAGCCACCAAATCTGACCACAGACTGCTGAGCAGAGAGTGTGAGTACCATCTACCACCTCTTCCACCCCCAACAGGGAGGACACTTTATGTGCTCTCAATACAAATTGGGAATATGCAACAAGGTCTCAAGCCACTGACTGGTCAGAAAAGACAGCCTCCGCCGGCTGTGGTGGCTCATGCCTGTAATCCCAGCACTCTGGGAGGCCGAGGCGGGTGAATTGCCTGAGCTCAGGAGTTCGAGACCTCCCTGCGATGTGGTGGAACCCTGTATCTACTGAAATAAAAAATTTTTTTTAATTGCCAGGCGTGGTGGCATGTGCCTGTAATCCCAACTACTAGGGAGGCTGAGGCATGAGAATCGCTTGAGCCTGGAAGGTGGAGGTTGCAGTGAGCTGAGACCATGGGCTCCATGCATTCCAGCCTGGGCTACAGAGTGAGACTCCATCTCAAAAAAAAAAAAAAAAAAGAAAAGAAAAGAAAAGGAAGAGAAGAGAAGAGAAAAACGAAAAGGCAGCCTCCTCCCAGAGCTGTGAAATAAGCATCCTTCACCTCCCACCATTGTTGTCAAACACAACACAACTTAAAGAGTGGCCACCCATGCAACACAGTGGATACAAAGCCTTTATTAAAGGATGCGAGAAACCTCCCATCCTTCAGCATCATGAACTGTTCAATCCTTTGCCACAAATCTGAACTATCCCAAAATATACTTAATCCCAAACTAGCCTTCCTTCTTATTTTATAACCCATGTAGATTTCAAAACTATTATTTTCTAATGTATTTCATTTCAATTCACAAACTGGTTTGCAAGATATGTTTGCTAGGGTGACCAACTCATCTTGGTTGGCTCAGAACTTTCCTGGTCTTGGCCCTGTTTCATACCAGAAAACCTCTCAGTCCCAAGCAAACCAGGACAGTTGGCCAACCTATAATGATATCTAAGCTTCATCATCCTCTTCTGAATTGTATATGTTTAGACCAACAAGACAAAAATCACCAAGAAATGTTTTAAAGCAGCAATTGTTGTTCTGGAAAGTTCAAGTATGGCCCAATGCAACAGCTCAGCAAGATGTACACAGGCACTCGATATGGCCCAACCAGGTCCCCCTGGCTCTTCAGGCAACGTTGGCATGGGAAGGGGTGGCTATGAGTCATCTCCTTTTTTCCTGGGTTTCTCAGAATGGTCTCTTCCATAAATATTTTAGATGAAGGAGGAGGATTTGGGTTTCTGCCAAAGGAGAAAAAGGATTCCAACAGTGGTTCCCAAACCACAGTGCACTTAGGAATAGCCTGAAGAACTTGTTAAAAATAGACAGGTCTGGGCTCTATCCCCAGAAAGTTTAGCTTCAGAGAGTCTGAGAAACACTCTTGTTAACAAGTACCCTGGCTGATCTTGATGCATATTATTGGTGGACCACACTTTTCAAAACTCTGGATTTGGGGCAAAGCTGTGAATGTTGCTTCCTCTTCTGTCTGAAGTGAAGCAGGACCAGAGCTTACAAGAAAGGAAGGGATAACTGAATGCAGTAATAAAGAGGGAGGCACTTAGTGTCAGGGCTACTGTTATCTAAAAAGCACTTGCTTGTAAATCTTGAGATTGTTGGAATATCTTAGGCAAAGCATATCTGGTTTAATCAGGGTGGCTATGCTTTACATACACATACACCCTGTGTGGTACATAGATCCATACAGCTGTAATGTAGATACAGATAAAGCATACACGATAGCAGCCATGAGGCTGATTTGTATATAACAGGCACTTACAAGCATTTATATTTATATGTGTGTGTGTGTGTGTGTGTGTGTGTGTGTGTATGTCATGGTGGTATGTTTAACATACATAGTAACAAATCAATAGTCCTGTTTGGATCATGTTAAATCTGAGATGGCCATAAGATAGCCAAATGCAGGTGACAAACAGGCAGTTGGATCTAGGCACCTACAGCTCTGGGATTTGACCAGGGGTCAAGTTAGGAGTAGAGATGCAGATTTAGGGAGTTATCAGCATATAATCCCCAGGGCATCAATAAAACAGAAGCCACAAGGCCTGAGGTTTTCATGCCAAGTCAAGGTCACAGGCCCCATGGCTTTACAACGTGAGCTAGGTTCACTAAATGAAACCAGAAACTAGTAGAGCTTAGGCTATCCATAAACAGGAACTAGAATGTCCTTGTTCATCAGCTCAGGGTACAGCTCAAAGGCCATGTGTAGAAGTCCTTTGCCTCTCAAGGTGAAAACCCTAATTCAAGTTAACCCTCAGCGCAGAAACTCATAGGCCCCAGGCTGAGGCAAGCCTAGTTGCCCCATAGGCAGGCCTCCACAACACAACAAAGAAAGAGAGAGAGAGAGAGAGAGAGAGAAAAGAAAAAGAAAGAGAGAGAGAGAGGAAGGAAGGAAGGAAGGAAGGAAGGAAGGAAGGAAGGAAGGAAGGAAGGAAGGAAGGAAGGAAGGAAGGAAGGAAGGAAGACGTGAACAGGAAAACAATTTCCACAAACAACATCCCCAGGGGAAGGTGCACTGTGCCAAAATCACAAAATATATGAGGAAGTCCAAAATCAGGGCAGGCGATTTACAAATTCCACATTACCCCCATCCCTATCTCTAAAAAAGGAAGAAATCATATCTAAAGAGGTAGGGATAATAGAACAATCTGAAAGGGACTTTGAAATCAGCACAGTCAGAAACAGCACAGTTGGAAACAGAAAATTCAGAGTCTTGAAAAAAAGCAGGACATGCTGAAATTGGTGTTTCGGAATGATTAGAGCAGCAATGACGTGCAGAATTAAATGGAGAGGAGTGGGATTGGAAGCAGCAAGACCAGCCAGGAGGCTTCATGCAGTCTACCTACAGGTAATACTTTCTCTCGCTCCTGAAGTCTTGTAAAATTTAACTGGCGTATCTCTGATGGCCTTATGACCTTACCAACTTTATTTATTGTTTTATAACTGCTTTCACATATATAAACCATATAAAGGAACTCATTGAACTCAATGCCCCTTGGAGTGATGTGTTTGTGTAAATAGCTAGATAGTGCATGGATAGATAGGTGATGGGTGCATGGATGCATGCATCTATGGATCTATATACCACACAGAGTGTACGTGTGTGTAAAACATAGCTGCCTTGATTAAACCAGATATGCTTTGCCTAAGATAGTCCAACAATCTCAAGATTTACAAGCAAGTGCTTTTTAGATAACAGTAGTCCTTCCTTCCTTCCTACCTTCCTTTCTTTCATAAATAAATTAACCAACAAATGAACAAGATTCATGTAAGAAACTGATTGAATAGAACCTCTAGCTTGAACTAAAGCACAAAATGAAGCTGATGGCCTACCATTAATTGATCTCCCTAGGACCTGATAGTCTCCCTAAACTGGCTGTCTTCTTCTTATCCCACGGGTACATCATCTATTAATGCATTTAGAAGTCAGCTAAATTCAATGACAGCTTTAAGCCCTGTAGCAATAATGAGAATCTTTTGCTATGTGTAAGTCTCCCTGGTGCAGATTGCTATATAACCTGTCTTCCTTTTCAAATTGATTGTCAGTCCATAAGCATTTGCCTATAGGTTACAATGGGCCTTGACCTAAATCTGACTGCTGTATTCCTAAATAGATAGAACCCTTCCCCTTCCCTCTTTAAGAAAAAACACCCTAATGCAATGACCAAGCCTTGGGAAACATGAATAACTTAGTGACTTGCACAGGGACACAAACCTGCCATGCTGAATAGCCGAATAGCAAAGATTTCAGGACCCCCTGAGAGGCCTAGAGTCATACTTATCTCCAAAGCATGGTGACAATCATGATGATGACAATGACACAAAGCTGTCTTTTATTGACTATCTAATACTGCTAGGCATCATCCTAGGCATCTTCAATACAATCTGGCATATAATCCTCACAAGAAACCAGTAAAAAAGTTACCAGCATGCTGTCTTAGTCTGTTTTATATTGTTTATAACAGAACACCAAAAATTGAATAATTTATAAATAAATGGAATTTATTTCTTAAAGTCATGGAAGAGGAGAAGTCCAAGGTCAAGGGGGTGCATCTGGTGAGGGCCTTCTTGCTGGTGGGAATTCTCTGCAGAGTCCTGAGGAGGCTGAGCATGCTAGCTCAGGTCTCTCTTCCTCTTCTTATAAAGCCACCAGCCTCACTTTCATGGTAACCCATTAATTCATTAATCCATCAATGGACCTCTCCATTAATGAAGGTAGAGCCTTCATGACTCGATCACCTCTTAAAGGCCGCACTTCTTAAAAGTTCCTCATTGGGGATTAAATTTCAACGTGAGTTTTGGAGGTAACAAACATTCAAACCATAGCACATGCCCATTTTGCAGATGAGAAAACTGGAGATGAAAGAAGTTAAATAAATTTCCCATTGTAAAAATCTAGTAAGTGTCAAAGCCAGGATTCAAACCCAGGTCAGCCTGAATGCAGTCTGTGTTCTTTCCACTTCCCGACACTGCTTCCTCTGCCAATGCTCACGCGCTAGCAAAACAACGAGTGGCACTCAGCCACTTTGAGTGATTGTCTCAAGGACTTCAGATGATAGACATGGGCTCTAGAGCTGGAATTGTTTCCCAGGAAACTATAAACACACACAGGCACCAGCTTGCTGTGTTTTGAGTCCAATCTCATCCATGGCTTGCAAGGGAAAGACTAACTCAACCTGGTCTTTCATGCTGCCTCCATTTCACTCTATAGAGAATGAGCTGGTCCAACCCAGTTCCTGATTTTTGTGTCCCCATTGTGAGACCAGCTACTTACCTCCATGGCCAAAACAATTGCAAACAAATAGCTCTGAAATGTTAATGGTCTTCTTGGTGGATACAGAATAAGGCATAATAGGGAAAGACTATTCATACATGTTCTAGTACCTGCACTCCATTACCAGTGCAGTCTGGACTCATTGTACTGACTTGCTTTTTAGGCTCAAGTTAACCATAGAATTAATTATTTGAAATGATTTCAAGAAGCTTAAGATGAATTATTTCCTTTAAAATGATTCTACAAACCATATGACCATCAACAAGACAATGGGAGAAGTTGTGACCCATTCATACTGTGGAATATTATACACTTGTAAAAATAGATGAATTACAACTGCTTGCGACAACATGGAGGAAGCTTAGAAACATAATGTTGGTTGAAAAACCAAATCCCAGAAATCTACATACAACATGTGGTCATTTTTAGAGGTGTTTGCAAATTTTTTGACACCCTACCCCTCCAAAGATGGAGGCTAATTTCATTTTTCTTGAATGTGGGCCAGATTTAGTACTTATTTTTTTTTTCTTTTTAATTTTTTGTAGAGACAAACTCTCACTATGTTGGTCAGTCTTGTCTCAAACTACTGGACTCACACAATCCACCCACCTCAGCCTCCCAAAGCAATGGAATTACAGGTGTGAGCCACCACACCTCGCCTAGTGACTTCCCCCCACCACGCCGAGACAGGGTTTCCCTCTGTTGCCCAGGCTGGAGTGCCATGACACAATCTCCTCTCACTACAACCTCCACCTCCCAGGTTCAAGCGATTCTCCTGCCTCAGCCTACCAAGTAGCTGGAACTACAGACACGTGTCACCACGCCTGGCTAATTTTTGTATTTTAGTAGAGACAGGGTTTCACCATGTTGGCCAGGCTGGTCTTGAACTCCTGGCCTCAAGTGAACCGCCCACCTTGGCCTCCCAAAGTGGTCTTTAACATGAGTCACTGCGCAGCCCTATTGACTCATTTCTAATGAACATGGAAAAAGCGATGGTATGTTGCTTCCATAACTAAATCAGAAAAAGATATCACCACTTCTGCCTTACTCTCTTGTATCATTTATTCTAGAAAAGCCAATCATGACTGGGCACAGTAGTTCATACATGCTTGTAATCCCAGCACTTTGGGAGGCTGAGGCAGGCAGATCGCTTGAGCTCAGGAGTTTGAGACCAGCCTGGCCAACATGGCGAAACCCCGCCTCCACTAAAACACAAAAATTAGCCAGGTGTGGTGGTCGGTGCCTGTAATCCCAGCTACTCAGGAGGCTGAGGCTGGAGAATTGCTTGAACCCAGGAGGCAGAGGTTGCAGTGAGCTGAGATGCTGGCACTGCACTCTAGCCTGGGTGACAGAGTGAAACACCCTTGAAGAAGAGAGAGAGAAAAAGAGAGAGAGAGAGAGAGAGAGAGAGAGAGAGAGAGAAGGAAAGGAAAGGAAAGGAAAGGAAAGGAAAGGAAAGGAAAGGAAAGGAAAGGAAAGGAAAGGAAAGGAAAGGAAAGGAAAGGAAAGGAAAGGAAAGGAAAGGAAAGGAAAGGAAAGGAAAGGAAGAAAGAAAGGAGGGAGAGAGGGAGGGAGGGAAGGAAGGAAGGAAAGAAGGAAGGAAAGAAAGAAAGGAGAAAGAGAGAGAAAGTGAGAGAGAGAAAGAAAGAGAAAGAAAGAAAAGAGAGGGAGGAAGGGAGGGACAGAGAGAGAGAGAAGGAGAGAAGCAGAGAAAGACAGAGATTGAAGAGAAGCCAATCACTAGTCCTCAAGACCTTTAAGCAGCCTGTGGAGAGGCCCATGTGGAGAAGTACTTGATCTTCCTGCCAATATCTAGCAACAACTTGCCAGCCACATAAGTGTGCCACCTTAGAAGAAGATCCCCCATCCCTAGTCAAGCCTTCAGATAACTGTAGCCCCTACCAACATCTTGACTTCAACTCCATGAAAAATCCCAAGCCAGAACCACTTCCAAGTTCATGATCCATAGCTAAACCACTGCCAAGTTCATGATCCATGAAAAGTTGTAAGATCAATATTTATTGTCTGAGGCCACCGGGTTTGGTGACAATTTGTGATACAGCAATATAAAACTAATAAATGATATGATACCATTTATTTTATTTTTAAATATTTTTTCTGCAGTTTGTAGCAATAATTTTTTATAAATATCAAAAGCAAGAAATTGCTTATACAGACATGTACATGTGATAAACTATTTTTTAAGTGTGGGAATACTAACCATTCCACTGTTAACAACTGTAATGCTTAGATTAAATACATAAAACAATTGTGCAAAAGCATCAGAGAGCAACAGAGTTTGGCAATACTGGTGGGGCCAAGAGTACATAGATAAAGGAAGTGAGGTAAGCCATACATTTGGCTCTGATTTTTCCTTTATGTTACTTGCCATTTTATGATGTGGAGCCATAAAGGCTAAAGGCAGAGAGTATCAGTGAGGCTTGCAGAAATCTCATTAGGCTAGGGAGTCAGAGGTTGGAGTTCAAGGCCTATCAATGGGGAAGGAACTTGGAAAATACTTCAAGATTTTGGTTGAGATTGCTAAATAACTGTGCCCCTAGAAGTGAGTTAAGCTCCAAAAGCAAGGAAGACTATCCTTAGGAATCTTGGAATATCCCCTAGGCACAGTTAGAGGTAGATGAACCCTAACAAAGCTCCTAGACCTATCCTCAATTGCATCAGCATGAAAATGAGAATACCTTATTTCCCTGACATAAGCAAATTTAATAACCTTCAAAGGAAGATATCTATAGAATACAATTTTTCATACATGATGTCTAGATCTCAATTGAAAATTACTAGGCATGCCAAGAAATAGGATCAAATGACTAAAAACCAAGAGGGGAAAAACAATAGAAAAAAAGTGATGCAGATATTGGAGTTATTAAACAGAGACTTTTAAATAACTATTATTAATATGCTCAAGGAAATAAAAGAAAGGACAGAGAATTTTACCAAAGAACTGGAGTCTGCTTAAAAAAAAACGGTCAGGCCAAGGCGGGCAGATCACGAGGTCAGGAGTCCGAGACCAACCTGGCCAACATGGTGAAACCTCGTCTCTACTAAAGACACAAAAAATTAGCCAGGCATTGTGGCGTGTGCCTGTAATCCCAGCTACTCTGGAGGCTGAGGCAAGAGAATCACTTAAACCTGGGAGGCGGAGGTTGCAGTGAGCCGAGATTGCACCATTGAAATCCAGCTTGGGCGACAGGGCGAAACTCCGTCTCAAAAAAAAAAGAAAAAGAAAAAAAAGCCAAATGAAAATCTTGGAATCAATATAATAAAATTACTGAAATTAAAAATTGAATAGATGGATTCAATAGCAAATTAGACATAGCCAAGACAAGACAGTAAAGAACAGAGACAAAAGAATGAAAAATGGGGGGAAAAAATGTAATTGTCTGGCCACAGTGGCTCACACCTGTAATCCCAGCACTTTGGGAGGCCAAGGTAGGCAAATCCATTGAGGTCAAGAGTTTGAGACTACCCTGGCTAACATGACAAAACCCTGTCTCTACTAAAAATATAAAAATTAGCTAGGCATGGTGGTGGGTGCCTGTAACCCCAGCTACTCGGGAGGCTAAGGCAGGAGAATCGCTTGAACCGGGAAGTGAAGGTTGCAGTGAGCCGAGACTGTGCCACTGCATTCTAGCCTAGGCAACAGAGTGAGACTCGATCTCAAAAAACAAAAGTAATTGATATGGGGGCATGGTAAAAACATCTAACATATTTGTAATTGGGACCCAGATGGAGAGAAGAATGGGATAGAACCAATTTTTAAACAAATATTGGCTGCGAATTTTCCAAAAATGATGAAAAACAGCAAGCTACAGTGTAAAGAATTTCTCCTCATGCATAGACGTACACAAACACACACACACATACACACACACCTAGCTATATCACAGAAAAACTGCTGAAAACAAAAAAAGGAAAAATCTTAAAAGCAACCAGAGGGAAAAACCCACATTGTTTCCAAAAGAGCAACAATAAAACTGACAGCTAAGCAAGAGAAAAAATGGATAAAGAAAATTGTTAAAGTGCTGAAAGAAAATAATTACCAACTTAAAATGCTATACTCAATGAAAATATCCTTCAAAAGTGAAGGCATAGTAAAGACATTTCAGGGCAAACAAAAACTGAGAGAACTTCTTGTTGGCATAGCTACATTCAAAGAAATACTGGAAGAATTTTTTCAGGCAGAAGATAATCCCAGATGAAAACAGTAATGCAAGACGGAATAAACAGGCTAGGCGTGGTGGCTCACACCTGTAAACCCAGCAACTTGGGAGGCCAAGGCAGGCAGATCACCTGAGGTCAGAAGCTCTAGACCAGCCAACATAGTGAGACCCTGTCTCTACTAAAAATACAAAAATTAGCAGGACGTGGCAGCGCATGCCTGTAGTCCCAGCTACTGGTGAGGCTGAGGCACAAGAATCACTTGAATTCAGGAGGTGGAAGTTGCAGTGAGCGAAATCGTGTCACTGCACTCCAGCCTGGGTGACAGAGTGAGACTGTATTAAAAAAAATAAAAAATAAAAAAAAGAAATAAACAACACCAAAAAAGTAAAATTTCTAAATTAATATTTACTACATAAAGCAATAACACTAATGTCTTATAGAGTTCAAAATATAGAGAGAATTAAATATGTTAACGATAACACAAAAGGCAGGAGAAGGGTAAATGGAGTTAAAGTGTTGTGAGGTTCTTGCATTGTTCAGGATATGACATGTACAGTTGTTCCTCTGTATCTATTAAGGATTTGATCCAGGACTTCCCACAGACACCGAAATCCACAGATGTTCAAGTCCCTTACATGAAATGGCATAGTATTTGCCTATAACCTACCCACATCCTTCCATATACTTTAAATCATCTCTAGATTACTTATAATACCTAATACACTGTAAGTGCTATGTAAAGAGTTGTTTTATTGAATTGCTTAGGGAATAATAACAAAAGTCTGTACATATTCAATACAGATGACACCATTCATTTTTTTCCCAAATATTTTTGATCAAAAGTTGGTTGAATCCACAGATATGGAACCCATGGATATGGAGGCCAACTCTAGTCATTTAAGATAGGTTATAATAAAATAATGATACATGTTGCAATCTCTAGGCTAATCATTGTGTTCACTTTGGCAGCATATACACTAAAATGGGAAGAATACAGAGAAGATTAGCATGGCCCCTTGAGCAAAGATGGCATGCAAATTCTAGGGTAATCACCAAAGAATAATAAAAGAATGTACAGTTAACAAGCTTTAGAGTAGGGAAGTGGAATAATTTTTTAAATGCATGAATAATCCAAAGAAGGAGAGAAAGGGGAAAAATTAACAAAAAAAAAAAAAGAACAGATGGAACAAATAAAAAGTAAATTGTAAGATGATAGGTTTAAATCATAGTATCAGTAATTAAATATAAATGATCCAAAGATGCCAATTAAAAGACAAAGATTGTGAGACTGGATAAAAATAAACCTCAAATATAAGGATATGAAAGGAAAAGTTGTGTGGCAGTTTTAAAACATAGCCACAAATCCTTTGGCACCCCTCTCATTAAGAGATGGAGTCTGTCTCCCTTCCCCAATCTGTGTGGGCATGTGGTTCCTTCAACCAATAGAGTACAGAAGAAGTAACACTGCGGGACTTTTGAGGCAAGAGCATAAAAGTCTATGCAATTTATGCCTTGTTTGGTGAAACAGTCACTTTTGGAGCTCTGAGCCCCTGTGTGAGAAATCTGACTACTCAAGTCCGCCATGTTATAAGGAAGTCCAAGTAGGCACTACAATCAACAGTCCTAGCTGAGTCCAGTCTCATGTTAGCCCAGTCCAGATACCAGACATGTGATTGAAGAAGTCTCCAGATTCTAGTCCCCAATCATTCACATCTTTCCAGCCAAGACTCCAGGCAATGTAGAACAGATATAAAGTGTCCCTGCTAAGCTCTGTCCAAATTCTTCACCCACAATACTTATGAGCATAATAAAATGTTTGTTGGTTTATGCCAGTAAGTTTTGGGGTGGTTGGTTATGCAGCAGCACAAAAATGGAAAAAGTTGAAGCTAAAAGGATGAAAAAGATACATCAAGCTAACAATCAAAAGAAAGCTGGTGTAGCTAGACAAATATCAGACAAAGTAAACTTTAAGGCAAGCAGTTTTACTGAGTGATATTTCCTAACAATAAAGGGATCAATTCAATAAAAAAATTGCAAGTCTAACTTTGTATACACATAATAACGTAGCCTTAAAATAAACAAAGCAAAAACTGACAGAAGAACTAAGGGAGAAAAACTCAGATCCACAAGTACTGTTGGAAATGTTAACATACCTAAGTAAATTTTAAAGTACTGAAGTAATACAAAGGATATTCTCTGATGACAATGAAATTGAGCAAGAAGTCCAAAACAGAAAGATAACTAGAAAATCCCCAGATATTCAGAAATTAAGGAATATACTTTTCTAAATAATGCATGAGTAAAAGTGAAAAAAAACTCATTAAAGTATCAAACTTCTAGTTAACAGAAAAAAAAAATACCACTAATAACAAGAAAAGGCAAGTCACAGAATGGGAGAAAATATTTGCAATATATATGTATGGAAATCAGAAAATATTTTGAACTGAATGGCAATGAAAATAACGTATCACAAATTATTGGATGCAACTATAGCCAGGCATGGTGGCTCACTTCTGTAATCCCAATACTTTGGGAGGCCACGGTGGGAAGATCACTTGAGCCTAGGAGTTCAAGACCAGCCCAGCCAACAGCAAAAAGCAAAACCCCATCTCTACAAAAAGTACAAAAATTAGCTGGGTATAGTGGTGCACACCTGTAGTCCCAGCTACTCAGGAGGCTGAGGTGGGAGAATCACTTAGGCCTGGGAGGTCAAGGCCACAGTGAGCAGTGTTCATGCCACTGGACTCCAGCCTGGGCTATAGCACGAGATCTTGTTTCAAAAAAAAAAAAGAAGTTATTGAATAAAACTAAAATAGAGACAAAGGGAAATGTATAGCCCACTATAGCCCACTACAACTACCAATATGGCTGAAAACGTTTTTTAACTAACAATACCAAACATTGGAAAACTGTTTGAAGTATCTATTATAACATGTACCTATGTGGTGACATAGCAATTACACTCCTGTTATACCCAAACTTAATGAGTAAATATGTGCCCCAAAAGATGTGGACAGGAGAGTTCATGGCAGGTTTCTTAATAGCCAGAAAATGGACACAACGCAAATGCCCAGGAATAATAAAATGAGTGAACAAATTGCATGGTTATACAGTGGAATACTCCTCAACCACAAAAAAAGAATGAACTACTGATGCATACAACAACATGGAGGAATCTTGCAAATAGAATGTTGCCCGAAAGACAAGAGTACATACTTAACAATTCCAAAACTAATCTACACTGACATATACCAGAACAGTGGTTACCTTGGGATGGGGGTGGAGGGAGGACTGACTGAGAAGGGACATTTCTAGAGTACAAATAATATACCATGACTTAATCCAGGTATGCTTACATAAGTGTATAGTGTGTAAAAATTAATCGAGTTGTACTCTTAAAATCTGTGCATTTTATTATTATGTATGTTGTACTTTAATTTTTTAAATGGAGCTTTTTTGAAAAAGCAAAATGAAAATAAACATAAAATTCCAGAAAGTGGCTGGGCACAGTGGTTCACAGCTATAATCCCAGTACTTCAGGAGGCTGAGGCAGGTGGATCACCTGAGGTCAGGAGCTCGAGACCAGCCTGGCCAACATGGTGAAACCTCATCTCCACTAAAAATACAAAAATTAGGGCAGACGTGGTGGCTTACGCCTGTAATCCCAGCACTTCGGGAAGCCGAGGCGGGTAGGTCACGAGGTCAGGAGTTCGAGACCAGCCTGGCCAACATGGTGAAACTCCATCTCTACTAAAAATACAAAAATTAGCTGGGAGTGGTGGCAGGCGCCTGTAATCCCAGCTACTCGGGAGGCTGAGGCAGGAGAATCACTTGAACCCGAGAGGCAGAAATTGCAGTGAGCCGAGATTATGCCACCGCACTCTAGCCTGGGCAAAAAGAGCGAAACTCCTTCTCAAAAAAATAAAATAAAATAAAACTCCAGAAAGTGGTCATTTCTGGAGCAGAGACCAGAAGATAGAAGAGGAGAGGCTAACATTCATACGTACAATGCGTATACCCTTCTGTATGCATCAAATATTAAATGCTAACACACACATTATATTAGTAAAAACAAATTCTTCAAATATTTACCACGCATGTACTGAACTCCGGAAGAATTTTAAAAGCAAAATGAATATAAATGACTCTCACTGATGTTTAAATACATGAAGACAATTGCATTAATTTAATAAGTGCCCTCCTAGCGTCATGCTGATTGTACCTTCAAGAGACCACTTTGTATGACGTAGGCCACAAGCATGACAGGCATTATTGAATGCATACTGTCTGTTGGGCACAGTTGTGAATGCTTTACATGCATTTAATTGTCATATAACCATATGAGGCCAGTACTGTTATCACCCCAATTTAACAGATGGGGAAACACACACAGGGAGTTCAAGTGATTTGCTGGTGGCCTCACAGCAGGCAAGCAGCCGAGCCAGCATTTGAAGCCTGCTTTTGAATGGCTGTCTGGTTTCAGAGCCTGCTTGCTCTACCTCTGCACCACTCTGCCTCTTTTAAGGAGCACAGCTCCCATTTCTGGGAGTTTTCCACCATACCCCTGACTTCTGAAGAGGACTGAAATGGAGTTGCAGGGTGTCCATAGAGAGGGGGCTTGTGACATGTCTGTAATTACAATGACAGTGAATTGCATTGTCATCACTGACAATGACGGTCATAATAAACATTGAGCCCACATTGTTCTATATCACAGAATATATTAAAAAGTTGCTATGATTAAACAATTAACAAGTTTTTTAATTCCAGATCTTCACTAAGAAATAACCTGGATCGGCCAGACACAGTGACTCCCACTTGTAACTTCAATACTTTGGCAGGCTGAGGCGGGTGGAACACCTGAGGTCAGGAGTTCGAGCCCAGGCTGGCCAACATGGCGAAACCCCGTCTCTATTAAAGATATAAAAATTAGCCTGGAGTAGTGGCATGTGCCTGTAATCCCAGCTACTGGGGAGGCTGATGCAGGAGAATCGTGTAAACCAGGGAGGCTGAGGTTGCAGTGGGCCGAGATCACACCACAGCACTCCAGCCTGGGTGACAGAATGAGACTCCCTCTCAAAATAAATAAATGAACAAACTAAGAAATAACCTGGATAAATTATCTTCTCTCTCTGAATTCTCTCCCATCCTTTTCTGGCTTATGGCACCTACAACTTTATATTTACTTATTTTATTTATTTGTTTGTTTGTTTATGTATGTATGTATGTATTTATTTATTTATTTATTTATTTTGAGACTGAACCTATTCTATTGCTGGGGTGTAGTGGCACGATCTCAGCTCACTGCAAGCTCCACCTCCCGGGTTCACGCCATTTTCCCACCTCAGCCTCCCGAGTAGCTGGGACTACAGGTGCCCACCATGACACCCGGCTAATTTTTTGTATTTTTAGTAGAGACGGGGTTTCACCGTGTCAGCCAGGATGGATCACCTACGACTTTATAAATGCTTGAGCATTTGTTTCTGATTCTTCTTTGTCTTCTTGTGGGGCATGTTACTTAGACATGGAAGATGCTGAGTAAATATCTTTGTAATATCTGTGAAATAGCTGAGTCCATACATGACAAATAAATAAAGGTGACGTCAAACATCCAAGGTCTTTGCAAAAGCTCCCACATGTCCCTTGGCCTTGCCCGTCATATTCACTGCTGTAACCCTGAGATTTAGAAAAGAGCCTGTAAGTTGTAAGTGCTCACTCAATACCAAGTTTTGGTTGAATGAATGAAAGCAGGAATGACAGATAATTCTGGCACTTTGTAAAATATCTGTAGACCAAGCCTCATCTCTGTGAAAGGCCTTGCTGACACTGGAACGGGTCGACATGTCTACCAACTCAGAGGGATAAGGAAGAGGCACTACACTGCTGGGTCCTGATAAGAGAAGAAGGCATCTACAATGCTGGAGTGGACAGCAGGCTGGAGGGAGAATCCTTTTAAGAAAACCCATGCATGCGGCGGGTGCGAGTCTCCCAGGTTTTCAGTGAGCGGTTCTTACCATGCACAGGGGAGGATAGGGATGAGGGTAAATGTCTTGAGTATCTCTGAGAATTTTCTTTTTTCATCTTTTTTTTATTTTTCTGAGATAGAGTCTCGCTCTGTTGTCCATGCTGGAGTGCGGTCACAGCTCACTGTAGCCTCCAACTTCTGGGTTCAAGCCATCCTCCTGCCTCAGCCTCTTAAATGGCTGGGACCACAGGCACACCACCACACTTGGCTAATTTTGTTTTTTTAATTTTGTAGAGACAGGGTCTCACTATGTTGACCAGACTGGTCTCAAATTCCTGGCCTCAAGCAATCCTCCTGCCTTGGCTTCCTAAGCCCAGCGAGGATGTTCTTTCCTTGACTACTAAGAGTTCAGCAGTGTCTGCCAGGCTGAGCAAGTGGAGCTCCAGGGTCAGGTGGGTGGAAGGAGTTCCGTCCTCAGTCTCCCTGCTCCACTCCTGTCTCTTGTTTTCTTTTGGGAATTCTTTCTCTAGCCATGGGGAAGGCATGTGATGGCCTTTTTAAGGATAGAACATCACGAGTCATCTGGAACTGCCTCTTGGGGAAAGCCTGTTCTCTTCCCTTAAAAAGCATGCCTTGTTCTTCCAGGAGAGATGCTTGCCTTCCTTCCTCCCCCTCCTCTCCACCCTTCCCTTCCCACTCTAGCCTCTCCTTCAAGCTGTCTTGCGTCCTCTTCTCCCTACTCCTGCCTTTTTCTCTGGTCCTCAGCGGGGAAAGCCAGGAGCCTAATCTCAGGAGCAGAAAAAATCTCCAAACCAATACACAGAGCCCAGGAGAAATGATCTGGAGCAAAGTGCTTCTCAGGGGCTCGTGCAACAGAAAATCAGAACCTGATCATCTGGTCTGATGTGTCTGTTCCTATCCTTTGGTTGCAGAAGATCAAGTTCTGGCCATCACACATGTTGATGTCTGATACAAGGCATTGCTTAGCAAAGCCCTGAACTCTGCCTCCCACCACCACTCCCCTGGCTAAGTGAGGTCTGGGGGGCTGACATTGGCCTGGCCTCATCACTCTCTGACTCTCAGACTCAGAACCTAGTATCAGGGAGATTTCATCCCAAGACCTCCTTGTCTTCTGGGGGCCTTCATTCATTCACAACATTCTGAGTGAGTTCTTATGTCACCTGCCTCAACAACTTTGCTTCTCCGCTTCCAGTTATTTCTATCTTGGTCCATTTTACCGGCTCCTTCTCTTTCCACCACTTTTCTCTCTGTCTCCTTCATTTCTTCCTGTTCTAGGTGCTTCACATGGCCCTGTCTGCAGGCACCTCTCTCGTTTCTGTCCCTGGGAGCGTTCTCCTCCATCCTCCCTCCTTCCTGGGGACTCTGGGAAGTGCCTGAGTGTGGCCTTGCAGGTTGTGCCACCGCTTTCATCCTGATCCAGGTGGCTGCAATCCAGTACAGGATTTACGCTGCCCTGACCCTGAGCCGTCAAGAAGGAACAGCCAGATTAATGGGGTGGGCGGGCTGGGGTAATAATCGTTTGTTTGATGTGACAAGCCTGATAGGCGTTGATTTACTTACAGACTGATGGGCTTTTAATTGAGCACGCCATCCCAGTCACTTCAAAGGCAGGGGAAGTTGACAAGGGGCCCCTTTCACGAGGACTCCTGGTGACTGACAGGCCCCCTCTGCTAAGACTCCCGCCTGGCCCAGGACCGGCCCGGGCAGCCCTCACCCGGCTCTGTACCAAAGGAACACATTTTCTGTAACTCAGAAATAGCCTTTTGTCTACTGCCGAGGAAGGCGGCCCCTGCTCGGAAGGCCTCACATCTCTCAGAGGGGTGAGGAATAAGGAGGAATGGGGGAGCCTGAGATGGGGCTGCAGAAAGGGCCTGGAGGAGGTAGGGGAGATTCCATGCCCTTGATGTGCAAATGGCTACTTTGTTCTGACCTCCTGTGTTGAGCCAGCCTCCTCCACCTCACTTTCTCCACCTTCTCCTCACTTCCTCCCAGTCTCTCTCTCTCTCTATATATATGTGTGTGTGTGTGTGTGTGTGTATTATATAAGTATATATGTATTATATATACATATATATGAAAATATATATTTATATATCATTTATATTATATATACATATGTAATATATATGAAATATATATTCATATATGACATATATGAAAATTATATATATGTATTATATGTATAATACATATACATACAATTTTCTACTTTTTTTCTTAAATTAGAGACTGGGTCTCATTATGTTGCCCAGGCTGGTCTCAAACTCCTGGGCTCAAGGGATCCTCCAACCTTGGCCTCTCAAAGTGCTGGGATTACAGGCGTGAGCCACTGGGCCTGGCTGCTCCCTCTTTTCAAGCCCTTCTTTTTGTATTATCCTTCCCAGTTCTCGGGCCCCTTCCTTCTCCCGCTCTTTCTCCTCCCACTTCCTCCTTCCTTCTGCCTCACAGGAGAGGCCAGAAAAGGTGGAGTCAGCTCCTAATGTCCCTAGAGTAGTGGCCCATTCACAGCAGCCCCCTCCTCCCTGACAACCACCCTTTCTCCCCCAGGCTGTAGGCTGTGAGGCCTTCAGACCAGGACACCGTTGGACGTGGAGGCGGGGCCTCTACAGTAAACCCCTCTCTCCTATAGATAACACTACAATGAACAGGGGCCACAGACACCCAGGCCTAAGGCCAGGGACTCAGGTTCGGTGCAGTTTCTATCCCATTCTTGTTTGGTCCGGAAGATGCTAGGCCAAATGTGACTAATATTAAAACAGAGGTTTTATTCTGTTTGAAATGTTAGAAAACATTCTTTATCAAGGATGTTCTGTCGAAATGGATTTGCTTTGGTTTTGTTTTGTTCAAGTCCCATAGGACACAGTCCCTGACCTCTAGGAAGAGGGACCTTCTACATCAACCCCCAAACTTCATCACTAAGTGGGGAGTGGGGATGGAGGGGAGGTCAGTGAGACTCCCACCCTGCAGGAGTTTGAGTTCTAAGTCAGGCCCTTTTAGTGACTGCCAGAGACAGTAGGCAAGCCCTGTTCCCTGCATTCCTCTTTTTTTCCCTGTGGTAACTTACCCAGGCACGCAGAGCCAGGCCCTGGCTAGAAAGACCATGGTAATAACTCACATTTGCATGCCACCATTTCATTTGGAAGGGACCTTCTTTTTTTTTTTTTTCCTTTTTTTTTTTTTTTTTTTTTGAGACTGTCACCAGGCTGGAGCGCAGTGGCTCGATCTCGATTCACTGCAACCTCCATCTCCCAGGTTCGAGCAATTCTCCTGCCGCAGCCTCCCGAGTAGCTGGGACTACAGGTGTGTGCACCACGCCCAGCTAATTTTTCTATTTTTAGTAGAAATGGGGTTTCACCATGTTGGCCAGGATGGTGTCAATCTCGTGATCCACCCCCGCCCCCCACCGCCCCTGCCACCCTGGCCTCCCAAAGTGCTGGGATTACAAGCATAAGCCACACCGCGCCTGGCGGCACTTTCACATATATTATCTTAATTAGTCTTTTAACAACTGTGGGAGGTAGATAAGCGCAATGTTATTATGCCCATTAGACAGATGATAAAATTGAGACTCAAAGGATGATGTGCTCCTAAGAGGCAAAACTGAGTCTCAAACTGGGGGATTCTCCTGCTTCTTCTTCCACCGCCCCTCACTGCATCCCAATGACTATTGCCCCATTCCTCTGGAAGCTGCATTTTCTCACTCTAAACAGATAGGTGGTTTGTTCCCATTTCCCTTTGTCTTTTTCCCCCTTTGTCTTTTTCCCCCTTTTAGGTCCTTCCCCACCCTCCTGGCCTCGGTGTCCAGAGTCAGAGAGCCTCCAGCCCTCACCTTACAAGGCAGAGCTCTCCCGCTGGTCTCTGTTTCAAAGCTCACTTACAAATGTTGCCTGGGAGCCTGATGTTCCCTCAAGATTTGCTGCCCCACCTCTCCTCTCATCCATAGAAGGGCCATAGGTGAGGTGCCTGGGCCTTTGGTTCTCTGCTGTTGAGAACGTGTTCACCAAGGTAGCTCATGACCTGTTGGAGGGGTATTTCCCACTGCAGATCTAAGCCCCAGGGCTGACGCTTGAGAGAAATCAATTAGCTCTCCCTTCTCTGCCTCTATGCCTTGAATCTAATATTTTCACAGAAATATTAATGCCCTGAGATATTATGGCTTGTTTACACATTGGTCCCCTCACTAGAGAGTCCAGTCCTTTAGGGCAAATACATATCTGTTCATCTTATATCCCCAGGGCTCAATGGTGCCAGTTTAGCTGAAATGTTTGTTGTTGAAAGTTTTGTTGGCCCAGACTGTGTGGTGGTTCATGCCTGTAATCTCAGCACTTTGTGAGGCCGAGGAAGGGGAATTGCTTGAGCTCAGGAGTTTGAAACCAGCCTGGGCAACAGGGTGAAACCCCATATCTACAAAAAATAAAAAAAAATTAGCTGGGCATATTGGCATGCTCCTATAGTCCCATCAACTCAGGAGGGTCAGGTGAGAAGATTGACTGGGCCTGGGAGATCAAGGCTGCAGTGAGCTGTGAGTGCACCACTGCACTCCAGGCTGGGTGACAGAGTGAGATATTGTGAAAAGAAAAGAGAAGAGGAGAGGAGAGGAGGGGAGAGGAGAGGAGAGGAGAGGAGAGGAGAGAAGGGGAAGAGAAAGGGAAGGGAAGGGAAGGGAAGGGAAGGGAAGGGAAGGGAAGGGACTAAGGAAGGAAGGAACGAACCAAGGAAGGAAGGAAGGAAGGAAGGAAGGAAGGAAGGAAGGTTGGTTTTGTGTGAAAGGCCAAATAGTGGACTGGTGGAGTCAAACAGCCTACGAGAATTTGAATCCCAGCTCCACTGCTTGCCAGCTACTGTTGGACAAGGCATTTAAATGTTCCATGCCTCAGTCTCCTCATCTGTAAAATGGGACAAAAATAGTACCTATCTCATAAAGTTACATTATGAGGCTTTCATGAGTTAATAACATATTTCATCTCATCCACAATGCGCTGTTAATTTAGGTCCAACAAAGAAAGAAAACAACTGCTGTTAAATAATCAGTGACACGGTGCCTTTTTTATCTGTGTCAGAGATGTTTAAAATGTAGGGAAAATGCATCTTAGAATTGATTAGCGATGCCTGCGTGAAACACACGGAACAGTCGTTGGCACACAGAGCCTGCTATGAGAGTGAGAGCTACTGTCTGTCATTGCTGTTGAACTGAATTCTCACAAGAACCTGATGATGAGTTCACTTAATCCTCGTTTTACAGATGAGGAAACAGAAATGCAGAGAGCTGAAGTGGCTTGACCAAGCTCACTCTGCCAGGTAATACTCAAAGGCATTTAAACCTGCCTTTGAGGTGCAATAATCTATAGTGATTATAGTCACTGGCAGCGGCCCACCAAGCTACCAGGGAGTTAGGAGCTGCGTTTTGTTCTCAATTGCATTCTCTTTCCTTAATCTAAGCTTTGTTTCCCCTCTGGTATAATTAATCTCCTTATTCCTCCCCCTCCTCATTTTTACTTGGCTCTGATCTTTCTACCTTTCTGCTAATGGTTTCAGGTTTTACTGTATCTGCATTTGAAATTGTAAGCAACTTCAGCATGGTGGTGGAAGGAGTATAAATAAATATAAAGGCAAAAACTGGCTTTTTTTTTTTTTTTTTTTTTTTTGAGACGGAGTCTTGCTCTGTCGCCCAGGCTGGGGTGCAGTGGCCGGATCTCAGCTCACTGCAAGCTCCACCTCCTGGGTTTACGCCATTCTCCTGCCTCAGCCTCCTGAGTAGCTGGGACTACAGGCGCCCACCACCTCGCCCGGCTAGTTTTTTTTGTATTTTTTAGTAGAGATGGGGTTTCACCGTGTTAGCCAGGATGGTCTCGATCTCCTGACCTCATGATCCACCCGTCTCGGCCTCCCAAAGTGCTGGGATTACAGGCTTGAGCCACCGCGCCCGACCCAAAAACTGGCTTTTAAAGATGACAGGTAGCAAGAAAAAAGATAGAGAGAATATGCCCACAATCACATGTGGGGTGTGTAGGCTCCACGTGGACACCCTGAGGGACAGCCCAGCCAGTGCCCACCCAGACACCCTGCCCCCTGGCTCCCTCCAGCCTTCCGTGAGAGCCTCTGATGCCAAGTGCCTTGACAAAAATGCAGAAAGCTCCACATGCCTCTCAAGCCAGTTATTGGCCACACCAGACTCTTTCTCCCATGAACCAGCAAGACACTATGGTGTGGAGGGGAGGTTTGATGGGGGAGGGAAGTGGTTACAATTAACTGTTCTAGAACCTTCTCTGGCTCTGTTTGGCACCTCTAAAGAAGCAGCAGCTACTTGAAAGTGTAAGTTTCTAGCTTGCTATTGCAATGAGTCTGAGGCAAAGGAAGAAATCCTGTTAGCTCCAAAAGGAACCCATGTAAAAGGTATATCACTGTTTTTACCATCAAAAAAAAAAGTCTTGGCCAGGTACAGTGCCTCACACCTGTAATCCCAACATATTGGGAGGCTAAGGCAGGAGGATGCTTAAGGCCAGTAATTCAAGACCACCCTGGCAACACAGCGAGACCCCTTCTCTACAAAAAAATGTTTAAAATTCACCAGCATAGTGACACGCACCTGTCATCCCAGCTACTCTGGAAGATGAAGCAGGAGGATCGCTTGAGCCCAGGAGTTTGAGTCTGCAGGGAGCTAAGATCACAGAACTGCATTCCAGCCTGGTCAACAGAGCAAGACAGTGTCTCTAAAACAAGGAGGGGGGGGGAAGGGGAGGGGAGGGGAGGGGAGGGGAGGGGAGGGGAGGGGGGGGGGGAGGGGAAGGGGAAAGAAGAAAGAAAGAAAGAGAGAAAGAGAGAGAAGGAAGGAAGGAAAGAAAGAAAGAAAGAAAGAAAGAAAGAAAGAAAGAAAGAAAGAAAGAAAGAAAGAAAGAAAGAGAGAGAGAGAGAGAGAGAGAGAAAGAAAGAAAGAGAGAGAGAGAGAGAGAGAGAGAGAGAAAGAAAGAAAGAAAGAAAGAAAGAAAGAAAGAAAGAAAGAAAGAAAGAAAGAAAGAAAGAAAGAAAGAAAGGAAGGAAGGAAGGAAGGAAGGAAGGAAGGAAGGAAGGAAGGAAGGAAGGAAGAAAGAAAGAAGGAAAAGAAAGACTTGCTTTAGAATGTACTTTATTTGGGATTTTGTAGTAGTCTCCCTACAACCTTAAGTGGCTGTCACAGGTCACGGGAAGATGCCACTCCTGAATCATTCCCCCAAGTGATGAGCACCAATATTCTGCCACTTCCGCCAGGCTTGCCACGCTCACCTTAACAGATAATGAATGAAATATGTCACAGTATTGTACTGAGTTTTTTCCTCCCAAATAGGGAGGCCATGGGCCAGGTGGAGGGCTGTATTTGTGAATTTGCTTGAGTTTGTCCAGAGGGCATCAGGAATGGTCGGGGAGGAGATGGTTTCTCCCAAACTTCTCTCCACTCTCCCACATGGCCTGTGACCTATTGAGTTAAAGGCTGGGTGAGGAAGAGGTTTTTAAAAGGACAATTGCATTTGGGAGGTTTGCCAGGGCAAGGATGGAGAGCATGCCATCCTTCAGTAGCCTGAATGCAGCCTACAGTCCTTCCAGTTCCGAATAAAATGTACTCAAGGCCCAGATCCATCAGACAAAGAAAGATACATCAGTAGAGGAGGGGCAAGATGAAAATGGGAGTCCGGCTCTTCATTCACGCACATGTAGTTCATCTCTAAGGCTTCCAAGAAAGCGGCCGCACACCAAATCCCTTCCGATTCTGTCTGTATCTGAGTCTCCTGTGAGATAATCCTCTTAATGGAATATTTAAGGAATCGGATATAAATCACCAACCTTTTATCTCACCTGCAGATTCATATACCATAGGACATATTGTGTATATGTCTATCTACATATAGATGGTTGCAGCTGCTTTTATGAGTGGATATTGCCATGTTTTTAGTATCAATATGTTTTCCAATATCTAAACCTATTTTTTTCCTGGAGATATGGGTGCAAAAATATAAATTTTAGAGCTTGGAGCCCAGAAAATAGATGTACCTAGAGACGTTTCAAAATTAAAACACACATCCTTCTGAAAATCTTTTTTGTCATTTGCAGCCACTACAAATGCCTATTGTTATTATGCACTCATAAATAACTTGATTTTGGCATATGCTTTCATACCATACAGAAAATGAATAAATTAAATTTGATTTACCACCTTTTTCATTTTTATTAGCACTACTCTGAAGAGTTTATGTAAGGGACGTGCCAGAGCAGTTATGCCAAATGTTTTAAGGCGTTGGTATTGATATTATATAAATTAAGGTGTTTTAATTTGCATTCTTTAATTAACTAAATACTGGCAGAAAAATAAAACACAAGGGCAGCCCTGACTTATTGCCTCTATTAAACTGCTGACATCTCCAAAAAGATGCTTTAAGTAATTCAATCCAGGCGGTGGGTGGGAGGGGGATATTAACACTCTCTTATTTGGCAAAACCTATTGGGGTTAAAGAAACCAATACCATGCTTTCTTGCAGAGTGGTAAGGGACTGGGTGTGTTCTATGGTCTGAATTTGTGTCCCCAAGGAGAAGTTAATTAAATGCTTTTAATTCTCTGTCCTGAGCATGGCAGGCTGCTGGGTGCAGGGCCCTGGAGGCCTCTGCTGGCTATCTTTGCCCCCAGGGCTGAATCCCTGACAACTTGAGAAGAGACAAACTGGTTGAATTAATTAAGTAGATTCCATATCAACATAATTTTACGAGAAACAAAAGGAATCATCCAAGACCCTTCAGGAGAGCTGGCTGCTTCCAGTCCATCCTCTTCATCATACTTGGGCCCCCAAACCATGAAAATAAGCTTTCTCAAAAGATGTGCAAAAGCTACTCACCATAGCAAAGACATGGAGTCAACCTCAGTGCCCATCAACAGTGGACTAGATAAAGAGAATGTGGTACCTATACACCACGGAATACTACGCACCCATAAAAAAGATGAAATCATGCTCTTTGCAGCAATGTGGATAGACCTGGGGGCCATTATCCTGAGAATCAGTGCAGGAATAGAAAACCAAATATTGCATGTCATCACTTATAAGTGGGAGCTAAACATGGGGTACACATGGAAATAAAGATGGGAAGAATTGACACTGGGGACTACTAGAGGGGGAAAGGAGGGAGGGGGGCAAGGGCTGAAAAACTATTGGGTACTAGGCTCACTACCTGGGTGACGGGATCAACCATATCCCCAAACCTCAGCATCGTGCAATATCCCTATGTAACAAACCTGCACATGTACCCGCTGAATCTAAAATAAAAGTTGAATATTTTAAAGAAAGAAATAAAAAGAAAAAGGCTATCCGAGCTTTAAAACATTTAAAAAAAATAAAATTAAAAAGATGTGCCGGGAATACTCTAACTCCCTTCCAAAGCCTGCGTCTCATCACCACCTCCTGAGACTTTTTTAAAATTCCCCATCTCAGAGGAGACAGCACCTTCTTTCTCGGCTAAGTAAATGCTTTCTTTTCCCTCCTTCCCCTCATATGTTCTTGATTTTTGCTCTGTTTCTCCTCTCTCTCCTGTAGGACCAAAGTAAACTCTGCTAAGTTCTCATCTTCTTTAATTATCCCTCCAGATTTTTAAGAAGGAGCAGCTCTAAGGAGAAGATTACTTTCACCAGTTGATAGCCATAGAAAAGGAATTGATCCCAAGCATAGGCAAGACAACTGCATTTGTCTTCCCTAAGGCCACTGAATCCTTAGTGAACCGTCTGTACAACAGCCTTTACTGTTCTCTTGACATTCTGAGGATGTCTGTCTTGCATTCTTCACCACATCTGGGAAGCCTCATGTCTAGTGGCCTCATCGATACCTGCTAAGTTGACCTGAGACATCACACAGGCATCATGGGGCTAGGGAGTGGAATTCACCTTCTCCTGGCCCCCACTTGACCTCGGCATTTTCATACAATAGTGTCTCTTGTGAGAGGGCCCAATAAGAAGCAGTTCAAGGGCACCCCAAGCCCTATTGCCCAAGTCTCTGAGTACCGTTATTATGCAATGTCCTTACCCCAGCTTTCTTCTTAAAACAAGTCTCGCTCTTAAGAGTGGAGTGCAGTAGGGTGATCTCAGCTCACTACAGCCTCTACCTCCCAGGTTCAAGCGATTCCCCTGCCTCAGCCTCCTGAGTAGCTGGGATTAGAGGCACGCACCACCACGCACACCCAGCTAATTTTTGTATTTTTAATAGAGATGGGGTTTCACCATTTTGGACAAGCTAGTCTAAAACTCCTGACCTCAAGTGATCCACCTGCCTCTGCCTCCCAAGATACTGGGATTACAGACGTGAGCCACCACGCCCAGCCCTGAATGGTTTTTTTACTTTTTATTTTTTAAGACAGGGTTTCACTGTGTCACCCAGGCTGAAGTGCAATGGTGTGATCCCAGCTCACTGCAGCCCCGAACTCCTAGGCTCAAGGGATCTTCCCACTTCAGCTTCCCAGTTATCTGGGACTATAGGTGTGCACCTCCACGGCTGGCTGCTTTTTTTTTTTTTTTTTTTTTTAATTTTTGTAGAGCTGGGGTTCTCCTTGCTTTCTTACCCAGGCTGGTCTCGAACTCTTGGGCTCAAGAAATCCTTCCACCTCAGCCTCCCAAAGTGCTGGGATTACAGGCATGAGCCACCACCACACCTGGCCCTGGATAGTTTGCTTTATTTGTTCAAGGAAGAAAGGATAAATTCCAGCATTTAATAAGGAAAACAATTCTCTTTTGCCAGCCTCCAATCCCATCCTCCCTAATTAAAAAAAAAAATCTCACTTTCTTGTCGTTTCCCATCTTGCAGCTCTTGTCAGTTGTTTTAAAACATGTCTCCTGTCATCAATAAAGTCATCATTATGCATTTTGACTGCAGTGATGAAAAATTCACCCAGTTTAGAGAGAGGACAGAGACCTGGGAGAGCCCATTCAGGCCTAATGGGAAGTGAGAATAAACATAAAGAAAAGGACACATTCGACTCATGGTTTTTAACTGCTGTCGCTTTTCTGGTTCTGGTTGCTTTGATTTTGTTGTTGTTGTTGTTGTTTGGTTATTTGTACATTGGTTGATTTCTTTAAGGAAATTAATTAGAAAAACAAACACACCCCGGAAGAAAGCAGTGGTGCTGACCTCATCAATGTCAGGCCTCGAGAGACACGGAAGGAGCGCCTCAGGATGCCCGGTGACTGTTCTTCAGCACACGGGGCAGCGGGTGACACAGATGCACGGGCAGGAACTGGAATTCTTGCTAGAAGTTTACTTTAGACATGCTGGAATTTCCACTTATCCTGACTCTACAAGCACATCAAGACACTGACCAGTCCTGATCCTTCTTCCCAGTGTCACAGAGTCAAGGTCACTAACAAAGAGTGAGGCCCAAGCCCGGGACTGATGGTGAAGAGATGAAAGTTGGGCTTCAGCTACTGGGGAGGCTGAGGTAGGGGGATCGGCTGAGCCTGGGAGGTCAAGGCTGCAGTGAGTCAAGATCATGTCACTGCACTCCAGCCTAGGCAACAGAGCAAGACCCTGTCTCAAAAAAAAAAAAAAAAAAAAAAAAATTGGAGGCTTGATCTGTGAGTCTTTGCAATGAGAAGCTGTGTAAACCAAAATGCCTAGTGAATGAGATGCTCTGCTTTACTGTTTTTTTTCTTCGTAAATGGTTGATAAAGCAGAAGATTCTCAACATCTCTCAACATCCCTTTGTACCTTTAAATTTTGCAGGCAATACCTATGCAAAAAATAAATAAAAACAAGGACAAAATAAAGACAACTTTCCTGCCCTGGTGAGTCCTCTACTAACAATAGTTATTTATTTCATGCTTTGGTATCTTCCAGGGCTTCACAGTTCTCATTCCGGCAATTCACGGTTAAGACTGAAGACGAACCTCTGCTGACACCACCAAAATCATTTCCTATATTTACTGTCTTTGACACAACCTTTGCCTTTTTATGAACATGATCCAAAAAGGTCTGGATAAACCAGAGTTTTAATTAGGTTTCAGTTACTGGAAATTCTGCTTTGCTAAAATATCTATTTGTCAATATCCTGGATTCTTTTAGGCTAGCTTTGATGTATTCCTCTCCTCCTTCTTCTTCTCTTACTAAAGGATGGAGAGGGTGGGAAGGGCATGATATTTACTTAAATCCAAAGATGGAAATGCAACCACTTCCTCTATGAGCCTTTATAGTTCTCCAAATGTCTGTGACCAGAAGGTCCCAGAAGTATTTCCTGTGTATTCGTGCTTACACCCCAAAGCTGAATTTTTTTTTTTTTAACCGAGTCTCACTCTGTCACCCAAGCTGGAGTGCGGTGGTGAAATCTCAGTTCACTGCAACCTCTGCCTCCCGGGTTCAAGTGATTCTCCTGCCTCCGCCTCCCAAGTAGCTGGGACTACAGGCACGCACCACCATGCCTGACTAATTTTTATATTTATTAATACAAAAATTATTATATTATTATTATTATTGTTGTAATTATTAATAATAATTTTGTATGTTGTAGAGATAGGGTTTCACCATGTTGGCCAGGCTGGTCTCAAAGCCCTGACCTCAAGTGATCCATCTGCCTTGGCCTCCCAAAGTGCTGGGATGACAGGTGTGAGCCACCGCAGCTGGTCCCAAAGCTGAATTTCTAACACACTCCAAGGCTACTCTACCAATTTTCTTAAAACAGAGTTGTTCTGAACGCATATAGCTTTTGACCCAACAATTTTACTCCTAGGAATTTCCCCTATACTCATGCCAGCACACATTGAGAATAAATGACATATATATATATATATGACATTATATATATACAATGACATATATAGTTATGCACTGCAGGAGCAAAAGGTTAAAGCTATCTAAATGTTGGCCGGGCGCAATGGCTTACGCCTGTAATCCCAGCACTTTGGGAGGCCGAGGCGGGTAGATGATGAGGTCAAGAGATGGAGGCCGTCCTGGCCAACGTGGTGAAACCCTGTCTCTACCAAAAACACAAAAATTAGCTGGGCGTGGTAGCATGCACCTGCAGGCCCAGCTACTTGGGAGGCTGAGGCAGGAGAATCGCTTGAACCCAGGAGGCAGGAGGTTGCAGTGAGCCGAGATTGAGCCACTGTACTCCAGCCTGGTGACAGAGCAAGACTCTGTCTCAAAAAAAAAAAAAAAAAAACTATCTAAATGTCTAGCAGAAGGGGACTAGCTAAATAAACTGTGGCATATCCATGTAACAATACTGTGAAACTGGAAAAAATAAATAAACAAAACATAGAAGCCCTTTAAGCAATCTCTAAAATATATTATCTTTAAGAAATAAAAATAAAATAAATAAAAAGCAAGTACAGAATAGTTCATATAGTATATTCCCATTGATTTATAAAAGGTGGAAAGAAGCCAGGTGCAGTGGCTCACGCCTGTAATCCCAACACCATAGGAAGCCAAGGCAGGAGGATCACGTGAGCCCAAGGCTTCAAGACCAACCTGGGCAACACAGCAAGACCCCTATCTCTACAAAAACTTTTTAAGAAATAGCTGGGTATGGTGGCATGCACCTGTGATCCTAGCTACTTGGGAGACTGAAGTAGAAGGATCACTGGAGCCCAGGAGGTTGTGGGTGCAGTGAGTTGTGATTGTGCCACTGCACTCCAGCCTAGGTGACTGCACCAGACTCTATTTAAAAAAAAAAAAAAAAAAAAAAAAAAAAAGGTGGGGGCAATTCACAATTGCAGATATATGGAACCAGCCCAAATGCCCATCAATCAATGAGTGGATAAAGAAATTGTGGTACATATATATATATATACACACACACATACATATCACAATGGAATACTACTCAGCCATAAAAAGGAATGAATTAATGGCATTCACAGGAACCTGGATGGAATTGAAGCCCATTATTCTAAGTGAAGTAACTCAGGAATGGAAAAGTGAACATTGTATGTTCTCACTCATAAGCAGGAGCTAAGCTATGAGGATGCAAAGGCATAAGAATGATACAATGGACTTTGGGGACTCAGGGGAAAGGGTGGAGGGGTGAGGGATAAAAGACTACAAATTGGGTTCAGTGGATACTGCTTAGGTGATGCGTGCACCGAAATTTCACAAATCACCACTAAAGAACTTACTCATGTAACCAAATACCACTGGTTCCCCAAAAACCTATGGAAATTAAAAATGCGGTCGGGCACAGTGGCTCACGCCTATAATCCCAGCACTTTGGGAGACAGAGGCAGGCGGATCACCTGAGGTTGGGAGCTCCAGACCGGCCTGACCAACATGGAGAAACCGTCTCTACTAAAAATACAAAAAAATTAGCCAGGTGATCTCTGTACGCACGCCTGTGATCCCAGCTACTCAGGAGGCTGAGGCAGGAGAATCACTTGAACCAGGGAGACAGAGGTTGCGGTGAACCGAGATCGTGCCATTGCACTCCAGCCTGGGCAACAACAAAAAAAAATCACCACCACTAAGAACTTATGTAACCAAATACCGCCTGCTCCCCAAAAACCTATGGAAATAAAAAAAAATTTAAGGATTGGGGGAGAAAATACATATATATGTATTTGCCAATATGTGAAAAAATACTTCTGGAAGGATGGGCAATAAACTCAAAGCATTGATGCACTGCGAATGATCAACAGCTGGAAGGTTTTTTCCACTTGTAGCTTTAGAAATGGGTGCCATGGGAATGCACTTCATTATAAATAAATAAAACGCATTTTTCGACAACATTAAAAAGAATTCTAAATCACTTTTAAAGGGGGCTTGTTATGTAAATCCCCAATCTGAATGAACCATTATACTTTTGGCCATGGGTTTGGTTGGGGCCGCGCTCCTCAGGCCCCCTTCTCCAAGCAGAGGCTGGCAGAGGGCCACTGAAATAAACACTCCTCGAAATTTTCCTGACATCTTGGAATTTGGTTTTATCAAATACAACTTGCGACCATCAAGCCATTTCCTGAACAGCTCCCCCTTTTTCTCGCATTGTGTTTGTTGAAATGAGTTGGGAGCTGCCCATTCCAGCTTGGAAGACTGGTCTAGAAAGGGGCACATTTTGGACAAGCCTAGAGGCTTACTCCCTAGAAATGTGGTCACGGAAACATCATCACCTTCACGACTGAAGCCACAGCAAGGGTCAGAAGCAAGTGACACTCACAGCCTGACACCCAGCAAGGTCTTCTGGAGGGTCTGAGGTTTCCTGTGGTTCTGGCTGGCGGTCACTCAGTGCAGGAAAGGGCAGGATGCTGGGGGGCACAATGCCATTGGGTAAGCATGGGCCCTGCTTCTTCTTTCAGGGGCCTTTCACTCTAATACTGGATTCCCCTTCCACCCAAGTGACAGAAGGTGCATAAACACGCCTAGAATAATGCCTACACTCAGAAGCTGCTCGGTAAACGTTAGTGGAAATCTGAATTTAACTTGAAGTAAATGCACTTAAAAAAGAAGTGGGGGTCCGGCCCCGCCCTACAACTCCCTGTTGTTGTTCGACTAGGGGGACGCCATGTCCCTGAGCTCCCTCACCTCCTCCGCCTCCGACCAGGACCAAGATTACGATTATCCGAACTAGTGGGGCAGCCGCTTCAAGAAGCTGGCAGACATGTACGGTGGTGGGGAGGACGACTAGCCCGCCTGCCTGCAGGGCTGGGGACCAAACGTCAGGCCACAGAGCACCTCCAAGGGGTCTCAGTCCCCTTCTTCAGCCGAGGACTTTGGAGCTTGTCAGGAAGTGGCCGTCGCAACTTGGAGGAGATAGGCTATGAGTCGGATGTTAGAGCAGTTGATTCCTTAGCCTTTCAGGATGGAGGAATGTGGGCAGTTTGACTTCAGCACTGAAAACCTCTCCGCCTGGGCCAGGGTTGCCCCAGAGGCCAAGTTTCCAGAAGCCTCTCACCTGCCGTAAAATGCTCAGCCCTGTGTCGTGGGCCTGGGCCTGCTGTGACTGACTCACGGTGCCTTTCTCTCTGGAATGGAGCCCCTTCTTACGCCTCCTGGTGCAACTTAATTTTTATTTTTTAATGCTATTTTCAAAACGTTAGAGACAGTTCTTCAAAAGCACAGCCCGGAGCTGCTGGGCCCACTGGCCGTCCTGCATTTCTGGTTTCCAGACCCCAAGGCCTCCCATTCGGATGATCTCCGTGTTTTTATACTGAGTATGTCTAGGTTGCCTCATATTTTTTATTTTCCCTGTTGCGTTGCTGTAGATGAAGGGTAAGGACAATCATGTAGCTGTACTAGAACTTTTTTATTAAAGAAACTCTTCCAAAGAAAAAGAAGTGGGGGTCAGGAGCAGTGGCTCAGGCCTGTAATCCCAGCACTTTGAGAGGCCAATGAGAGCAGATCACTTGAGGTCAAGAGTTCGAGACCAGCCTGGCCAACATGACCCCGTCTCTACTAAAAATACAAAAATTAGCCAGGCGTGGTGGCATGTACCTGTAATCCAGCTACTCGCAAGGCTGAGGCAGGAGAATAGCTTGAACCTGGGAGGTTGAGGTTGCAGTGAGCCAAGATCATGCCACCACACTCTAGCCTGGGCAACAGTGTAAGACTCCATCTCAAAGGAAAAAAAAGTGGGTGGGCCAGCGCAGTGTCTCATGCCTGTAATCCCAGCGCTTTTGGTGGTCGAGGCAAGAGGCTTGCATGAGGCCAAGACCAGCCCTGGCAACACAGCAAGACCCCAATCTCTACAAAAAATAAAATAAAAAATGAGCTTGGTGTGGTGGCATGCACCTGTAGTCCTAGCTACTCTGGAGGCTGAGGTGGGAGGAGCACTTGTGCCCAGGAGTTTGAGGCTGTGATTGCACCACTGAGGTCTAGCCTGGGCAACAGAGTGAGACTCTATCTCAAACAAACAAACAAACAAACAAAAAATCAGGGAGCAACTGAAAGATGGGTGTACTAAGCAGGACTTCAGCTAGGGCCTCCTCACTTTTTTATTTCTTAATCTGCAAAAGGAGCATGCAGATGCAGAGAGGATAGGAACGTGCAGCTGCTGAATGTGCATCATGGAGAGACGGACGTGGGGCTTGCTGGCTTCCTCTGGTCTTTACCCACCACGAAATCGCCTTGAGCCTGCACCTACCAAGTGGTCCATAAACAGTAATTGAATGCATGATTAATTGAGTTAATCAACTCAATCTAATCCATTAATGGAATAAATGGAAGTTCCCCTCACTTCCTTCTCTGCCTCAGTTTTCTCTCTCCCCTACTTCTCATTTCTCAAGATGAAAGGAAAATCTGATGGAGAAGACCAGCCCTCTGGAAAATGATTAAAGTAATTTGTCTTCAGTTTCTCCTGCTGCTCTCTCCGACTTTAAGTCTCCCCCTCCTTCAGTCCTGCACTCTGTAGAGTGGCTCGGGAACCAACTATCTGTACTTGAATCCTGCATCTACCACTTTCTAGCAGTGTAACTTGGGCAAGTTGCTTAACCTCTCTGGGCCTCACCTACAAAACAGTACCTTACCTATAAAATAGGCATAATAATAGTGCTCACCATGGTTTGTTGTGAGAAGTAAATGAGTTGTTACAGGCAAGGTGCTCAATACAGTGTCTAGCAGGCTAAGTGTTCAATAGATGTTATTATTATCCTGGGAGGAACACTCACTCTGCTAACCACAATTGGCTGATAACAAGGGTTTGACGCCTCCCAGCAACATTAGCGACTTA
Organism: Macaca thibetana thibetana; assembly: GCF_024542745.1. Classification (NCBI taxonomy): domain Eukaryota; kingdom Metazoa; phylum Chordata; class Mammalia; order Primates; family Cercopithecidae; genus Macaca; species Macaca thibetana. The sequence continues at coordinate 105,704,795 of NC_065585.1, read as the reverse complement.
AAAGAGGAATCTCTAAGAAACTCGAAGGCCCAAAGGAACAAAGCAGTCAGAGGTGACTGCCCAGGGCTAGGGTTGACGTATCAGGGCAGGTCAGGCTAAGGAAGGAGAACTTCAAAAGCACACCTACTCCATCTCCCTGGCCTAGCTCCCCAGGGGCTGATAGGAGATAAACCAAACCACCCTCTTCAAAGCAGCTGCTCAAGGACCCAGATCAAACGCACAGGCTTGGAGATAAGCTTCAGTCCGCACTTCCTTTTGTCCCTTCCTCCCCACCATATCTCTAGAGGAAATTCTTAGGTGAGGAAAAGGAGTTCATTCTTCCTTCTTTTATCAAAAGAAGTCAGTTCTCTGTCCACACAACAACGGGTGGCAGAAGGCAATAGACCAAGAACCGGGGAAGGGACTGAGAAGGCCTCATTCTGTCCCCACTCTGCCAGTCTTCTGCTGTATGTGACTTTGGACTCTCCCTTACGCTCTCCGAGCCCATTTCCTCATCTGTCAAAAAAGGATAATAACACCTGTCCAAAGGAAAGAAAATTGCTGTGAGATGCTGGACCCAAAAATGCGTTTGGGGCCAGGCACAGTGGTTCACGCCTGTAATCCCAGCACTTTGGGAGGCCAAGGCAGGAGGATCACCTAAGGTCAAGAGTTCGAGACCAGCCCGGCCAACGTGGGGAAACCCTGTTTCTACTAAAAATACAAAAATTAGCTGGGCATGAGGGTGGGCACCTGTAATCCCAGCTACTTGGGAGGTTGAAACAGGAGGAGAACGGCTTGAACCTAGGAGGCGGAGGTTGCAGTGAGCCAAGATCATGCCACTGCCCTCCAGCCTGGGCAACAGAGAAAGACTGTCTCACAAAAAAAAAAAAAAAAAAAAAAAAAAAAAATGCATTTGGGAAAAGATACTGTAACATGTTTATATATCAACATTTTGAAAAATACAGTCATCCATCTTAAATCTTTTGGGAATACAGTGAGGTTTGATATAAATAAATAACCCTACTTTTGTAAAATTCTTCACTCATCAGAAACATTCACTGGGTACTAACTGCACTGAGACTGCCTGGATTTGACACTCCAGGCTCACCTCCTACCAGCTTGGGCCTTGGGCAAGTTACTTAACCTTTCTGTGCCTGTGAAATGGCAGTAACCATAGGACCCATCTCCTAAGGTTTCTGTAAGGATTAAATGAGAGAATGCATGCAAAGTGCTTAGAACAGCGTTTGGCACTCAACGTTGGCTACTGTGGTGATGGTGAACCGCTCTGTTAGGCAATAAGTACACAAAGAGGATGAGGAAAACAAGAAGCATTCACAGTCCAGTGGGAGATCAGACAAAGAAGCAAATAGTGGCAGATGCCATGTGATAGGTGTAATAATAGAACATAATACCAACTGTGAGAATGTGGAAGAGGGAGCCTCTTGAGTCATCGGTGGGGCGGGTTTCCTGCAGGGCTGGCTGTCCTGGTCTTAGCCTGCTTGCTCCCACTGTTCCCTGGTGCCCCTCTCGTGCCCCAGGCTGTGTCTGAAGTCGGGGGATGGGGCAGACAGAGGAAGCGCCTTCAAGTGCCCTGAGTGCAGTGTGCTAAATCAGGGCTCCTGGCCAAAGCAGTAATTGCCAGCCGCTGAAAGATATTAAGCGCCAGGGAGGAAAACCAAGTTCTCTATGAGGCAGACTTTTCAGAGTTCTTACAGCTTGTAAAAAAAAAAAAAAAAAAAAAAAAAAAAATTTAAATGTAAATAGTTACCCAGTGAGATATTATTTCATGTTGTTGCCATTAGGGTTTGAGTGTTATGAAGAGAGAGGAGAGAGAGGCGATCATTCAGGCAATTCTGCCTCAGCAAGGACTGAAAACTACACATTAACCCCACACAACAAATCTACTCCCTCTAGGACTTAACCTGACTAGAGCATTTTTTCCTGGGTGGTGAATTTTATGTAAATTGAAGGAGTGAAAAAAAATCTATACATATTCACAGTTTCCTAAAGGATTTTCTTGATGGTTTCTAGGGAGGGGTGGGCTTTTTAAATTTTTATTATTTTTTTTTTTTTAAGACACATTGTGGGCCGGGCGCGGTGGCTCATGCCTGTAATGCCAGCACTTTGGGAGGCTGAGGCCAGCAGATCACTTGAGGTCAGGAGTTCGAGACCAGCCTGGCCAACAGCGTGAATTCCCATCTCTACTAAAAATACAAAAGTATTAGCCAGGCATGATGGTGCATGCCTGTGATCTCGGCTACTTGGGAGGCTGAGGCAGGAGAATTGCTTGAACCCAGGAGGCGGAGGTTGCAGTGAGCCGAGATCACGCCACTACACTCCAGCCTGGGCAACAGAGCAAGGCTCCGTCTCAAAAAAAAAAAAAAAGAAATAAATAAATAAATAAAAAGACACATTAGACTGGAGGCTGGGGAGGGGTTACTTTCATTTCTGTAGAATTCAGAGACAATCTATGCTTTTCTGCTTGGGTTCTCAGTGCTAAATCTGGTGCTGATGTGGCTGCTCCCCAGAGCAATTGCTCCTCAGACACAGATGATGCAATCAGTTGCAGCCATCATTTACCTTCAACTTCCTTTGTGCCAAGCATGAAACAGGTGACATGCGTTGTCTGCTTCTGGTCTCCCAACTCTGAGGTGGCCACGCTTCCATTTTACCCTGGAGGAAACCGAAGTTTAGGGAGGCTCACTGGCCCGGGGTCCCCACAGCAGCCTGGCTCTGGGTCTGACTCCCTTCAGCTTTAACTGGGAATGATAGCAACACCTGATGTTTATTAAGCGCCTGACATACGGAACTGTCATTCTTCACCACAGTGTCATAGGGGCACTCTCAGGCAGCCCTCTCCCCTGTCCCATTTTAATGGTGGCCGCTCATTCCTAGGGCCATTTGAGAAGGGCCTGGATAGAGGAAGGCCCCTGAGCCGTGCATCTGCCACTTTTTGGCAGGGGGAGAACCTGTGCCATATGTCCTGCACAGGGATGTCTTACTCGGGCTTTCTAACCACACGCCCCTCAATAAACACAGCCCATCTGAATACTGAGCCACATTCCCTCCCAGGTGACAAGCCATTCCTCTGAAAACTACACTTGCCTTCAGGCCCCGAGGGCCCCATTTAGTGCTCTGTATAGGTTAGCATTTCAGCTAAGTGAATGGTGAATCCCGATTGTAATAATCATCTAGTAGTGTTTTAATTAGGCCTCTGGCCTGGCTACGCATGGTTTTTCATTTTTCCTCCTACGAAGTTTGGATGAATCCAGCCAAAGAAACCCTGCTACCCTGACCAGCAGCTCAAAGTGTGTCCCTCCTGCCTTGCATGTTTTCGGAGGTGTGTCTTACCCACTTCCCAGGAGGTGGGAGCAGGCCAATGTTGTGTGCCCCTGTCAGTAATTACCACTGGGGGCTCAGGGAGTGAGGTGTTCTTAACAGGACAGTATAGATTTGCCTAGGCAAATTCCCCATCACAGCCGGCCAGCCTGTCCTTACCTCCTCTTCTCTCCCTTTCTTTCCTTCATTCACTACCTTTTTCCTTCTCTTTTACTCTCCAAACAGAGAGTGAATATTCTATTGTCCTCTCCCTTCTCCCCGCTCTCCTTTCAGCTGCCTCCTACTCCCTCTGTGTTTTTCAAATTCCCAAATACTTCTTCCCTCTCCCCTCCCCTTTTCCTCCTGATTTATTTCCCATTAATCATTTCTAACACACATCTGCTCAGGCCCTAGAAGGATCCCTTGGCTCCCTCTCACAGCTGGGCTGGTTACAATAATCAGGGGGTCTTTCATCTTTCACAGCCTCCTAGGTCTCCTCTCTACCAGCTCCTCCTCCTCTGCATTCCCGCAAAGACCAGCCTCTCTGCACCCTGGCTTCCTTCTGCCCTTCTGGCTCCGCACAACAGACTCCCCAAGGCCAAATGGCTTGTGGGTGAACGCAGCCCTGCAGTGGACTTTTACAGGTGGTGTTGGCAGTGATGGCAATGGCTGCGCACAGAAGTCGGCATGAGAACCCTGCCACGATCAAATAAATGAGATCACCCCCTCCCTTTTCATTCCCGCACCCCTCTTGCTGCAATGTGGGATCCATCTCCCAGTAAGAGTACCCCTTGCCATTCGGTGTAACATGATTTTACCAAGATTAAAATTGGGGAACATGTAATTACAGCTTGTGTAATTTCTAAGCATTCTATTTGTGCTGCCCAAAAAACAGTAGGGATCCAGGGAGCGTGCTTAGTTTCGGGTATGACTGATACTGCCTGGAAGTGGAGTCTGCTGTCTTCTCTATTGGGCAAGATACAGGATCGTGATAGCTATTTCCTTCTGTTTGAAGAGCTCCTTTGAAATCACCTCTCCCCATCTTGGGTTCTCAGGTCGTCTCAAGGCGTCGGTCAGCGCGGCAGAGTCGGGAATCTGCCATCCTAGAGCAATACGCCCTGAGTGACAGGCCTGACAACGGGAGTGATGAATTGGGACTGGAAAAGTGGTGCTGGGAGCCAGGCAGTGACACCAGCGCGCCTCCACTGGCCGCCGAGCGCATGGAGAAGTGGGCTCCCCAGAGGCCCGCGCCCAGAGGACCAACTTCGCCTCCGGAAAAGCGGCCGATCCGGAACTTGGATGTCAGGACTATGACTACGTAAAATCTCTGCCCAAGGCAAAGCTAGCAATGCACACTTTATCAGAAAGGCGCAGGGAGTCGGGAAGGGTATTGTTATTTTTAATTAAAAGTTTTTATCCCGAAATTTCCCTGGGGAAAGCTAGTGCTTTTTCCCCGGAGTGAGAAGGATTGGGGGGGGGGCGGAGGAGTTGTGCCGCCGAGCAGCGGTTAGAGAGAGATCCCCCCGAGCAGCGGTTTGAAAGAGATCCCCCCGTCCAGGGACACCCGCCTCGCCCGTGATCTCGGTCCCTCCTCATAGCAGCTGGGCGCGGTACAGTGAGGAACTTTACGACCCTCAGCAGGACACGGTGAGAAGCCTGAAACACACCAGACACCGAGCCTCTAACGCAGGGTGCAGGCACAGCGCGCATAGCCTGGGGTCCCGCGCTTGGTCGCCGACCATGTCACTCCAGAAGGGAGACAAACTTGCAGGCTTCAGAGAGGACGGGCTGAAAGTAGTTGGAGCTGCCTACGCCGCGTCCCGAGAACAGTGGGTGCCTCCGAGGCTCGGACGCTTCCAAGTGAACACACCAAGGGGAGGCCAAGTAGGGGAAGGAGAGCGGGGCCGAGGAGGGCCCGAGCAGCTCCGGAGAAGGACCCGGGCTCCCGAGGCGAGGCTCGCCCCCAGGCGGCCTCTGGGAGAGGCTTGGACTCCAGCGCCCCGGAGCCCGCGCCGTGCGATCCCTCCCACCCCCCACCCCACCCCACCTCGGACACACACGGCTGGCGGGGTGACAGCCCCCGCCAGCATCACCCGCTCTCCCCCCCCCCCCCCCCAGTGGTGAGAAGGGAGAGAGGAGAGAGAACGGCCGGAAAGGAGGACGGGGAACAGAGCTCAGGATCCCGGAGAAGTCCCGTCCCAGGAGGGACCCCAGGGCGAGGAAGGCCCAGTCGGGGGGAGGGGAGGAACCCTGGGAGCGGCCGAGGCCGAGGCGGCGCCGCCGCGCGGCGCGGCCCCTTTAAGGCTCTCCCCGCCCACCGACGGAGCCGGCCTCCGCCCGCCGCTCTCTCCGCCCTGGGGTCCCGGCGAGAGCTGCGATTGGGCGGGCGCGGCGATCCCTTTGAAGTGTGGCTGCCGATCGCGGCTATTTGACGTGCGGCTCGCGGAAGGCGAAGGTTTTTGTGTTACTAGCCCGGGCCAGCGGCGGTGGCGGCGGCGGCGGCGTCGGTGGAGGAGGGGAGGCGGCGAGGAGGCGCAGCGCCCGCTGCACCGCGATCGACGCTGCGGAGCGAGCCCACCCGCCCCGGGAGCTCGCCTCCCCGGTGCTCCCCCGCCCTCCCCGCCCCCCCAGCGGCGCTGCCTCCTCCAAATGAGCGATTCGCCCGCTGGATCTAACCCAAGGACACCCGAAAGCAGCGGCAGCGGCAGCGGCGGCGGCGGGAAGAGGCCGGCGGTGCCGGCAGCGGTGTCCCTCTTGCCACCGGCGGACCCCCTGCGCCAGGCGAACCGGCTCCCGATCAGGGTCCTGAAGATGCTGAGCGCTCACACCGGTCACCTCCTGCACCCGGAGTACCTGCAGCCGCTGTCCTCCACTCCCGTCAGCCCCATTGAGGTCAGTCCCCGGCCGCTGCCCCGCGGCGCCGGCCCCATTCCTCCCACCGCGGCCAGGACCCTGACCCAGCTCCCTGCGCCCCGGGGCCCGGTGCGACGCCCAAGTCTTGTCACGCCGACGGGCTGAGTGATGAGGGGCAGAAAACCGAGGGATCAGAGCCCACCAGGGCCTCCCCAGGCTTCCCCGTGGAAGGATCTCCTTCCACGCTCGCCCTTCGGAGCTCCGTGTTTTCTCTCGGATTGGATTTGCTCCTGGAGTCCCCTCTGGGTCCTTTACTTTTCCTCTGATCCCCAGTTTTCAGCCAGGAGGTGATCTCTGCTGGGCCTTCCCCGCCCCCCACGCCGGGCTGTTTTCTTTGAAGCTCTGGCTGCCCGGGTCCCACTCCGCCTCTATCCCAGCCAGTGAGGGTGCACGGCGCCCGGGCGCTCCCGATCCCGGGTCTTTCTTCCTGCCTCTTCCCTGGGTGCCCTCCCCGGGAGGGAGGTGCTACGGAGAGAGCGCCAACTGCAGCCCCTCCTTTAGAATCCGCGCTCCCCGCTCCTACACCGCTGCGCCATTGCCAGAAACCCGTCCCAAGCGAAGTTCCCCCAAACTAAAGGAATAAGTTTTTTTCCTGGGCCTGGAAGAGGGGGACATTAGAGGGAAGTGGCGAGTCACAGCCCCGACTCCAGAGACGTCACCTTCTCCGGCAGAGGTCCTGGGTGAACCCCTTCCGCAGGGCCTGCGGCGCACCCCGGGACCCAGCGGCAGTGTGGGCGCAGTTCCGCCAGATGCCGCACCCGGCCCGGCCCTCGCTCGCAGACCCTCTCCCCAGGCCCGCCCCGCCCCGTGGCGCCGCCGCCCAGCTCCCCCGGCGCCCCCGCTCGCCCCGCAGGCCTCTGGGTCTCACTCCTTCTCCCTCCCCCTGCTGCTGTCTCCCACAGCTGGACGCCAAGAAGAGTCCCTTGGCGCTGCTGGCCCAGACCTGCTCGCAGATCGGCAAGCCGGACCCGCCGCCCTCCTCCAAGCTCAACTCGGTGGCGGCGGCGGCGGCCAACGGGCTGGGAGCGGAGAAGGACCCCGGCCGCTCAGCCCCGGGCGCCGCCTCTGCAGCCGCGGCCCTGAAGCAGCTGGGGGACTCCCCGGCCGAGGACAAGTCCAGCTTCAAGCCCTACTCCAAGGGCTCCGGCGGCGGCGACTCCCGCAAAGATAGCGGCTCCTCCTCGGTGTCTTCCACCTCCTCCTCGTCCTCCTCGTCCCCGGGAGACAAGGCGGGCTTCAGGGTCCCCAGCGCCGCCTGCCCACCCTTTCCCCCGCATGGAGCGCCGGTCTCCGCGTCCTCGTCCTCGTCGTCGCCCGGCGGCTCCCGCGGCGGCTCCCCGCACCACTCTGACTGCAAGAACGGCGGCGGGGTTGGCGGCGGGGAGCTGGACAAGAAAGACCAGGAGCCCAAGCCCAGCCCGGAGCCGGCAGCCGTGAGCCGCGGCAGCGGTGGGGAGCCCGGGGCGCACGGTGGCGCTGAGTCCGGGGCCTCCGGGCGCAAGTCCGAGCCGCCCTCGGCGCTGGTGGGGGCCGGCCACGTGGCGCCGGTGTCTCCCTACAAGCCGGGCCATTCGGTGTTCCCGCTGCCGCCTTCCAGCATTGGCTACCACGGCTCCATTGTGGGTGCCTACGCCGGCTACCCGTCTCAGTTCGTGCCTGGCCTGGATCCTAGCAAGTCCGGCCTCGTGGGAGGCCAGCTGTCTGGGGGCCTAGGCCTGCCGCCGGGCAAGCCCCCCAGCTCCAGCCCGCTCACCGGAGCCTCCCCGCCCTCCTTCCTGCAGGGATTATGCCGCGACCCCTATTGCCTGGGAGGTTACCACAGCGCCTCGCACCTCGGCGGCTCCAGCTGCTCCACCTGCAGTGCGCACGACCCAGCCGGGCCCAGCCTGAAGGCGGGGGGCTACCCGCTGGTGTACCCCGGGCACCCGCTGCAGCCCGCCGCGCTGTCGTCCAGCGCCGCCCAGGCCGCGCTCCCCGGCCACCCTCTCTACACCTACGGCTTCATGCTGCAGAACGAACCACTGCCGCACAGCTGCAACTGGGTGGCGGCCAGCGGGCCGTGCGACAAGCGCTTCGCCACCTCGGAGGAGCTGCTCAGCCACCTACGGACCCACACGGCCCTGCCGGGAGCCGAGAAACTTCTGGCCGCCTACCCCGGGGCCTCGGGCCTGGGCAGCGCCGCCGCCGCCGCTGCCGCCGCCGCCTCCTGCCATCTGCACCTCCCCCCGCCGGCCGCCCCCGGCAGCCCCGGGTCGCTGTCCTTGCGGAGTCCACACACTTTGGGGCTAAGCCGGTACCACCCCTATGGCAAGAGCCACTTATCCACAGCGGGGGGCCTGGCCGTGCCGTCCCTCCCCACAGCCGGACCCTACTACTCGCCATACGCGCTGTATGGACAGAGACTAGCTTCAGCCTCGGCGCTGGGATACCAGTAACTACAGCTCTTTCCTCCACCCCAGCCCCCTCACCCTCCTCCCTCTCCCTCCCCTCTCCCCACCTGCCGTCGCCGCTGCAACCTCCACTACTGCTTGACCCTGCCGGGATTCCTCACCCAACCCTTCCCCCACCGGACTGTGTATTTATTTACTATAATGTTAGCTTACAAGCTGGGAATATAAGTGCATTAACGGCCCACATGAGTCAGTGGTATGCAAAAAGTCTGTGTTCCCCCAAATAATAATATTAATCCCACAAATAACGACATGATCCCCGCCCCTCTTCCTTTCTGTTATTTTCTTTTTCTTAGATGTAAGTTTTACATTTTTTATTCCTTTTCCTCTTTTTTTGGTTTTTGATTGGTTTGGTTTTAGGGAGAGGAGGGAGAGTTGGGGTCTTTGGGTTCTTCTAGACGTTTTGTTTTCCCTTCCTGGGGAGTTTCTTGCATGAGTCTTAACTTAAAACTACGTTTCCCCCTTCTCTTTTTCCCTCTTCCCCCTTCATTCCCTCTTGTTTCCTTCCATTTCATGTTCTGTTTTTGTTTTTTTGTTGTTGTTTTGTTTTGTTTTGTTTCCTTTGTTGTACAAGTAACAGAGAGGAGATTTTTTTTGTAACTCATTTTGGGGGTGGAGGGAGCCACCTGGGTGGCAGGGGCCCTGGAGCTCTATTGACCTAGTACACTGCTCCGGGACTCCTCCCCCGCCACCCTCCACGCATAGGGTCCTTGGTCTGGACCCTGCCCCCCAAACGTAGGGCCTTGCTCCCCCACCTTGCTCTGAGCACGGAGAGTCCTGACCCCACCAGCAGGCTCGCCCCCAGAGAGGCCCAAGTGGTCTCACAGAGCCTTGCCGTCTACCGTCACCTTCCAGACTCCCGCCCCTAACACCCAGTGGCCACAGTGCGCCTGTCGGGGCACCTGGAGCGCTCACCTGGTTGAATTCAAAGTCCCAGAAGGCCCTGCTGGCGTGAAGCCGGCCCCTTACATTTTGCGAAGTGCTTTATAGTCCTTGTTTTTCTCTCCCTCGTGGGGGCAACGACCCCACCCCTGGCGGTAGGGGTGGGGTGGGTGACTCTCGCTAGATCCCTCCAAAGCAGACCGGTGGCGATGTCAGCGGACGTCACGAGCTCGTTAGCTGCGTTCGGGGAAGCTTGGGGCGTCAGGGAGCGCTCGAATCACGGCAGCCCCCGCCCTCTCCTAGGCCTGGCCCGGCAGAGCACCCCAGAGTAGACCCCGCAGCGACTGGGGTCTTCTCCCCACTCCTCCCTCCTTCTGGTCTGATGCGGCAGCGCGGGGGCTGCGGGGCCTGTTTGAGACGAACAGAGCTCTCCCTTGGTAAGACTTATTTTGTTAATAAATGGAATACTTGGCTATATTCACACCGTGGTGTGCTTCTGTCTTGCCTCGCCCACACTCTTACTTCCAGACACCTAAGCAGATGCCCTTTTTTTATTCTTGTTTAAAACGCCTTATGGTTTCCTTCTGTGATTTCCGTTCAAGGACGAGTTTAATGCCTTTCCTCAAGAAATGGCGGAGAAAAAACAAAACTTCTGCCAACGCATTACAAATAACATAAAACCACCTTTTAATTTTTTTCCCCCAGTTGGTTATGTAGCTCCTAGCCTCACTTCAAAGGCCTTGACATTTCCTGGGGCCAGGGTGGAGGGCGTGTGTAAAAGTGGATTTTCCTCTGGGCCCAGATGCGAGGTGCTAAGGGGGCTAAGAAGGGACCCCAGTACCCCAGCACCAAGGGCTCCGGCAGAAACTCCTGCAGCGCAGTCCTGGAGCCCGGCGGCCTGGCAGGCAGAGACGACATGCCTTTGGCGCCACCTGGTGGCAGGAAGATGAGCAACAGGCCTCGGAGAGAAGCCGCAGCCGGCACCAGCCCCGACGGCACCTTGGTTCTTCCATCCTATGAACGCGAAGGATTCCTACCTGCTGTTTCTGCGGGGCATTTCCTCTCTCCTGACCGCAGGGTAAAGGCATCTGTTGAGAGGGTTGCTTCTCAAGGCTTGGGGTCTCCCTTCCGCCATCGCTGGGTTGTCGATCTGGGTCATCTGTGCCCCGGAAACTTTTCGAAGCGGGGTTTGGGTTTTGCTGAGAAGATGGCACTTTTCGAAACGGGGTTTGGGTTTTGCTGAGAAGATGCCACGATGATTCAGGACCTTGAAGCCACTCTCAGTCCGGAGGAGTCGGGCCCCTGGGACTGACTCGTCCTTTTTCTTGAGTTCGCACGACTGACACTGGCCTCTGCATCCTCCGGCAAGAAAGGGTGGGTGCTGTTTACCGACGTGTTGGCCAGGATGCCTGCCCCCTATGCCAAAGACAGGCCCTGCGCGAGTGTCCAAGGTGGGAGGAGAGAAGGGACAGCTCCGGCAGGCCGAGCCACGTGCAGCCCAATGCAGACTCGCTGCCCTACCCCCAGCAGCGAGAGCGGGGTACGCCCGCCAAGGCCCGGCCGCTCAGGCTCCGGCTGCCAGACGCCAAGACCCTGCTCCATCCAGCCCCGGCGCACACTCCTTGCGCATGGGCCTGGGCGCGCAGGGTCACTTGGACGCGCTGCAAAACCGCCTCCTGCGCCTCTTCCTGGCCATGCTCCTCGTGGGATCTGCCTTTGGGGTTGTGCCGTTTGCTTTTTCTGTAAGGATGCGACTTTGGAGTTCGTGCTCCGAAAGGTGCATGCTTTTGAAACGTCTGTGGCCCAAGGTCAAGTGCGGAGCGTAGGGTGGGGCCGCTTTCTCTACGCTGTTTTTGGTTGTCCACAAACTCGACGACAGACCGGGCGGGGTGTGTGGTGGGGGAATCTGGCAAAAGGAAAGGGATCCTGGGCTGCTCCTACCACTGGGCCCTGGGAAACCCGAATTAGAGAAAGTGCCCTGAGACCAGATCAGAGTCTTCCTGGGAAACCAGGATTATCCAATTTCTCGGGATTCAATCTGGCCCGAATCTTTAAAAGAACTAAATGTAGCAACTCGTGGCCTTATTGTTTTTCTGTTGTTTTGTTCGTTATTATTTCTTTGTCATCTTCCCTTCCTCTGAAGGCCCCTCTTTCCTTCAGAGACCCACCCCCTCACCATGTTTTTTAATGCCTGCTAAAAATGATGGAAATGGCTCCCTCTGTAGGGCGACTTAAACTTTTCTTTCTTACACTTCAAGTCTTCAGACCTCCCTATCTAAAAACCAAAGGGCTCCTCTTGTTGGGAGGAAGGAAGGAAGGGATGTAGTATCTCCCCCAACCAGCAAATTCCTTATACCAAAAGAAACTGTTCTAAAAGGTGTTTGGCTTATACCATAGGTGTGAGAATGCAATTAGAGAACTCCTTAGACTACAGAGTTTCCCCCATAAAATTATTGGTGGCCTTTGGTGACTGGGAAGTTCACTGCTGGGCCTGGTTGGAATAGGCTGCCCCCAACTACCATTGTGGCCGCAAAAGGCAGGTCATGTAGTCTGGAGTGTCCAGTTCTACTCTGAGAAGAGGGCTCTCTCCACCTAAGAAATGTGACAATTTTAATAAGCTGATGAAAAGTTTGTTACTTTCAATAGCTTAATTCCCATTAAACAAAGTTGCCATCTTAATGGAGGTGGTGCTCCCCTATCCAGTGCTTATTTGCACAATTAATACCTCCAGCAACCCTTTATTTGAGGGTTACCTCCACCTTCCATTTCTCCACCTCCTTCTCTTCCCAGCGCTCCTCCGCCTTTCTCCTAATCTCTCCCAGGCGCCAGAAATGGGGCCCGTGTTCCCAAAGCACCAGGAAGGGTGGAAGCCACAGGGCTGGAACTTGAGACACTGGACGTTCCTGGCTCCAGGTCCTATTTTCACACCTCTTGCCTGGTTATTTTTGTGGCCTTGTGGCAGCCATGGGAGGAAGGGAGGAGAAGAAAGGGGAAAGACTCACCCTCAGATATAGGCTGGACTCAAAGAAAACGTGTGGTGTTAAGTTTTTAACTTCCCAACTGTACACCCGCAAACCCATCTCCTAAGAAATTCACAGCCCAAGTGGGAGGTGTGGGGCCCTTCTCCATCTTTCTGCAGCCATAATTGCTCTGCCCTACCTAGCGTACCGTGATTGTATCTCTGGGTATATGAACTAACTCGCTCCTGATGTATGTCTGGGTTACGGTGGAATTCATCTTACAATAATCCTGTGGCTCTACACTTTATTAATCATTCTGTAGGGGAAGCTGCACTCCAGTTTTCTGTTTGATTTGATTTCATTCATCCTGTCTTTTTGCAAAATAGATGGTTGAGTGCATCCGATAATGTATGGTTTAATTTGGAGCACTATGGGTTTGAATTACCATTTTCATAATGTGCTGTGCATTAATGTGTTACATCATTTATAAAGAGGAATGTGCCGGGTTTCAAACTTTCTCCTGAAAGCCAAAGTCACCTAAAGGAAACAAAGCCAAATCACATCAACCCATCTTCTTACCTCCCTGCCAGAGAGCCTCCTGCCTCCGCAACCCCAGTTCAATCTGCCAAAGCTCATAAAACCCAACATGAAGGCTTTGTATTCACAGAATGCAGGTGGGTGTCGAGGTTTGGGGGGAACTTTGCACATGGCTGCCCAGGAGCCGTCAATGGCAGTACAAAGCTCCCCCTCATTATTGCATAACAACAGCTTTGCAGCCAACCCGATTTTCATTTTTTTTTTCGGAGACCTCCAGTGGATGGCTCTTCGTCGACCCTAATCCCAGCACTCCCTTCCCAATGGCTGTAATAACACCAGCTGTCTGTTACTCAAACTCTGACTGAGGAGGAAAAAGCACTGATTATCCAAATACAGTCATTAAAGGGGAAATGTGTTTTTAGGACTGTCAGAGTGATTAATGAGGGCTAGCCGTCTTTGCAAATGCACTTGTTTAGTCTAACTGGCAGCTTCTATTTTCCTATTGATTTATTGCAGCCGTTGCCGGGCCTTGGTGTGTGCGAAGTCAGGGCACTTCACAACTGCGCCCTGTTTAAACAGGAAAAGCATGCACCATTTTGTCCAGGAGGGAGGGAACAGCCTAAAGTCTATCCCTTCAGTTCAGTCTCCAGTGGCCCAGACCAACAAAGAAGACATTAAAAACCTGCAGCCCGGAGAGGGAAGGAAACTGCTTCTCCTGGGTCGTCCCCGGTCACTTGGTTCCAAGGTCAGTGGAGACACACCATGGTCCCTGGACAAAGCCCGCCCTATTGTGACACTCAGCATGCCCACATTTTCTCCGACAGTCCCCCCAAACCAGCTGTCAGCCCCTGAGTCCAAGTTCAGGAAAGGCCCCCAGCAGAGGGAAAGGCAGAAGAGGGAAATGCTGACGCTAGGTAAGGGGAAAAACATAAGCAGAGCCACCCCTGGAGTCCAGGGTAAGGCAGAGGGGTCATTGCAGTAAATTGATAGACCAACAGCTGGTTTCCACCTTTACAAAGAGAAGAAGGTGGAGTGACCTCTATTGCAGAGAGTGATACCGACTTCTTTCCACTTGTACATTTCATGTTTTGACAAAAGATGTAGCTAATGACCAAAATTGAGAAATGGCAGCTTGAAAATAGAGTCCTAACTATTTGAGGATTTCACTTTCAGGTGGCCATCATCAAAGCAAACAGAATTTACAGAATTCCTGTTAGGTGCCCAGCACAATGCTGGATACCATAAGATGCAGAAGAAAACTCAGACAAACTTCCTGCCCCATTGAGCTGGGGGAGACAAGATGCACCCGTGAGACAGGGAGCAAGATTGCATTATACATAACTGCATTTCTGCTGATCTGAGAAAGTGCTAAATCATTCTGTGCAGACAGCGGAGAAGAGGATAGGATATAATAAGGTGCTAATTGTGCAGATCAGATGGTCGTGCCAGCCACAGGAGCTGGAGAAAGGAGAGCTCACTGGGGCTGATATAGGGAACCTGGGCCTCCCCAATTCCTCCTAAGCCCGTGCTCTTTTGAAGATGGGTGAGGTTCTCATTCTATAGTGATGAGAAGGTTGAGCCCCCGAGCCAGTAATTTCCATTTCTAGAGCAGATCAAGGAACAGACTTAATTAAGGCTATATAAACACATCTGAATTTTCTTCTACCCACTCTCTCCCTAATCAGCTTATTCCTTCCCAACAGCATTCCCGGCATGGAAATGGTTGATATGTCTTCCTAAATGAAAAATACCTTTCCAGGTTTTCCTGGGATAGTGGCATATCACCAGCATTATTAACACTTCCTAAAACAGAAAAAGCTGCTAGCAGATTTAGATTACATATGAACTGGGGTGCCTTTTTCTTAAGAGAATATAATTTGAACCTGTTGGCTGAGAGAAGAGGAAGAGACTATATATATATATCTTTTTTCTTTTCCAAGACGGGGTCTTGCTCTGTTGCCCAGGCTGTAGTGCAGTGGTGCAATCTCTGCTCACTGCAGTCTCCGCCTCCCAGGTTCAAGCAATTCTCCTGCCTCAGCCTCCCGAGTAGCTGGGATTACAGGTGCACATCACCACTCCTGGCTAATTTTTGTATTTTTAGTAGAGACAAGGTTTCACCATGTTGGCCAGGCTGGTCTCAAACTCCTGACCTCATGATCTGCCCACCTCGGCCTCCCAAAGTGCTGGGATTACAGGCATGAACCACTGTGCCCGCCTGGAAGTGACCATATTTTATGAACTTCAAAATGGAGACAAATGGTATACGTGTACTTTGATGAGCTTTAGGGCTCTCCTGGAAAGTCCAGAACATCTAGTCACTATGCACGTAGTAGAAAGGGCATTGAAACGAGTCAGAGAATCTAGATTTTGTTCTGGTTTCAAAACCTAATTGTCGTGTTTCTTTGAAGAAGTCACTTAGTCTCTCTGAACCTATTTTCCCATTTCTGAAATCAAGTCGTTGGGCCCTATAATCTTTAAGGCCTTTCTAACTGGAAGAGTCTATGATCATCTAAAATTATGATGGTGAGAGTTGCTTAGGATGCTCTGTCTTTGACCCTCATCAAATGCGACTCTAAATTTCCTATCAGAACAGCAAACAGGGAAGACCCAGGAAAAGAAGGCTCATGATTTCGCCTCAGCAATGAGTGGGTAGGGGGTGTATATTTATACAAAGAGAGAGACATGGTCTCACTCTGTTGCCCAGGCTGGAGTGCAGTGGCTCAATCTCAGCTCACTGCAACCTCCACCCTGGGGCTCAAGCAATCCTCCTGTGTCAGCCTCTGAGTAGCTAGAACTACAGGTGCATACCACCATGCCTGGCTAATTTTTTGTTGTTGTTGTAATTTTTGTAGAGACAGTGTTTCGCCCTGTTGTCCAGGCTAACCTTGAACTCCTGAGCTCAAACAATCTGCCCGCATCAGCCTCCCAAAGTGGTGGGATTACAGGCATGAGCCACCGTGCCCAGCCAGAACACAAGAAGAATATTGCAATGTGGATTTTTTCACCCAGAGAACTGACTCCAACAAAGTGAATTATTAAATTTTTATTTAATTTGATGCAATGCTGTGTATAGGGTGATGTAGGGATTTCAGAAACTATGTCAGAATGCTTAAGTGGGTTAGGAATTATTTAAAATAATTTTGAGACTGCTGTGAGGTTAAATCAAGGTCTACAAAAAGAATCAGATTTTTCATAGCCTACAGCCAGTAGCTTTTGAAAAATGGGGGAGAAGGAAGGAAGGAAGGAAGGAAGGAAGGAAGGAAGGAAGGAAGGAAGGAAGGAAGGAAGGAAGGAAGGAAGGAAGGAAGACAAGAAAGCAGGAAAACAAGAAAAAAGAAATGGAAAGCAGACAAAAATTATACCACAGTTGGGGAACTTCTGCTCTGAATGGGCAGTGGGTATCTCCACAGCTCTTTGGAACACAAAATAAAATGACTCTTCTGGAGTTCCAATCAGAGCCAAATTGTAGAATGAAAACAGCAATTTGGAGAATTCCCTTGCATGTCCCTTATCCTGTTTGCTCTCCTGGGTGTGTTGTATGTGCATGCATGGTGTGAGCTATAATGTGGGCTTGTAGTCAGTTCACACAGGAATCAGTGTGGCTGTGCTCTTCCTGCTTCAAACATGGGCACCACCAAAAATACAGAAAGGATAGGTCAGGCCCACCCTAGGGCATCTCAGGAAGCATCATTTTGTGTGTACCATGGCACAGTTAAATATACGAATATATACTGAACATTTAATTCTTACAACAAACCTTCAGTTTCTCTTTATATGAAAACTAAAATTTACAGAGGTTAAGTAAATTGCCCAAGCCTGGGCGCAGTGTCTCATGCCTGTAATCCCAGTACTTTGGGAGAACGAGGCAGGCGGATCACCTGAGGTCAGGAGTTCGAGACCAGCTTGGCCAATGTGTTGAAACGCTGTCTCTACTAAAAACACAAAAATTAGCCGGGCGTAGTGGCACACGCCTGTAATCCCAGCTACTCAGGAGGCTGAGGCAGGAAAATCACTTGAACCAAGGAGGCAGAGGTTGCAGTGAGCCAAGATTGCGCCACTGCACTCCAGCCTGGGTGACAGAACAAGACTGTCTCAAAAAAAAAAAAATGCCCAAGATCTCACAGTTAAAGAGCATGAAGCCAGGATTCTATTATGGTTCTGACTCTAAAACTCTTTACACTTAGCCAAGCAGCTTCAGACTTTGTATGTTGGTGGGCCTGGATGCTATGGATAGATAGAATAAGGGGGCCTGCCCCTGGAAAGTTCTGGCTGTGCCTGTGTGTGTTGGGACAAGTTGACTATGTACAATTCAAAAGAAATTGGTCCTTTCCCAAACAAGAGCTGAAATGCTGGTCAGTGCAGTGGGTTTGACTCATTCAGTAAACATTACAGAGCACCCACTACCTACTAAGTATTTTGGTCTGCTCTGGGAATTCAAAAGATGGAGGAGATACTGGCCTTGCCACAAGGAGTTTACAGTCAAATGGGAGATAGGTGTATAAACTAAGATATCACATTATATCCTAGCCCACACTGGCCAGGCACATTGGCTCACACCTGTAATCCCAACACTTTGGGAGACTGAGGTGGATGAATCACTTGAGGCCAGGAGTTTGAGACCAGCCTGAAAAACATGCCAAAACCCCATTTCTACAAAAAATGCAAAATTAGAGAGGCTTGGTGGTACTCGCCTGTGGTCACAGCAACTCAAGTGGGAGAATCACCTGAGCCCAGGGAGGTCAAGGCTGTAGTTTGCCATGATTGTGCCACTGCACTCCAGCCTGGGCAACAGAGCAAGACCCTGTCTCTAAAAAAAAAAAAAAAAGAGAGAGAGAGATAATGTGCTAAGGACTATTAATGCCATTGCAGTAATCAGGAGTATAGGCTAGGTTATACAGTGGTAACAAATTAACACACAAAGTTCAGTGGCTTAACACAAAAAAGGCCTCTTTGTTTTTTGTTTTTGTTTTTTCACTTACACTGTGTATCCATTGTGGATTGACAGGGACCTCTATCAGTCAGGGTTCAACCAGAGAAGCAGAAGCAGTAATATATGGAGACATTTATTTCAAGGTGTTTGCTTAGGCAATCGCAGCTAGCTAAGTGAGTTGGAAATCTATAGGGCAGCAGACAGGAAGGGAAGATCACAAGCCAGCATCACAAGACACCCTGATGGCTTGAGTCATGTGGAGTCTCTTAGAGCAAGGAAGGCCTAAGCCCCCTTTTAAAGGACTTGCTTCATTAGGTCAGGCCCACCCTAGATCATTTCTCTTTTGATCAACTTAAAGTCAACTGATTAGGGACTTCAATCACATTTGCAAAATTCCTTCACAGAAGCACCCGGATTCTCGTTTGATTTGGTAACTGGGGACTGGAGTTCAGCCTAACCAAACTGATGCATCAGAAAGCATCAACTGTGTCACATAATTAATCAGGCCCACTGACTGGCAGAGGAACACCCACAGAGGAAGAGCCAGAGCGTCTCACACGAACAATTACATGTTGCAGGCCAAAAATGACATATGTCACCTCTGCTCATAATCTTCTAGCCAGCACTGGTCCCACAGCCCTTCTTAACTGCAGGGGTGGCACACTGCTTCTCCCCAGTGCCCAGAGGAGGAGGAGGCCTGGAGGTGAGTCCACCCCAGCTGTTGTCTCAGAAGCTTCGATACTGCCCTGTCTGTGGACATTTTACTCTCCTCCACTCTCCTTCCCAGACCTTACCAAACAGAAGCCCCTTCCAAACCCACTAAACCCTACCTACCTGGAGAAAACTTAAAAGCTTACATCTGAAATTGCAGGAAACACAAGTGCATCTGAGGATGGAATGCTCTAGCCAGACGAGGCTGGCTCCACTAAGGTTAGGACAGAAGGCTCAGGCCTGTGAGACCCTGAAGTTCACAGATATTTGTGACCTTCTGCATACTTTGTAGTACTGAGACCTCCACCTGGTGGCCGGCAAAGGACCACCTATTTGAGCATGGAAGCAGCATATTGACAAGCCCTCCTAACGAGAAGGATAGGCACCTTTGATGTACTGGACTCTAACATCTTGCATCTGTGAAACTTACAAAAAGCAGAGGATTGATACAAAGTGATAATGATCCATGGTCACAGACAAACAAGAGCTGTCAATATAATGCTGCTGTAAGTTCAAATGAAGAAGTCTGAGCATCGCAGACCAGATATGAGCCTTTTTCTTTCTCTAACATTTATTGAGCACTTGCTGTGTGCCAGGCACTGTGCTGAGCACTTTGCATAGAAGCTTTCCTTGAATCCTGGCAGCAACTCTCTGCAACAAGTCTATTGTTGGATGTATCTTGCCTAAGGCCACAAAACCAGTAAGCAGTAGAGGCAAGATGCCTCCTAAGGCTATCTGGTTATAAAAACCTGTCTACCTGTGGCCAGGGCCACGCTCCACATACTATTGTGCAGGCGATGCCCCACAGGACAGCATCTGGCTAAGGGAACAATTGGGGGCTCCACAGACACTGGGCCTGGGACTGCATGAGCCTGGGAGGGGGCCTTCTTCTAAATCTTCCAAAGGTGCCACGTGGCTGGGGGTAGGATAGGGGGAGTCCCGCTAACCTCTGGCCCTCTCTTCTAAAGACCATAGATCAGAAAGGAGCCCTTCAATCCCCTGACTGCAGGCTCACCTCCTGATGGTCACAGTTGAGCCTTACAGTAAGTATATACTTGTGGAATGCTAATTGTCAATCAAGAGCAGTTCTGAAGAACCTATTATATGTGCTAAATGCTATTGGAGGACGGGAGATACACAGGACATGCCTCAAACATCAAACTGTTTATAATCAATGGAGAAACCCGTACAAGCTCATACTAGTTATGCAAAGTAAAGTACAATCACAAGTGACGGGGACCCACAAAAAGTATAAGGTGTTCAGAGCACCCTTGGAGCTGGAAGGGCTCATCATTCACTCAGCCTCAGAGGAGAAAGGAGAGGCCTTCGAGGCCAGCGGGGCAGCCAGAGCCAGGCCCAAGGCGGGAGAGTGCAAGCTGTATTGGGGGACACCTCTCCCACTCATACAAACCAGCTTCTGTGTGCAGAGAGCACAAAGGTGCCCTAAGCATAACTTAAGGAATTCAGGTCTTCAGGGCCACATGCAGAGGTGCAGCCACCCAGCAACCTGGCCATAGAAGGGGCAACAGCCTCACTGCAGAGAAGGGGCACAATTCAGAGCCTGCCACAGAGAAAAGTAAGGCTCTCTGCACAGGTAGCATGGGGCCTGCAATTGAAACCTGTGTCATGCTTGCTGGTCCGACTCCCCTAGTCCCGGCCACTCACCGTGGGCTCCCCTGTCCCCAGGGCCCACACTCCTGGCTCTGTGACTCCTTCAGGGCACACAGCACAGAGAGGAGGTCTCAGGAGGCTCATGATGGTCACACTAACAGGTGGGGCCTTCGCTCCCATCCCCTCTTGATACTCACCTGCTACGCCTGACCCCGCTCCTTTCTTTGAAAGTATTGGAGAAGAAAATGATCTTAGACAGAATCTTTCTTGGCACCTCTTGCCCCTCACCATAATCTTCCCCTTCCTGCCCCTTCCCCAATGCCATTCTTCCGCCAACACACACACACACACACACACACACACACACACGTTCCCTCTCACTCTCACCTCCCTTCCTTCCCCCACCCCTTCCCCTCCATTTGTTTCAATGAACAGCCCCTTTTATCTATTCTGTAGGTACAAATGAAGCTGTCAAATTTGATCAGGCGCTTGATATGACAGGCTGTGGGAGTCAGGACCCCTTGAACAGAGTGGGCCTTGTCTGTCACAGTCCGCCTGACACTTCCCATAATGCCCAGACTGATGAGATTCTGAGTAGGGCCCAGCACATTTTCAACTCTATTTTGGGTGAAAACCCTTCTTGAAAGATCTTGAAAGGAGCTGGCAGTTCAGCCGCCCGGATGATTAATGAGGGTTGGCTCTGCGGGATGGATTTCTCCTGGTGCCAACAGCCAGCCTCCAAACAGGCTAGAACGTGTTGTCGTGGACTTCCCCAGCGCTTCCCCACATGGTGACACCCCCCAAAAAACTTTTCCCATTCCCCAGGCCGCCCCTCACCTCCACCACAGCCCCTCTGGCTGTGCATCTCCCATGGCCCTCTCTTGTGTTTCTGAAGTGGAGCAGCCTTTGCATATGGAAAAAGTTAAGCATCACGGCTGAGTGAGGCCTGGCTAAGTGAGCCAGGACTGCCAGAAATCTGTGCAGAGTGGCGGGGCGCTGAGGGAGGGTGGAGAAGGAACAGAAGGGGACAGTGACCCAGGCTCTCCTTCAGTGTGCGTCCCATGCCCTGATGGTCAGGGACAGGCCTCTCTGCTTTCTCTCTATGCAACTCAGGAGCTCTAGGGACAGAAACCATGGAGTGTCTAAGGCCCCAAAGGGATACAGCATCAAAATCCCTGTTTTTCACTTACCCCACAGTATTTCTCAAGGAGACGCTCTTGATATTTGGGCAAGACACTTCTTTATTGAGCAGGACCCTTCTGTGCAGGGTAGAAGGTTTAGCATCCTTAGTCTCAAGACACCAATTCCTTGTAATGCCTCTCAACCATGAGGACCATCAGAATAATCCAGACACCCTTGGCGGTGGCACCAGCCTGGGTTGAGAGTCACTATTAGGGTGAAGAGCCTCCCTCGCCCCCACGAACCTTGAGAGCTACGCCCACTTCTGTGTCTCCTTCCACTCTCATTTACACCCCTCAAGCCCACTCAGCAGGGAGAGCACTTTGAAAGAGGGGTAAGGAGATGAGGGTGTTCTCCCATGCACCCCTTTTTTTTTGAGGCCATCTAGCTGTGTCACCCAGGCTGCAATGCAGCGGCCCAATCTCAGCTCACTGCAGCCTCCACCTCCTGGGTTCAAGCAATTCTCCTGCCTCAGCCTCCCAAGTAGCTGGGATTACAGGCATGCGCCACTATGCCTGGCTAATTTTTGTATTTTTAGTAGAGACGGGATTTCACCATGTTGGCCAGGCTGGTCTCGAGCTCAAATGATTTACCCGCCTCAGCCTCCCAAAGTGCTGGGATTACAGGCATGAGCCACCGCGCCCAACTCTCCCATGCACTCTTAATGCTAACTTTCCATCTTTGCTGGTGCCTTAAACCACCCCTGCTCTAGACTCTGTTCCCCTACCCGCTTCTGTTTCCCTGTTTTCCCAGCAGCCAGCAGCTCATTCATACTTAGGGAAAACCATGGTGCCCACAACTTCTTTGGAGTTTCAAGCTCAGAAACCTTTGGGAACAGGTGGGTGGAGGGCAAGTGGGGTTCAGAACTTGCTGTTTCTTTTTGGAACATTCATAGATTTCTTTTTCAAGCCCAGGGTACCTCTGTCAGAGGAGAAGCTGGGTCCCTGTTACAGGGTTGTCACCCACATGGCCAGGCCATGAGGGAGGCTTCCCAAGAGCCTATGCTCTTCACTCCCCATTTTTTTCTCTCCCTCTCCCTTATGGAAAAGGAGAGAAAGAAAGAAAAAAGAAAGAAAGATGGCCAGGTGCAGTGGTTCATACATGTAATCCCAGTACTTTGGGAGGCCAAGGAGGGAGGATTGCTTGAGGTCAGGAGTTCAAGGCCAGCCTGGACAATATAGAAAGACCACATCTCTAGAAAAAAATGTTTTTGTTATCTGAGTGTGGTAGCATGCACCTGTAGTCTCAGCTAATCCGGAGGCTTATGCAAGAGGATCACTTGAGCCCAGGACATCAAGGCTGCAGTGAGCTATGATTGCATCACTGTACTCCAGCCTGGGTGACAGAGCAAGACCCTGTTTCAGTTTTTTAAAAAGGAAGGAAGGTCAGGCATGGTGGCTCACACCTGTAATCCCAGCACTTTGGGAGGCCTAGGCGGGCGGATCACAAGGTCAGGAGATCAAGACCATCCTGGCTAACATAGTGAAACCCCGTCTCTAATAAAAATACAAAAAAAAAAAAAAATAGCCAGGTGAGGTGGCGGGCGCCCATAGTCCCAGCTACTCGGGAGGCTGAGGCAGAAGAATGGCATGAACTCGGGAGGTGGAGTTTGCAGTGAGCCGAGATCACGCCACTGCACTCCAGCCTGGGCAACAGAACGAGACTCCATCTCATTTAAAAAAAAAAAAAAAAAGGAATGAAGGAAGAAGAGAGAGAGATGGAAAGGTAGAGAAAGGGGGAAATTATATGGTTTCCCCACCCCAAGCTACTGGATAGATGCCCAACCAGCTCTGAGATCATCCAGCCCACAGATGGACCCAAGACCACCCATTCATTTGTTCAGTACCATTTACTGAGCATCTACTACACGCCAGGCACTGGGCTAGATTCTGGGGCTATA
Organism: Macaca thibetana thibetana; assembly: GCF_024542745.1. Lineage (NCBI taxonomy): Eukaryota > Metazoa > Chordata > Mammalia > Primates > Cercopithecidae > Macaca > Macaca thibetana. The sequence goes on along the minus strand of NC_065585.1, from coordinate 105,681,425 downwards.
ATAGTGAGAGAAAAGACATGCAGCTCCTGCCTTCATGGAGCTTACAGACTAATAAGGAGACAAAAGTAAACAAATCAATATACAATTATAAGTTGTAGTAGAGACAAAGAAAAAGTACAAAGTGTTGTGTAGTGCACACACAGAGGGTACAACAAGGGACCCCTCCTGATTAAGGTCAGGAAGAGTCTCTTTAGGAATGCGGCATTGAAGCTGAGGTCTGATGGGTGAGTGCGGTAAGGCAGGTACAGAGAGAAGAGTGTGTCAAGCTGGGGAAAGCCGCACATGAACCCCAGGCAGATTCCCCTGTCGTGAAGGTGATTTCCCTTTCAGCTGTGCCTTCATGGAAGAACTAAATTCAGTAACTCAGCAAAGCCCAGGAGGAACCAGAAGAAGGAAGAGCTGGGAGTGGGAAAGGAAGCCAAGGGTGGTCCAGGTTGCCAGGCGCAATGGCTCACGCCTATAATTCCAACACTTTAGGAGACCAAGGTGGGCTGATCACTTGAGGTCAGGAGTTTGAGACCAGCCTAGACAACATGGTAAAACCCCATCTCTACTAAAAATACAAAAATTAGCTGGGCGTAGTGGTGTGCACCTATAGTCCTAGCAACTCAGGAGTCTGAGGTGAAAGAATCGCTTGAACCCTGGAGGCAGAGGTTGCAGTGAGCCGAGATCGTGCCACTGCACTCCAGCCTGGGTGACAGAGTGAGACTCCATCTCAAAAAAAAAAAAAAAAACCAGGGTGGTCAAGGCATGGCATCTGAGCACCAAGGCAAGGGAGTGGGGGAACAGACACTGAGTCTGTACAGGATGGGATCTCTCAGTGAGTTCAGGGCAGCCCCAGGAAAGAGCCTGAACTTGTCCAACTCCTACAGCTGTGGTGTAGACAGTTGCTCATGGAGACAAAAATTCAAATAATCGTCACACAAATCAGTTTATAAGTACAAGGTTCTTGCTGGGAGTGTGAAGCTGGAGAGCAACTCAAGCCTTCTCTCTTCCAGAAAGACAGTGTTTCATGAAATATACAAGAGCGTGTTTCTTACTTTTGGAGGTGCATAGGCCTTCACCGGCTCCACGTTGTCTAATAGGGCCAAATTTTTCACCTAGTACTTGAGTCCTCTCCAGATGTCCCCGACGTATCTTTCCACTGCCCCTACCAGAACACATGACAAGAGCCAAGCGCAACTACTCACTGTTTCCTGGACACTGAGCTCTGGCAGTGAGTTGCTCCTTCTTCCTCGGCTCCCCTCCTCACAGAGTCACAGCTCTCATTTTTACCCTGAGAAGTCGCAGTTTCCCCTTGCTTTGTATATCCTGAACTCCTTATCTCCCTGACAGTTCTTCTCTTTGAGAGTGCCTCTCCTCTCCCTCCACTGGGCCATATGTTACTTAAAGGCAAGAAAGTCATTTTATTCCTCTGTGTGTCCTCTGTGCCTGGGACGGTGCCAGTCATGCGGTAGGGCCTCTACAAATGCTTGCAGTGTTCCATTCATTAAAAACCACTAAAGGGCTAAAACCTGTGTCAATGCCTTTGAACTGAAGTCATATGGTGGGTGAGGGAAGAGACCTGGGGGGTGAAACTCAAAGGAGAAACAATAGAAACTGTAATCAGAGGCCGGGCACCATGGCTCACGCCTGTAATCCCAACATTTTGGGAGGCTGAGGCGGGCGGATCACCTCAGGTCAGGAGGTCAGGACCAACCTGACCAACATGGTGAAACCCCGTCTCCACTAAAAATACAAAAATTAGCCAGGCCTGATGGTGGGTGCCTGTAATCCCAGCTACTCCGGAGGCTGAGGCAGGATTGCTTGAGCCCAGGAGGCGGAGGTTGCAGTGAGCCAAGAATGCGCCTCTGCACTCCCACCTGGGTGACAAGAGCATCTTGTGGGAGTCTTCCCATAGAAAGAAAAGAAGAAAAAGAAGGAAAAGAAGGCAGGGAGGAAGGGAGGGAGAGAGAGAAACAGAGAAAGAAAGAGAGGAAGGAAGGAAGGAAGGAAGGAAGGAAGGAAGGAAGGAAGGAGAGAGAAAGAAAGAGAGAAAGAGGGAAAGGAAGGAAAGGAAAGGAAGGGGAGGGGAGGGGAGGGGAGGGGAGGGGAGGGGAGGGGAGGGGAGGGGAGGGGGAGGGGAGGGGGGGGAGGGGAGGAGGAGAGGAGAGGAGAGGAGAGGAGAGGAGAGGAGAGGAGAGGAGAGGAGAGGAGAGGAGAGGAGAGGAGAGGAGAGGAGAGGAGAGGAGAGGACAGGAAAGGAAAGGAAAGGAAAGGAAAGGAAAGGAAAGGAAAGGAAAGGAAAGGAAAGGAAAGGAAAGGAAAGGAAAGGAAGAGGTAGCCATGATCAGGAAGGAGAGGAAGACGGCGTGCCATCTACCGAGGGCCCAAGGCCTAGCTATTGCAGAAGACTTTCTTCTCCAGTCAGCCTCCCCTGTCCAGAACAGGAAGGAAGGTCCTGGGGGAAGAGGACTCACACTAAGGACTCTAGGCATGGCTACAAATCCTAGAGGTAGGCAGAGAGGACTCCCTGGGCACAGGGTGGTCAGTGACCTCCACCTCTACCAACTCGCCATGGCAGCTGAAATGATGCCCTCGAGTCAGTCCTTGGAATTAAGGAATTAAATCCTGAAAAAAACACCATAATCCATGCCCAGGAAAGGGATGGAGGGAGAAGACAGCCCTGTTAATACATCAGTGTCCCCCCAACATGTTTGGGAATAGCCAGCTTCTAGAAAAACAGAGGCAGCATCTGAAGGGAATGAGACAGGAGACCATTGAAGGGGAGAAGGAACCAGGTCAGGCAGGCTCTGAAATAAGAACATTTTCCCAGGAAGGGCAGCTTCAGGATTGACACCCTGGGAAGGCCTGGCAGCCAGGCAATGCACAGTGAGAGTCCAGGGCTCGAGTGCTTCCCTGCCACAGTATGGGGTTCTGTGGCAGATGCTTATCTCCCCCGCAAAGGCAACCACCATGAGGGCACAGGCTATGCCCGTGTGTTCGCTGCTGTAGCCTCCGTGCCCAGTCTGTGCCTGGCAGGTAACGGGTTCTCAATAGATATTTCTTGAATGCATGAATGAATGAATAAAGCAAGGTCCTGAGAATGGACCCCAAAGAGAAACTAGTCCTTCCTCTCGATTTTGCAGAGGGATCCAGAAAACCTGCCCAAAGTCAGGCCCAAGTAGCTGGAAGCAATACCTGAAATGAGTCAAGTGGCCCTTCTCGCCGAGAGAGGTCCACACCTGAGCAGCTGGGGAAGGACCGCACTTTACAAACTTACCCCAGCAGCTCTTGGAACAGGACCGAGCTCCCTGCTGTCTTTTAGGATTTCTTCAGGGAGAAAAAGAATTTTCCTGGCCATTGGGCCAGAATATAAAAACAAGGCTACATAAAATAGGCCTAAGAGGGAAAGAGCAGGCCAAAAACAATACGCTTCTCTCTCCCCTTGTTTTTTCAGGACCTCAACTTCTTTTCCCAGTGAGGAGGAGGAGGAGGAGGAGGAGGAGAGGGTAGAAAGCCCAGTGACCCTGTGCCTCCTTGCCAGGACAGAGGCCCTTGCAGGCAGGGAGTCAAAGAAAACTTTTCCGAGACTGATTACCAAGAGGGTAACTAGGTACACAGAGCACATGTGAACAGGCTCCTCGTTTCCAATTCAGGACTGTCAGATGGTGATTAATGACTAACAGCCACAGAGCAGCCTTGATTGCCAACTGCTGTATTGTTAATCCTGACATTTAATGAGGCCGGACACAACTCCAGCACAATTCCACACCATCATCTGCAAATAGCACTCGACGGACTTAATTGGTTAAGTATTTGTGTGTGTGTGTGTGTGTGTGTGTGTGTGTGAGAGAGAGAGAGAGAGGGGAGGGGAGAGAGAAAGAGAGAGAGAATCGAGAGATATAAAGAGCAAAAGAAAGGGGCGAGGTCTCTGTGAGTAATTGTGCCCTTTGTGGGCATCTATATTTTAATGCATGTAACCATGTTATCGCATGAGTCATCTGCGAGATAACCTTGGTCCCCAACAGAAATGTCCCTAATAGGGTGAAACCTCCCCCCACCACCCTCCCCTCCCCGCTCCGTCTGACCCCTGCCGCGGTGTCCTTCCCACCACCATCACCACCACTGTCTCTGAGGAGCAGCTGGAAACTGGCATGTTTGTGAAGTTAAAACACATGAAAGGAAGTTGAAAGAAGAAGTTGTCTCGAAGTGGGCCAGCATCCAGGGCTCCTGAGAAGCCACTTTTTCACTGGACTCTGATCAATGGGGCCTTGGCCCGCCTGACTGGGTGGTTCCTCCTCTGCCAAGAGAGAAGTATGTTTCCCCCATTCCGGAACTCAATGCTTTCTTAGGAGATGAACAGAATTCACCTTATTGTTCTAAAAACAGAGTCCCAGGCAATAGGGACAGAGAGACTGGCCCAGCAGGGGCTCTCTGGGCCAACTGAGCAAGGTGACAGGGCCCAGGAAAGGAGCTGTTGGCTGCACAAGGGCAGATGGAGTCAAGGAATCAGTGTTCGTGGGATCCTGGCTGTCCCCACAGTGTCGTGGCTGGACCTTACAAGAACAGAAGCAAGTGAGGCACAGGTAGCTGGCCACCTTGTGCAGGAAGTGTTCGTAACAAAGGCACTCAAAGCAGCAGAGACGTGGGATGCTAAAGGGACCAAGCGAGCAGAGCAGACAGTGAGTGTCGCAAGTGCTTGGAGGGGTCAGCGGGGACCCAAGCATCCAGAAAAGGTAGGGAGCATGCAAAGGGGTCCGAAAAATGGGACCCTCAGTGGAAAGCACTGAGAAGACCTTTATTCAGGTGAGGTTTGGGATGAATTCATTCCCATGGACTCCCCTTTGAAAGGCTCATTCCTCTAAGTATGGCTTTCAAACCAGTAGTGTCACCATCACCTGGAAGCCCTTTATTTTATTTTATTCTGTTTTGAGACAGAGTTTTGCTCTTGTCGCCAAGGCTGGAGTGCAATGGCACAATCTCAGCTCACTGCAACCTCTGCCTCCTGGGTTCAAGTGATTATCCTGCCTAGCCTCTCAAGTAGCTGGGATTACAGACATGCACCATCACCCCCGGCTAATTTTTTTTGTATTTTAGTACAGACAGGGTTTTACCATGTTGCCCATGCTAGTCTGGAACTTCTGACCTCAGGTGATCCACCCGCCTTAGCCTCCCAAAGTGCTGGGATTACAGGCGTGAGCCACCATGCCCAGCCTGGAAGCCCGTTAGAAATGCACTCAGTAGAACTGTGGTCGCTAGAGGCGTGGGGAGGGCAGGGGTTGGGGAGGGAGAGGTTGGCTAACAGACACAAAGTTACAGCTACATAGGAGAGAGCAGGAATAAATCCTAGTGTTCTATAGCAATGTAGGGTGATGACCATTAACAAGAATGTATTGTATATTTTCAAATAGCTACAAGGCAGGATTTGGAATGTTCCCAACACAAAGACATGATAAATGTTTGAGGTGATGGATATGCAGATTACCCTGATTTGATCATGACACATTGTATGCAGTTATCAAAACATCATATGGACCCCATAAATATGTACAATTATTAGGTGCCAATTAAAAAATAAAACTTTTTTTTTGGAGACAGAGTCTTGCTATATCACACAGGCTAGAGTGCAGTGGCCCAGGCTCATTGCAGCCTCCACTTACTGGGTTCAAGCGATTCTTGTGCCTCAGCCTCCCAAGTGGTTGGGACTGCAGGCGTGCACCACCTCACCCAGCTAATTTTTGTATTTCTCATAGAGACGGGATTTCACCACATTGACCAAGCTGGTCTCAAACTCCTGGCTTCAAGTGATCTGCCCACCTCAGCCTCCCAAAGTTCTGGGATTATAGGCTTGAGCCACAGCGCCCGACCAAAAAATGAAACTTGTTAAAATGGAATGTAGACTCACAGGCCCCATCCCGATCCATGACTCTAAATCTGCATTTTGACAAAATCCCCTAAGTCAAGTTCAAGTGTGAGGAGTGCTGCTGTAAATGCCATTGTCAAGAAGCCACACACAAAAGCCAGGCCTGACCTGGTGTCTGGTAGTCCCAACATGTGTCCACTTTGCTACTACAAGAAACACAGCCAGGTGTGATGGTTCACGCCTGTAATCCCAGTGCTTTGGGAGGCCTGAGGCAGAAGGATTGCTTGAGGCCAGGAGATCAAGGCCAGTGTAGACAACATCCCAAGACCCGATCGCTATTAAAACAAAAAAAATTGCCAGGTGCAGTGACGCATGCCTGAAGTCCCAGCTATTCCGGAGCCTGAGGTTGGACGATTGCTTGAGCCCAAGAGGTTGAGGCTGCAGTGAGCTGTGATTGTACCACTGCACTCCAGCCTGGGAGACAGAGTGAGACCCTGACTCAAAAAAAAGAATAGAGTACATTTTTATATATATATATATATATATATATATATTTATATATTATACATTTATATGTATATATTTATATATAAATATAGATATGACCATGGCATATGTGTGTATACATATATATACACATAACACTGTATATATAATATTCTCCCTTTTTTGCTAACCATTATGTTTTAAGCTTTTTTTTCCATACAGCCTCAGCATTTTGATGACTGCGTGATACTCTTAGGCTATTTCTACTTTTCTCTATTTTAAATATATATTATGATTTTTTTAAAAAATCATTGTGGCCAGGTGCAGTGGCTCACGCCTATAATCCCAACACTTTGGGAGGCTGAGGCGGGCGGATCACCTCAGAAACCCCATCTCTACTAAAAATACAAAAAACAGCCAGATGTGGTGGCACATGCCTATAATCCCAGCTACTCCGGAGGTTGAGGCAAGAGAATCACTTGAACTCGGGAGGTGGAGTTTGCGGTGAACTGAGATCACGCCATTGCATTCCAGCCTGGGCAACAAGGGTGAAACTCTGTTTAAAAATATATATATATATATATTGCGTAGAGCCCAGGCGCGGTGGCTCACGCCTATAATCCCAGCACTTTGGGAGGGCGAGGCAGGAGAATCGCTGAAGGTCAGGAGTTCAACACCAGCCTGGCCAACATGGTGAAACCTTGTCTCTACTAAAAATACAAAAAATTAGCCTGGCGTGGTGGCAAGCACCTGTAATCCCAGCTACTCGGGAGGCTGAGGCAGAAGAATCGCTTAAATACAGGAGGCAGAGGTTGCAGTGAGCCGAGATTGCACCACTGCACTCCAGCCTGGGTGACCCAGCAAGACTCCATCTCAAAAAAAAAAAAAATTGTGTATGTGTTTGCTAATTAGTTGGATTTAGAGGTCCTATCTCTAAAAAACTAAACTAAACAAATAATAAATGCCACTGGGTCTCCTTTCCTCCCAGGAGACCAGGGTTCCCCATGCCTTCCCTGCCTCACTTCCCTGCATGGCCCCTGAACCAGGGCTGGGACGCCTTGGGGCATGGGGCGTGGCAGGACAGCAGGACATTATTGGGCCTGAGCACTTGGGCCTGGGCCTGGCCGCAGCTGAAAGGTCCTGGGTGGCTCTGCAATGCTTCGCCACCCGTGCGCTGGAGGGCTCGGGTCACAGGAAGGGGCGAGCACCTTGCTCCTGGGGTGTCCCACGTGCAGGCCTTTGCTCCCAGACAGTGGTTGGAACGTCAGCGCCCCACGCTGAGGAATTCCGTTCATGACTAAGGCCCCCTGTAATGACCGCTGGCCGCCTTCATTCCAGCAGGCATTCCTTGCCGGCTTGATTCCCCCGCTCCAGACACCCTAACTGTGGGAGGGGCAGCCTCAGAAAATGATAATTAAAAGCTAATGTTTCCCCGTGTGACTCTGGGCCTCCGGATGTCCCTGCAGTGACCCCACCTCCCAAATCCTCGTCCTGAACCATCACCTTGTCCCCACCTGGGCTCCTCTCAGCTTCATTAAATGCTCCTGTGGCCTCAATCCAATTGCCCTCCCCATTCTGAAAGTGTAGGAAAGAATGTGGATAGAACCAAGGGCCCCGGTTCCCGTTCCAGCTCCTCTGCTTCTGTGTGACCATGACAAAGCACCTTCCATATCCGTGCCTCGGTTTCCTCCATATAGAATCAAGGGATTGGATAAAATGGATGATCTCTGAGGTCCTCTGCAGCTGTGACTCTCTGTGACTTTATTTCAGAGAATTATCACTGGGCCTAAATGAAATGAGATCATGGATGTTATAAAACATTGAAAAGGTTTAAAACTACACATATATATGACACACAGAAGAATAAGAAGTCTCCTTTTCTTTTTTAGTTTTATCTATTTTTTTGGGACAGAGTCTTGCTCTGTCACCCAGGCTGGAGTGCAGTGGTGCAATCACCACTCACTGCAGCCTCAACCTCCTGGGCTCAAGAGATCCTCCCACTTCAGCCTCCCAAGTAGCTGAGACTACAGCCATGTGCTACCACGCCTGGCTAACTTTTTGGATTTTTTTTTGTAGAAACTGGGTTTTCTCGTGTTGCCCAGGTTGATCTCAAACTCCTGGCCTCAAGCAGTCCTCCTGCCTTGGCCTCCCAAAGTGCTGGGATGACAGGCATGAGCCACCACACCTGGCCAAGAATCTTCTTTTCTCTAATCCCCCAGCAGTATGTGTCCTTCTAGTGTTGTTTTGTTTCATGGTCTGTTTTCCCTGCCAGATTGGGAGCAACATGAGGGCAAAATGGAGGTGGTTTTTTGTTGTTGTTTTTTGGTTTTTTTGTTGTTATTGTTGTTGTTTGAGATGGCATCTCGCTCTGTCACCCAGGCCGGAGTGCAGTGGCGTGATCTTGGCTCTCTGCAACCTCCGCCTCCGAGGTTCAAGTGATTTTCCTGCCTCAGCCTCTTGAGTAGCTGGGCTTACAGGTGTGCACCACCATGCCGGGCTAATTTTTGTATTTTTAGTAGAGACAGGGTTTCACTATGTTGGCTAGGCTGGTCTCAAACTCCTCACCTCAGGTGATCTGCCCACCTTGGCCTCCCAAAGTGCTGATATTACAGGCATGAGCCACTGCACCCAGCCTCTCTATTTTTTAAATCCCCTCTCAATAACTAACACCCACGGAAGCTGCTCAGTAATGTTGTTGACTTGGGGACAGACTGATGACCCCCCTGGCTGCTCATTCATTTAAATGGACTAGTAAGAAGCTTAACAGAAAAGCAGTTACCTTTACTTCTTAGAAGGGGAAGGGAAAGAACCTCTTTTAAATATATCTTACTTCTTTCAAGGAAAAAAAGTAGTTTGGTCCCTCAAAATTAGTTGTATTTGGAAATTCAAATGGAATTTTTAATACTGCCTTGCAAATAAACACATATCAACACGCCCAAGGCTTAGTTCCATTCCCCAGGCTCTTCTTAAGTATACTGTGTGCTGAATGCCAACCCTCCACTCAATAGTTAGAGAACACAGAAGAGATACTATAAAGTACTAAAATTTTTAAAGTAAACATAGCAGAACTCAGATATCAAAATAAATATTGTCCCATTTGAAATGTCCCTTTGGAAGGATATACACTCATTCTAATATGTTGTGTTGCTCAAAACTCTTTGGAACGTTTTGAACGCTATCTTTAAACCATCAGATTTTTAATTGACAATTACAAATCTTTATGTGGTGATTAGCAGGGGAAATGTCTCTCCTGAAGCCAGCCCTGGTGAATAAGCTGGATGATCAGGCTTATTCAGTCAGGTCAAAAATCTAAATAATGTGTGTCTTATAGTGAAGTTCTTAAAGAGCACATGATAGTCCTGTGTGGCCTTCCAACATGAATCCGCTGAAGGTCTTCTTTCTCTGAGTTGCACAGGTTCAGCTGTGTCTGTAAAAATCAGTCTCTTAACAGATCTTCTTCTACCCTGGTCCTACTCTCCACCTCCCAACTCCCATCATCTATTCTCAACACTGCAGCCAAAAGATCTTTTAGAAACAGAAGTTGCTCGTTGGTTTGAAAACCCGCGAGAGCTCCCATCTCATTTGGAGGAGTGGCCAAAGTCCACAGGGTGGCTCCTAAGACCTAGCTCCCTGGGCCCTCTCTAATCTCCTTCCACCCCACCATCTCCTTCACCAGCTTTGGCTCCAACCACATGGCCTCCCTGCCATTCCTCAAACACACTAGGATGCTCCTGTTTAGGACCATTCTTTAGCTGTCCTCTGTTTGGAAACTTCTCTTCCAGAAATCCACTTGGCCAGCCCCATCATTTCCTTTATGTTTTTGGTAAATTATCACCTTCTTAACGAGACATACCCTGACTTTCTATTTAATACCTCTATTAATAGTGCCTTCTTTTTAGTAATGTCTTCTGCTTAATACCTTCCACTTAATAACTTCCATTTAATGACACACAGACATGCATGGACACACTCACTCCTTAGCCCCAGGACCCTGGCCTTCTTCTCATTTATTCCCTGGTGTTTATCACCTTCTACTATAATATCTAATTTATCTAATATTATTTATAGTATGTCTTTTTGTCTGTATGCTCCTGTGAGAACTAAGCTCAGGAAGCCCAGTATCTTTGTCTGTTTAATTGAGTTTCAAAAGCCTAGAACAGGCGCATAGCTGGTACTCAATAAAAACATGTTGAATTGAATTGGATTGGATTGCATCAAGTTGAACTGACTTGAATTGCATTGCATTGTGTTGAATAAGTCCCAACTTATATAAAGTATACTCCCTGCCTTCCAGTTGCTTGTATATCTGATTGAGATAACTAGTGACATACACATGAAAGTGACTGAGCAGTACACAGCAGTCCAGGACTAAGTGGAACTTGCAGTGATGCTGCAGGAACCCTGGACGGATGAGTGCTGGCTGCAGGAGGAGAAAGGACCTGAGCTGAGCCTCCCATCTAGTCAAGCAAACCCTCTCCTTGTCCCTAGCACAGGCCGTGCTGTTCCAGCCTCTACTCATCTGCTCACGCTGGCCCTCTGCCTGAAGTCCCCCGCCTTTCCTGCACACTTACCTAAATGCTATCCACCCAAGTCCCCTTCCTCCTCACCACTTTCCCTGATTACTCCAGCCCTCCTCTGAGCCCCTGTAGCTCCTATATTTTGTTTCAGATCATTTAGCCTTTACATAGAACTGTTCTGTGTGTGCGCATGTCATTTCCCCAGCTAAGAACCACATCTTTTGCTTCTCTCTTCTAAACAGGGCCAAGGGCTGGGCACGGTGGCTCATGCCTATAATCCTTGCACTTTGACAGGCTGAGGCGGGTGGATCACCTGAGGTTAGGAGTTCCAGACCAGTCTGGCCAACATGGTGAAACCCCATCTCTACTAAAAATACAAAAACTTAACCAGGCGTGGTGGTGCACGCCTGTAGTCCCAGCTACTCGGGAGGCAGAGGCAGGAGAATCGCTAGAACCTGGGAGACAGAGGTTGCAGTGAGCTGAGCTTGCACCACTGCAATCCAGCCTGGGTGACAGAACGAGACTCCATCTCAAAAAATAAACAATAAATAAATAGTGCCAAGCACAGCACAAGTAGTGGCACCTAGTACATGTGGCACCAAGTGGTTACTCAATAGGCAGAGAAAAAAGGAAGGTGGCTTTCAGGAGAGGTAAATCTCAAAAACAAAGATACCATGGTGTGAACTGCCATGATGAGTTTACAAATATGACACCAGTCTTCTCAGCCCAAGCTGAGGCTGGTATTACCTGAAGAGCTTTTCCCAAATATCTCTGGCTGGGCACAGTGGCTTAACCCTGTAATCCCAGTACTTTGAGAAGCCGAGGCGGTGGATTGCTTGAGACCAGGAATTCAAGACCAGCCTGGGCAACATGGCGAAATCCTACCTCTACTAAAAATACAAAAATTAGCTGGGCATGGTGGCACGTGCCTGTAGTCCCAGCTACTGAGGAGGCTAAGGTGGTGGGATCAATTGAGCCTGGGAGGTAGAGGCTTCAGTGAGCTGTGACTGTGCCACTGCACTCTAGCCTAGGTAATAAAGCAAGACCCTGTCTCAAAAACAAAAATTCCCTGGCTGGGCATGATGCCTCATGACTGCAATCCCAGCACTTTGGGAGGCAGAGGGAGGATCACTTGAGCCCAAGAGTTCAAGAGCAGCCTGGGCAACAAAGCAAGACCCTATCTCTACAAAAAAATTACAAATTAGCCAAGTGTGGTGGTGCATGTCTGTAGTCCCAGCTACTCGAGAGGCTGAGGTGGGAGGACTGTTTGAGCCCAAGAATTTGAGGCTGCAGTGAGCTATAATGAGACCACTGCACCCCAGCCTCAGCAACAGAATGAGACCCCGACTCAAAAAAAAAAAAAAAATCTCCTTTTGGGGACCTTACCCCAGACTAATGTTATCAGATTATCAGGGAATGTGGCCCAGGCATCGCCAAGTGATTCTAATGTGTAGCTGGAATTAAGAACAATCATTGTATTAGAGAAAACATGAGGAGGCCAGGTGTGGTGGCTCATGCCTGTAATCCCAGCACTTTGGAAGGCCCAGGCGGGTGGATCACTTGAGGCCAGGAGTTTGAGACCAACATGGCTAACATACCAAAACCCCATCTCTACTAAAAAATACAAAAATTAGCGGGGCATGGTGGCCCACAGCTATAGTCCCAGCTACTCAGGAGGCTGAGGGACAAGAATCACTTGAACCTGGGAGGCGAAGATTGTAGTGAGCTGAGATTGTGCCACTGCACTCCAGCCTGGGTGGCAGAGCAAGACCCCCAGACTGGGTGACAGAGCAAGACTCTGTCTCAAAAAAACAAAAGGATAAAGGGGTATATGATAAATTGGGAAGCTGGCCTAAAATGCTGTAGTTGTGACTATCCCTCCTTTCCATTTTTTTCCTATGAGTTTGTCATGGGAATTTGTCTTTGTCAGGGTAGCCTGGATGGATGAACTGTGGACAGATGTGTCCATCCTCTGCCTAATGCTATAATGAGTAGCAAGAGGTCAGAGAAGCTATGGAGAGAGCAGAAGGCACCAACAAATGTGGCCAAGGCCAGGGGTCATCTGCACCCACGGAATGCAGAGACATTTGGAAAACCTAGAGGACTCGTGTAGACCACTTGACAATTTTTGTTGCAATTTCTCTCCTTCCTTGGTTATTAGCACTCAGGTTACTCGCTCATGCCTGCCCAGCAGAAGAGCTAAGAAGTGTGTAAATTATCTTGACATTACTCTTTCAGGAATTCCTGGCTAATTCCTTACACTCCTGTTCCCTCTACATCCTAGGAAACTGAGCAGAAGTTGAATCTTCTCTCTTAAATGTAACCTGGCTCACATGCACTGAAGAGTATGCAAGAAACTTGAGTGACAAAATTAGCCGGGCGTGGTGGTGGGTGCCTGTAGTCCCAACTACTCCGGAGGCTAAGGCAGGAGAATCACTTGAACCTGGGAGGCAGTGAGCCAAGATCACGCTACTGCACTCCAGCCTGGGCCACAGAGCGAGACTCTGTCTCAAAAAAAAAAGAAAGTGACAGAAGTCCTCATCCTAGTCCGGTCTGTAGATGTCCTCTGCTCCATCTCTCCTCTCCTCTCTCCTTTATGTAGAAAACTTAGAGACAGACCAAGAAACTAAGCAGCACTTCCTGTTGATTGATTTCAGAGGCACCTGTGCAGACCAGGCCTCTCTTCCCACTGCCCTGACTGCACTCTCACACATGAAGTATCAATATCACTATTACCAAACATCACTCTTCCCCTCTGCCGCAGCTAGAGATGGGGCTGAAAAGCCGAGCTCCTCTGAGAAAGGAAACGAGGCTTAAATTCAGAGTGAGACCGAAAAAACAGATGAAAACTTTTCCTGCGATCAGGATCTGCTTATTTGGGAATAGTGGGAAGGGAAGGGAAGGGAAGGGAGGGTGGGAAGGGCAGGGAAAAGGAACATAAAGGAAAATATGTTGGCACCTAGTGGCTGAAGGAGGGAGAGAAGGGTGTGCCAGGGAACGAGGGGGCGGGTGTGGAAAGATGAGGCCTGGGTGCTCATGACAGCCTTCCCTGACTCCACGAGCTTGCCAAGTCCCAGCCCTAGATCCCAGAGGGGTCACAGCCGAGGTCCCCACTCCGGAGGCCACTACCTTTCATTTTCTTGCTCCCCAGTCTCTGTGCCCCGAATCACTGTCTGCCAGGCTCTGGCCAACCTGTAGCCTCTCCGTGCTGAAAACGACCCCCTAAAAAAGCCAAGGGGGAAGGACCCAGCACACAGCCGCGAACCACAGATACACCAAGAGGTAACTCTAAACTCCAGAGCTGGGCCCAGGAGGAGGGGAAGGGTGGAGGGGGGATGAGGTTTTTCCACTTCCATTCGCAACTGTCAGGCGGGTGATTAATGACCAACAGGTTTGGAATCGCCTCTATTGCCAGATCAGTATTGTTGCCCGTGACAGCTAATGAGGTTGGACAGGCTTCTCCACACTGAGCTTTACGGGCCCACTCCCTCCCCTGCAGAGCTCACAAGCCCTGCCAGCTTTTGTGCACTGGAATGCTCAAGCCCCACCCCCCTTCATTCCTCCAACACCACCTCCCCCCAACTGTCTGAACCACCATCTCACCCCAGAATCTTGCCCATCCACCAAGGAAGCTGGGTAGTGAGGCTTCAAGCCCCAGCCTGCTCAGAGATACCCATCTGTTACACCCACACCCCCAAAAGCCCCTTTCCCATTCCCACTCGAGCTTGAGCAATGGAGCTGGAAGGAAGGAAAAAGAACGAAAGCGAACATTTCGGCCCTTGGGTTTAAGATGACAGAAGGATCTCTGAACACTTGCTTTGGACACTCTGGCCAGCAGGTTTAACAAGGCCATTCCACAGCCAGCTGTAAAATTCAAGAAGTATTTTATACACTCACGGCTTCAATCTGGCAGATGTGCTAAGGGGGTGAGGATGGAGGAGTGAGAGAACTTGGGAAAGGTGATTTAATAATAGTTAATAATGATTTTTAACCAACCACCTTACACCTAGATACACAAAGCCAGGTGTCAGTGCAGAAATCAACGTCGTCCTAGGTCTAAGGGTAAGGAAATACTGGCTTTGTTTTCTGCTCTCTTACAAATAATATTTACCTTTGTGCTAGTTCACATCTTGATATGGTTAAGCACATGTTTGCCTGTGGTTTAATATTTGAAGGAATTGGAGCAACATAATAAGCAAACAGCATAAAAAGCCCAGAAAGACCCCCTCAGCTTAAAAATCTATTACTTTTCAGTGTGATATAAATGTATTTTGCTTCTGCTCAGAGCAATTTCCTAGTTTACTCTTATTAAACCAGAAGACGGCTTAGCAGAGTTCTTGATTTATGAAACACATACTAGATTCATTAAAACCTTAAAAGATTTAATACATTTTATCAGGACATTAAATCTGTGCAGGCTTTTTAAATCAAATACCTGCCATATTTCATCCCCCACACCCTGCACACTTACTTAAGAACACTAAAATGTGGACTGACAAACATTATGGGTGTTTCAGGCCTGATTTCTAAGTGGCAGTAAAGTCCTCCCCTCCAGGATTTATAGCCTGGCTTCTCCCCAAGTCTGGTCTTCCAAAGAACAACTGACTCTCCTCTTTAGAATTTGGTTGGGTAGGATGAGCTGAGATGTAGATCACACACACACACACACACACACACACACACAACTTCTTCCTCTCCCATTACATAGCCAACGTTCCTATTCTCATGGGTTCTCTAGGACCCCACCCTTCAACACCACTCGCCCATCTTCTATCTTCTTCCAGAACTCCTTTTGGCCTCTGCTTCCATGCAGACACACTCCTAACATCTCCTTCTCTCCCTCCCCTACTCCCCTGACTCTTAGCCCATACAGAACTGCATCCATGTAACACCTGCCACGCTTTGGGAAGCAAAGCTTGCCCTCTTATTCTTAATCCCCTCCTTTTTAAGTCTATCCACACCACAGTGGTTCTCAGCTATGGGCAAATTTGTCTCACGCACACACGACTGGGGACATTTGGCAATGCCTGAAGACATATTTGCTTGTCACAACGAGATGGGGGTGTTGCTACCAGCATCTAGGGATAGAGGCCAGAGAATCTGTTAAATGTCCTACAATGCACAAGCCAGCCCCTCTACTCCACAGCGTGGAAAAAAAGAGAGAAAGAGAAAAAGAAAGAATGAAAGAAAAGAAGGAAGGGCCAGGCACGGTGGCTCACGCCTATGATCTCCGCACTTTGGAAGACCAATGCAGGAGGATTGCTCAAGGCCAGGAGTTTAAGACCTGCCCTGGATAACACAGTGAGACCGCATCTCTACAGAAATACAGCCAGGCATGGTGGCGTGCATCTGTAATCCTAGCTACTCAGGAGGCCGAGACAGGATGATCACTTGAGCCGAGGAGTTCAAGGCTGCAGTGAGCTATGATTGTGCCACTGTACTCCAGCCTGAGTGACAGAGTCCCTGGATCTCAACTAAGTAAATAAAATAAAAGAGAGAGGGGGAAGGAAGAAAGCAAGGGAGGGAGCAAGAGAGAGGGAGGAAGGAAGGAAGGGAGGGAGGGAGACTGTGAGTATCTAGAACCTTACCAGGCATAAGTGGTCTTCTCCACTCTCCTTCATTGCTTTCACACTTAGGATTGTGGCTCATAGATAATAGTTGTTTCAATAAATGTTTACAGGGTCAAACTAAATCTCTGTCCTAACACACTGACATTTTCCAAAATCAGAAATGTAAGGGAAAAAAACACTGGATTTACAATCAGTTGATCTGCCTGTGACCTTGAGGAATGGCTGAGGCCCTCTCTCCTGTGTATCCTTATCTGTGAAGTGGAGTTGTGGTGCTATTACCCTCATGGACTATTACGAGCATTCAATGAGCTGGTGTAACTGACAGCGCTTTTACATTCTAAAAGGTCATGGGATGTTTATTATTTTTGTTGACAAACACTTATTGAGTGCTTATTGTATGCCAGAATTATGTTAGACCTTCGGGGGGTGGGACGGGTACAAAAATGAACAGACGAAGCTCCTGCCCTCGCAGATCTTACAGTCTTGTAAGAAGCACAGACAAAAACTAGAATGTTTCAGTGTATTATAATCAGTGCTGTACGACAAGAATACACAGGATATTGTGGACACAGATAAGAAACACTTATAAGGGTCTTCAAAGATGAATAAGGCTGGGCACAGTGGCTCACGTCTGTAATCCCAGCACTTTGGGAGACCTAGGTGGCTGGATCACTTGAGGTCAGGAGTTCGAGACCAGCCTGGCCAACATGGTGTAAACCCCGTCTCTACTAAAAATACAAAAATTAGGCAGGCATGGTGGCACACGCCTGTAATCCCAGCTACCCGGGGTGCTGAGGCAGGAAAATCGCTTGAACCCAGGAGGCGGAGGTTGCAGTGAGCCGAGATCGCACCACTACACTCCAGCCTGGCCTGGGCGACAGAGGGAAAAAAAAAAGAAAAAGAAGAAAGAAAGATAGGTGAATAAGAGCTGGTCTAGCAAAATAAAAAAAAAAGACTGCAGAATAAGATCATAAAAGCTGTAGGTATAGGTAGGGGATCACATCATTAAAAATCTTATATGAAAAGTTAAGAGGATTTGAACTTTTTTCTGTAGGAAGCCTATTATGGTGTTTTTAAGCAGAAAAGGTATCCATCAAAGAACACATGGGGTACACTGTGGACAACACACTGATTTAAGGGCAAATGGAAGGTGGGGGTGAGGAGATGGTTAACATTAGATTATTACAATAATCCAGGTGATAAAGCCCTGAACTGCCTGGAGAGGAAAGTACAGGGTCAAGGAATAATTACGATGGATGGGGCAGATTAAAGACAGTGGCTGAGTGTCTAGCCTGGATGGTTGAGTGAATGGTGTCATCTTTAGGGGGAGGAAGATATTTGAAGGGAACTATGAGTTCCGTTTTAGAGATGACCCATTTCTCCCTGTCTAAAATCCAAAGAAATGGTATTCTAGTATGTAGCTTGTGGTTATCAATATGCATTTAGGAGCATCACCAGCGACCACATAATTAGAATACGGAGAACACAAGAGGCCTTCCAGAAAGAGAAGATAGAGAAAAGAAGAGCAGTAGGGGCCGGGCACAGTGGCTCACCCCTGTAATCCCAGCACTTTGGGAGGTCAAGGTGGGTGGATCACTTGAGGTCAGGCATTCAAGACCACCCTGGCCAACAAGGCAAAATCTCATCTCTACTAAAAATACAAAAATTAGCCGGGCATGGTGGTGGGCACCTGTAATTCCAGCTACTCGGGAGACTGAGGCAGGAGAATCACTTGAACCCAGGAGGCAGAGGTTGCAGTGAGCTGAGATTGCCCCATTGCACTCCAGCTTGGGTGACAAGAGCAAAACCGTCACACAAAAAAAAAGGAAAAGAAAGAAGAGCAGTAGGTCAAGGACAGAGTTCTGAGGAATAGTTGAAGATGAGTTCAAGCAGAGATTAAAAATAGGAACACTCAGACAAGTAGACGGAAACCCAGGAGGGAGGGAATCATTCACAGAGGCCAAGAGAGGAAGAGTCTAAGAATTCAGGGAACCAATCAACAGCACCACGTGCATCAGAGAAGGCGACTGAAGGGTTAAGAACAAGGGAATGGAAAGTGAGGAAGTAATGACATCAAGTGTAGGCTACTTTTTCAAGAAACTTTGCTCAAAGGGAAGGAGACAAATCAGGTAAGAACTAGAGGCTTACATAGGATCAACGGAGAGGCTTACAGGGAAGGGCGTGGAGAAATTGCACAAGATTATAGGCTGTGGCTAAAGAACTGGTAGAAAGAGGAGATAATTAAAGGCTCTAGGTCCCTGAGGAAAGAGGAGGGATGAGATTAAGAAACCAGGTGAAAAAAGATTGGCCTAGAATAAACATGGGTTACCTTATCCTCTGAGACTCACATCGCCGTATACAAGGTTTCTCTTATGTATAACAAAAAAGAAGTCTATCAATGACATGGAGAGATATGTAGATAAGTATATGTAGATAAAATTTCATACAGTCTTTAAAAAAAAATTCCTAATGTTATTATAAATTCAGAGTTGGAGGGAGGGTTAGAGATGTCAAAGGAAAGGTCATCCCAGGCACATCAGGCCAAAGCCAAAATGCAACTGCCAGACTTGTTGGAACACAATCTCAGGGTCACAGGCTACTCTTCTCATCATCCCCCAAATGCAGTAGGAACCTTAGCCAAGCCCCCTTTCTGGAGACTTCTTCTCCTTGGACTTCTCTACAAGTAAAATAAATGAGTTGGATTAAAATCATAGGCAATAAGCTATCTGTCCATCAACAGGTGAGTGGATAAACAAATTGTTGTATAGCTATACATTGAAACACTACACAGCAATAAAAAGGAATGAACTCTTGATAGACTCAACAACATGGATGAATCTCAAAATAATTATTCTGGGTTTTCAAAAAAGCCAGACCCTCCCCTCCTAAAAAGGGTACATATTGTACAATTCCATGCATATAAAATTCTACAAAATGCACACTAGAGTGGCAAAAGCAGATCAGTGGTCTTTTGAGAATCGAAAAGGGGGTGTCCCAAAGGGGTGTAAGATGGAGAAATTACAAAGAGGCATGAGGAAATTTGGAGCCATGATGCATGTGTTCATCATACTGATTGTGGTAATGGCTTCACAGGTGTTTGCAAGTCAAAATGTAAACTGTAGACTTTATGAACAGTTTATTATATGTCGATTATATCTCAATAAAGCTATAAAAACATGTAATCACAAAATGACCTTTAGGTGCCCTCTAGCTGACTTTCAACTCAATTTTTTTCCTGATGGCTCTTTGATCCCTTTACCCAATTGCCTTGAAGAAATATCATTGGCCCCAGGCAAATATGCTTTTGTTCTCAGAAGGCACCAATCCTGGGTTTTTGCAATTGAAAAAAAAGAAAAGAGGAAAAATTTCTGAGCCCCCTTAATAACTAAGGATACAGTTCATTCCTCTTCCCATAAGCTCACCAAAATCTTACTGGAATCAAACATTCTAAAAGATTATTTCTATTCCGTGTTTTAGAGCCTAAAGTAAAAAAGATAAGCTTTAAATCAAACAGAAACTTTTTCCAGCAACTTCTACTCTTGTGATACTGAACTGAAGCAAAAGATTTTAAGAGTTGCCTGAATCCTTTGGAGTTAACCTGGTTATTGACTTAAAAAGTCTAATTGTGAAATTGACTTACAAATCCCCTGTGAAAGAAAGGGTCTCTTCTCTCTTTGGAATGACACTCTCACTAACAATTTTCTTGATAAGAGGACCCAACAAACAGCAATAGAAATAGAAAACTATAGATTGCTAGGTGACAGTATTTTTTAACCTGCTTCAACCTACAACTGCAAAATGAACTGGCCCGATTTAATTAGAAAAGTCTCACAATTTCTGACCACTGATCTACATTCCTGAAAGGTTCCATGTGAAATAAATGTGGTGTGTGTGTGTGTGTGTGTGTGTGTGTGTGTGTGTGTGTGTGTGTGTGTGTGTGTGAAATTGAATCATTTTCTAACTCATTCAGTATAAAAAATAGACTTGGGATCATTTGAACTCTGCCTTTGCAATTTATCATCTTCGTGATCTTAGACAATCTCTTAATTTCTCTAAGCTTCAACTTTCTCCTCTAAAATGGAGTTGAACTCAAAGGGCTGACCTAAAGATTACATAAAATGAGAAAAAGTAAGGTACTGGGGCTGATACATAGACAGTATTCAATAAAGCTTTATGAAATCTGTATTGTAAATATCCATTGAGGTATAATTTCAGAAGCCTTTATCTCTTCTTCTGATAAGCCTTCATTTGGTTATTATTTAATACCATTCAACTTAAAGTTTATCATTCTCTCACCCTGTGTCACATTAATAATCTGCAATAATAACCCACAAACATGCAAGAACACATTAAGGGAATTTGCTATTTAAAATAGCAACAGCTAATACTTGGTGAACACTTAAAATATACCAAATGTTGTGTATGCTTTTCACAACAGTCCTATAAGTTTCATACCGTTATTACTTTAATTTTACAGATGAAGAAACTGAGGCACAGATAATTTTTCCAATGTTACAGAACTACTAAGAGGCAGGCTCCAGGATTTAAACAAGGCAGCCTGACTGTGGAGTATCTGAGCTAAATCACTACTCTATACTGCGAGATTTTTTAAAAAATAAAATTTTAGCCAGGCGCAGTGGTTCACGCCTGTAATCCCAGCACTTTGGGAGCCCAAGGCATGTGGATCACTTGATGTCAGGAGTTCAAGACCAGCCTGACCAACATGGTGAAACCCCATCTCTACTAAAAATACAAAAATTAGCCAGTCGTGGTGGCATGCGTCTGTAGTCCCAGCTACTCAGCAGGCTGAGGCAAGAGAATCGCTTGAAGCCGGGAGGCAAAGGTTGCAGAGCTGAGATTGTGCCATTGCACTCCAGCCTGGGTGACAGAGCGAGACAAGGAAGGAAGGGAGGGAGGGAGGGAGGGAGGGAAAGAAATTGTAAACATTTTTGTTAAACAAATCATCACAAATCCATCTGCTGGGTAACATAAAAATCACAGGTCTCTTAAGAAAGAGATTTTCAGAAGTACTAGATCATCATGTACTCGTACATCATGAAGTCTACCCCCCCCCCCCCCCCCCCCCCCCCGCCTTTAGGCAGGTCCACAACTAAATAACTCAGGCCTGGTAAAATGACTCCTAAGAACAAAATCCCAAAACTTCTACCCACAATTCACTCCAAAGTTTAATGTGAGGAAATTTTTATTATTTTTAATTGACACATAATAATAGTACATATTTATGGGAAGGGGAGAAGAGTCGGGGGTTGCCAGAGGTTGGTTAAAGGAAATTCTTAAATTACAAGTAATTCAAATACTTGATGCTGCAGGCTAGCCCCTATTTCATGGGTTAATGAACCCTAATATTTCCATTTTTCTTACTCAACTATTAAATAAACATGTATTAAGTATGCCCAGCTGAGTTATATCACTGAACATGGAGAGAAAAAATTCAGGTTCTGATAGGATTGATCAAGAGATTGGCCAGCTGTTTCTGTTTGGAGTGGGGGATGCAGGAATAGAGTACAGAGGAAAGGTCTTCATTTATGGAAATGGGCACAGAGCTCCCAGACAGCACCATGTAACCCTCGTATGGGCTTCACTATGTAATGCTGAAACATCCCAACACCCAGAGCAAACCCAGGAAAGGTAAACGGGCCAATCCCAAGCAGGCATGCCTGGAAAAAACCACACTTCCCTTTTCCTGAGTCTTAAATCTGTCTAACACCACCGGCTTGCCATCTTCCCGGTGTAAAAGTTTTTCTTTTACTGAAGGCTATAATTAAGTGGACTCTTTCTTTTCTGCAAACAAAATAACTAATAACTTCAGTGGCTGAATTAGAAATGCCCCAACGTGATGTTGGTGAGTAGGGCAGGTTGAGGAAAACGTGAGGCCCTTAGCCTAGGAGACACAAAGTCTGGATTCCAGGCCTGGTCCCACGTTTGCCTTCAGTCTGTATTTACTGGGCACCTAAGGCCCGGGGGTGCGGAAGGAAAGTCAGTCTCTGCTCTCCCGGGAACATACAGTTTATCTAGAAAGACGAAGTGCACAAGCCGCTGTGCACTGTGGCAGGAGTTAAAAAAGCAATGAACTCAAGATATTAAGGAAACACAAAGGAAGCTTTCCTTGGCTTTTACCCTTGAACCTCGCTGAACTTCTTAGATTCCGTTCATTAGAATAATTCCTTGTTAATATACTTTGTGGTGTTGCAGGGTCGCAATGGCCAAAGCTCCCAGAAAAATATAAAGAACTCAAGGTAGGGATTTTTGATTAGTGAGGTAATGATGCTAATCTGTACACTGAAAAGATTGTTTCATTTCAGCTGTGCTATAGGAAAACAGTTACAACTCGCTAGTAGTTTATCAAGGCGGAAAAAAAAAAAAGGCAGCGCATGGTGGCTCACACCTGTAATCTCAGCAGTTTGGGAGGCCGAGGCAGGAGGATTGCTTGAAGCCAGAGTTTGAGACCAGACATACCGAGACCCTGTCTTTACTAAAAATAAAATTGTCAAGTGTCCTGGCGCACACCTGTTGTCCCAGCTACTCAGGAGGCTGAGATGGGAGGATCGCTTGAGTCCAGGAGTTCGAGGCTGTAGTGAGCTATGATCGTGCCACTGCACTCCAGCCTGGGCAAAAGAGCGAGACCCTGTCTCTAAAAAAAACAAAACGAACCAGGTTCGGCCTAATGCAGAGGGAAATCAGAAGCAATCCCCAAAGTAAACGCCTTGGAAAAGGACGCCCTGGGTCTCAGTACTCCGGGTCACGCGCGTCCTGCCGCTCGCTCTCAGGGCGCTCCCACCTACACTGCCCTCATCCCCAGCCCCAGGCCGGACACCCGAAACAGAGGTACAGGACCGCACGGACCAAGTCGCGGGCGATCCCTGGCGGCCAGCTGCGGCCATTGACCGCTGGAAGCGCGAGGGGCGGGGCGCAGAGCGAGCGCGGGGCGGGGGTGTGGTCTTCTCGCGTGAACTGATGGCGTCATCGAAGCGACGGCCCAGAAGGAAGTCGCGTGCTGAGGGGTGTGACGGTTTTCTTGCTCGTGGGCTCGGACGAGTACGGAGCGCCTGCAGGGACAACCTGGTACGCGGCCCCCGCCCCTTCGTGCGCGCGCTGGGCCTAGCTGCAGCTCCGGGTCGGGGCTGACCCATCACCCTCGGGAGCCTCAGTCCCAGCAGCTTCTCTCCCTCCGCCGGCCCGCTCCTGGAGAGACACAGAAACCCTTTTCTGTCGCGTCCCCTCCTTGAGAGCCGCAGGGGGACGGAGCGGAGGCTATTGGAGCCGCAGCCCCAGCCCAGGGCGCTTGACCCTCTCTCGGAACGGGGCGGGGAAGGGGCGCGAGTGACTTCGGGGAGGGAAGGGCACTGGCAGGAAAGGACGCAACTGCAGATCGGTAGCCGGAGGCCGCCACGGTAAAATAAGCGCCTCGCAGATGTCCGCGCCCGGGTTACGTTAGACCTGGGAGGCAGAATCCACGCCCTGCGTTCACGGGCCCACGCACGCACAGCTGAACTTTGCAGTCAGTCACCATAGTTCCAGATCATTCAGTGTTCAGGATCCAACTCCTCCGCGTCCTGGTGCCTGAACGCGGTTGCACCCAGGAGCCCAGAGGCTCACAGTTTTGGACATTGCCTTTCTCTCTGACCACGGGCTTGGGGATCTGTCAGGTGCAAAGTGCCAAAGTATATCGGGGGGAGTGTGGCTTCAGGCTTGTTCAGAGCCCTGTCCTGTTTAGGGCCAAAGGAATAACTGGGAAGGTGGATGCGAGGCCAGCGAATCCTACCTTGAAACTCGGCTCGCCTGCTGGCTCTGCCACTCCAGCATCTGAAAGGAGTAAATAATGGTTTCCCTTGAAACTGCAGGCAATTAGGAGTGGGAGGCTCTGACCAGAATTACATAGCCACAACTGCCTGTCATTTGGCATCCTCTGTAATTTGGGCCAAAGTACTGCAGCTGCCTCTCTTCCCTACTACTAGTATGAAAGATTCAGTGACAGCACATTCGTGTTCACAGGAAGATGAGGCTGTGTTCTGAACCCTACCCAGCTGGCACGGGTTCTCCCTTGAGCAACGGCTGTATCCGGAGCCAGTGCTTCCTCAGTGCGGTGGGGGCCCTGATTTCACAGTTGAGGAAAGGGGAACGTTGACTGAGAACGAGGAGGAAGCGAGTTGTAGATCTAGCCTTGTGTTCACACGACACCAGGCTGAATATGAGTCACTCGCAGGGAGCTCAGCTTGGTGAGGTCCTCTGGCTGTTGCGGCCTTTTCTCCTGCACGTTGGACCACACACATTTTCCCGTGTCTTTTCCCTAGGATAAAGGCTCACTGATGGCTCAGTTGGGAGCAGTTGTGGCTGTGGCTTCCAGTTTCTTGTGTGCATCTCTCTTCTCAGCTGTGCACAAGATAGAAGAGGGACATATTGGGGTATATTACAGGTAAGACAGAGACAGGGCAAAGTCGGCAACTTCTGTTAAATAGCTCCCTTTCCTGGTCACTGCTTTCCTAGCAGATACTGCTGAACATCTCTGTTTATATTTCCTTGAACAGGGGAGTCTTTTCAGATTGAGCTTTTTATGTCAGTAACCATGGAAAAGAGAATACACACACACACACATATGTAAATTTAGAACTTCGCTTAGTAGTCCAAGATGATGCCATGGGTGGTGATTAATAAATGTTTATATAGATTTAGAGGCAAAATCTAAAGGAAACTGGTGCTCCTCACAGATCATTCCTAAAATACTGTTTTCTCCTACATCCCTCTGGCAGTCTTAGCTCTACACTGCTAGGTTACCTTTACAAAAGCCAGCTGAGTCCCAGTTCTTGATGGCAACTTGAGAAGGTAGCCTACTCTGCTAATTTAGGATACTCTTTTGAAATTAACATTTCAGCCAGCCTGGGTAATATGTGAGACCCTATCTCTAAAAAATAAAAATAAAAAAATTTAATTAGCCGACTCTGTGTCACGCACACGTAGTCCTAGTTACTCAGGAGACTAAGGTGAGAGGATCACCTGAGCCCAGGAGATTGAGACCAGCCTGAGCAACATAGTGAGAGCCCATCTCTACAAAAAGTAAAAAATTAGCCGAGCATGGTGGCATGTGCCTGTAATCCCAGTTATTGGAGAGGCTGAAGTGGGAGGATCACTTGAGCCCAGGAGTTTGAGACTGCAGTGAGCTATGATCACACCACTGCACTCCAGCCTGGGTGACAGAGCAAAACCCTGTCTCTAAAACTAAATTAAAATAATATTAACATTTCACGAAAAATGAAAGAGCCTGCAGGTTGACTTATGTCAGTCAAAGCAAGCCTTAGGATAGTGGTTCCTACAATAAATTTAGGAGCCCATTATGTCACTGTTTGTTTTATTGGTTTTTTTTTAATTCTTTGCATAATATAAAGCAAAGAAGCACTTATAAGTCGGGTTGCTTTCTTTTTAATAATCTCCATGACCAAGTTTTTTGCTTTATGTCTTTGTGAACTCTTCTTATATGTGCTGTTGTGATGCTTATTTCTGGATTGCTAACAGCAAGTTCTAAAACTCTGGAATTCCTCTCTCCTTTAATTCTTTCTCCCCATGATCTGCTTACATGTTCCCCAAAAAGGCTTTTAACTTTATCATTTACATATAACTTGATTAGAAAGGTAACTCTATTGCCAAAACATATATTTCAATTACTTATAAAGTACTTCAAATTATTCTTTTGGTTGGTCATGTCAGTGGACTCCAGCATTAGTGCAGGTAGTTGATAACCACATTACTGGACTTAACTGCCCTTATGGATTGCCACAAGCCCAACAGATATGACAAAGTAAAACAGACTTCATCTTCTTTTTTTTTTTTTCTGAGACTCAGCCTGGCTCTGTTGCCCAGGCTAGAGTGCAGTGGCAAGATATCAGCTCGCTGCAACCTTCGCCTCCTGGGTTCAAGCAATTCTCTGCCTCAGCCTACCAAGTAGCTGGGATTACAGGCACCTGCCACCATGCCTGGCTAATTTTTGTATTTTTAGTAGAGACGGGGTTTCACCATGTTGGCCAGCCTGGCCTTGAACTCCTGACCTCGTAATCTACCCACCTCAGCTTCCCAAAGATTACAGGCATGAGCCACTGCGCCTGGCCAGAGTGCCTGTTATCTAAGTATACCCATGGATTCCGCTGTCTTTTTTTTTTTTTTTTTTTAAGACAGAGTCTCACTTTGTTGCCCAAGCTGGAGTGCAGTGGCACAATTATGGCTCACTACAGCCTCAACCTCCCAGGCTCAAGCAATTCTTACATCTCAGTCTCCCAAGTAGCTGGGACTATAGGCATGTAACCACCACACTCAGCTAATTTTTTTCCTTTTCTTTTTTTGTAGAGACAGGGTCTCACTGTTTGAGACAAGTTGGTCTCAAACTCCTGAGCTCATGCAATCCTCTCACCTCAGCCCCTCAAAGCGCTGGGACTGCACTAGCGGATTCTGCTGTCTTTTTTTTTTTTTTTTTTTTTTGAGACGGAGTCTCGCTCTGTCGCCCGGGCTGGAGTGCAGTGGCCGGATCTCAGCTCACTGCAAGCTCCGCCTCCCGGGTTTACGCCATTCTCCTGCCTCAGCCTCCCGAATAGCTGGGACTACAGGCGCCCGCCACCTCGCCCGGCTAGTTTTTTGTATTTTTTTTAGTAGAGACGGGGTTTCACCGTGTTAGCCAGGATGGTCTCGATCTCCTGACCTCGTGATCCGCCCGCCTCGGCCTCCCAGAGTGCTGGGATTACAGGCTTGAGCCACCGCGCCCAGCCTCTGCTGTCTTTATTCCATTTAGCCTGTGTGCCTATTTTTCTCATTGCAAAAGCATGAACAGTGGTTTTATGTTTTATCATCAGGCTTCCTAGAATATTAGGATCTAGCTGAGAGGAAGAAAGGGATCTGTGGCCATGGCTCCAGCACATGTCACTCTCTATTATGTGTTTATAGGGCTGAAGGGAAAGTTGACCCTCATGATATTGATCTAATAGAGCCTTCTTGCCAAACTGAAGCTGCCTGTCTCTCCCCCTCCTCTGCAGAGGTGGTGCCCTGCTGACTTCGACCAGCGGCCCTGGTTTCCATCTCATGCTGCCTTTCATCACATCATATAAGTCTGTGCAGGTACGCTTGTCCTCTGTGGTATGACTGGATGACTGCAAATTTGGGATGTTAACTAGTGCATGATTTGAAATTATTTAGCCATTGAATGAGTAAAATGCCATTCTAGAGAACAATATAAGGATAATTTATATATATATATATATGTTATATATATAAATATATTTTTTATATATATAATGAGGCTGGGGATTATTCCTTCAAGATAAAGCCAGAGAAGAACCTGTTTTGAGTATATGGAAGGAAAAGTCGGGGTGTATGTGTGTATGTTTTAAATCACAAGCTACCATGTTAGATGGAAAGAAAACATAGTAATTTTGCTGATTCTTATTTGAATTCAGAAATATGAACATAATTTTTGCAGTGAGTGGGGAGGAGTTGAACTAAGTGAGGGGAGGTGACATCTAAAATAGGAGTGAGGTTAGTTGTGGCAGATCAAAAGCCTGGCTAAGTTAGATTCGCCATCTCTGAAGTATGTCCAGCCAAGAAGAATAACAAGATTTTACACTTGACACTGATGCAGGAGAATGTCTTGGGATACCTGCTAGGCATTTTCCCTGTAAGTTTCGTGTGCTGTTTACCAGGCTTTGTGGCATTCAAAGTGCATTCAGGTACATTGTCTCATTTGAGTCTTGTAGTAATCCTGAGAATGGGCTGGGCAGCTGTTAGGGTCTGAGACAGGTTAAGTAAGTAATCGGCTGTTTCAAAACTAGTACAGTAGCCCTCCCCCTTATCCATTATTTCACTTTCCACAGGCTCAGTTACCCACAATAAACCATGGTCTGAAAACAGGTGACTAGAGTACAATAAGATATTTTGAGAAAGAGACCACCTTCAAATAACTTTTATGATGGTATATTGTTATAATTGTTCTATTTTATTATTGTTGATCACTTACTATATCTAATTTATAAATTAAACTTTATCATAGGTATGTGCTATAGGGTTTGGTACTCTCCCCAGTTTCAAGCATCCACTGGGGGTCTTGGAACATATCCCCCTGAGGGGATAGACAGTGCCTACCATAAATAGAAGAGGTAGAAGCAAGCATAAGTCTTAAGGTGCCCAATC